>NC_081411.1:226779081-227379081 GCF_030272615.1 Cryptomeria japonica | reverse complement strand
AACATAGAGAAGTTGCTCTATCTTTGTTTTCTAAGATATCTAATAGTAGTACAACTTTTCCTTCAGGTTTAATGAAGGATGAAAAAGATCTTGAGTTGGAAACCCCAGAGGTATATGTTGGAACAACTATTACACAAGATCCTTCATAGGTTGATCCTTTATATGTAACTTTATTGGTGAATAATAGATTGATTAAGAATTGCATGATAGACTCTAGTGTTGCTGCAAATGTGATACCGTATGGTGTCATGAAAGAATTAGGATTATCAATAAGTACAGTGTATGGGAAGTGTTATGCTATGGATAATAGAGAAGTACCAGTGATAGGTACAATGAAAGGTGTGGAAGCAAAAATAGCATCATTTCCTGAGGCAACATATAAGATGGACATTATAGTAATTGATACAAAACCTCATTATGGCATGCTATTGTCTAGACAGTGGGCTGCAGCAGTAGGTGGAAATGTTCAGTTGGATCTATCATATGCTACAATCCCAATCAATGGAAGCCAGGTTAAGTTATATAGAGAACCATGTGCCCTTAGGGTAATTGAGAAGATAGACCCTAACATGTTAAAATGTATGATTGATGTGGATCTTGACAATTTTAGAATACAACAAGTTTTACCTTAGTTCAAAAATATTGATTCTATTGTGACGGAATTGGAATCTCAACAACATGGTTTATGGCACATTTATTTTGATGGAGCTTGCTCTAAGGAAGGATCCAGAGCAGGAGTTATTTTTGTGTCCCCATCAGGTATAACTTTCAAATATTTTTTTTGCAAGCCTTCCAGTGTACAAATAACACCGCTGAGTATGAAGCCTTGTTATTGGGGCTTGAAGTTGCAAAGAAGCATGGGATTCAGTTGTTAAGAGTACTAGAGGATTCAGAGATGGTTGTTTCTCAGGTTAGATCTAAGTATGCATCTTGGAATGATCATTTGAAAATATATAAACATGCAGTTTGGGATGTCATTGAACATTTTTGTGCTTTCTCTATTAACTAGATAGAGAGGTCTAAAAACATAATGGCTGATTTCTTAGCAAATGTTGCACTAAAGAATGATGACATAAAACTAACCAGTATATCCACTGTTGAGATAAAAGATAGCCCTACCATTCCTGATAATGTATATAATTGGCAAGTGTTTGTGGATGATGAAGACATTCTCAGGTTCATATAATGCATTGATGACTATGATGGATAGAAAATTGATTGTAATGCATTGGTGGAAGTGGTGGAGGATAGAGAAATAGTGAATGGAAATGACTTGGTTTAGCTGGAAACTAATGAAATACCCAAAGGATTAGTAGAATTAGAGGGTATGTTCAGTTACAGTGACATTCATTTACATCAGCAGTCCACCACCAAGTTAGATGAATTAGAGGAAGTGAACTTGGGGAAAAAATCATTCCCCAAGTTGGTATATATTGGAAAAAATTTGTCTCCTCATATCAAAGTTAATCTTATGAACTTATTGAAAAGGTATAAGCATGTTTTTGCTTGGTCTTATGAAGACCTAAAGGTGTATAAACAAGATCTCTTTCAGCATGAAGTCCTTTTGCTTCCAAATGCTAAGCCTTTTTGACAAAAACAAAGACCCATCAACCCCCTTTTAGAAAGTAAAATGTACCAAGAGTTAACCAAGTTAAGGGAAGGAGGGATTATTAAGCTTGTAAGGCATTCATCATGGGTGTCTAATTTGGTCCCAGTTAGAAAAAATAATGGGGACATAAGGCTCTGTGTTGATTTTAGGAACCTAAATGTTGCTTCCTTAAAAGACAATTATTCTTCTCCCAATATGGAAGCAATGTTGAAAAGAGTCACTGGTTGTTTCCTATTGTCTATGATGGATGGGTTTTTAGGGTATAACCAAGTTTTAGTGAAAGAGTCTGAACAATTCAAGATTGCTTTTACCACCCCTTGGGGAACATATGTAAATGTAAGAATGCCTTTTGGGTTAAAAAATGTTGGAGCTACTTTCCAAAGAGCAATGGATGTAGCTTTCAAGGAATTCATTAACATTCTCATGGTTGTGTACTAAGATGATTTAACATGTTTCTCCAAAAAGGCGGATGACCACTATGGGCATTTGGAAAAGGTTTTTAGTAAAGCTCTAGAATATGGTGTCTCTTTAAATCCAAAAAGTGCCATTTTGCTGTCACTGAAGGAAAGTTGCTTGGGCATACTGTCTCCAAGGAAGGGGTTAGAATAGACCCTAAAAGAATTGAACCTATAAACAATGTACCTGAGCCAAAAGGTGTCAAAAGTATCCAATATTTCTTGGGCAAGGTAAATTTTCTTAGGAGATTCATTGCTAATTTTGTAGAGATATTTAAGCCCATTGTTAGACTGCTTAAGAAAGATACAAAGTTCTGCTAGGATGAGGAAGCTTCAAAGGCTTTTGGTGAAATTAAAAGGGCTGTCCAGAAGGCACTAGTGTTGAAGTCCCCTAATTACAGTAAGCCCTTCTCTCTATTTTATTTTGCTTCTTATCATACAGTGCCTCTAGTTCTTTTACAAAAGGATAATGAAGGACATGAACATCCTATAGCTTTATATAGTAAATCTCTACAAGCCGCAGAGCTTAAATATGAAATCATGGAGAAACAAGCCTATGCTTTGGTTAAGGCTATAAAAGCATTTAGGCCATATATTGTAAATGGACAAGTAATTGCTTATGTCCCACATGTTGCTGTCAAGGACATTTTATCTTAGTCTGAGGTCACTAGTAAAAGATGCAGATGGATAACCAGGATTCAAGAGTTTGATTTAGAGATTAAAATTACTAAATTGGTAAGAGGTTTAGGTCTTGCTAAGCTAATGACTAAATCAAACCTTCTTGATGTTGAGGTGAATAATGTTGAAATTAAGGATGTCCTGGTCACAAGTATTGAGACATAGCCCTAGTACTCAAAGATAGTACATTTTTTAAGGGATGTAGCATATTCAGAAGGACTAACTCACAACCAGAGAAGGACATTGAGACTAAAATCTCAAAAATATGTCCTTATTCAAGGTGATCTATATTGGCGTAATAGAGATGGGGCATTGTTAACATGTTTAGACAAATCCCAAGCTAAAAGGATGTTAACTGAAATGCATGATGGAGTGTGTAGAGGTCACTACTCTACCAAGACAACAACTAGTAAAATAGTCTGGGCTAGATACTATTGGCCTACTTTGTTCAAAGATGCCCATGAACATGTTTGAAATGTGACCCATGCCAAAAATTTTCTTCCAAATTGAAGTATGAGGGAGATTTGCCTCTCAACCCAGTTGTAGTGGAAGCCCCTTTTGTCCAATGGGGCATTGATTTTATTGGAGAAATAGTTGAAAAATTAGGAAGAGGTCACAGATGGATCATAGTAGCCACTGACTACTTCACTAAGTGGATTGAGGTTGTACCCACTAGAAAAGCCACTAGTAAAATTGTTATTGATTTCCTGGTAGATAATAATATAACTAGATTCGGTGTTCCTGCAAAACTAGTAATGGATAATGCCATGAGCTTCAGATTAGAGGAGTTCACTGAATTTGCACCAGTCATGGAATAACTATATCTTATTCTTCACCATATCATCCTTAGGGTAATGGACAAGCAGAATCTAGCAATAAGAGCCTTCTGAATATTATTAAGAAAATCCTTGAGGAAAACAAAAGGTCTTGGGACCAAAAATTGAAATTGCCCCTATGGGCAGACAAGATTACTATTAAGAAAGCAATTGGGGTTTGACCTTTTGAATTGGTCTATGGCACACAATCTAGGGTGCTAGTCAATAATCTTCTTCCTGTATACAAGTTCTTGCAAGCTGAAGATATGGAGTTATCTAAACCTATGGAAGACAAAATGATTCAAATGGTGGAGGTGGAGGAAATCAAAACTTTGGCCCATAAAAGAAATATGTAGATCTAGTTGCAATCCAAGTATTTGTTTGACAAAAGAACCACATTGAGAAGGTTTCAACTTGGTGACGTGGTTCTTTAATGGAATGCAAAAGGGCAAGATAAAGGGAAACACAAAACATTTGAGTCACTATTGATAGGCCCCTTTGTGGTTTGTGATCTAAATAGAAAAGACTCATATTTTTTGCAGACTATGAATGGTGAGGTACAAGAATTTCCAGTGCATGGACAATTCCTGAAGCATTAATTCTCTTAAGTCCATGCACAGTAGGTCCTAGTCTGTATTATATTTAGGTTTATTTTTGTTGGTTTGCTTTAGGCTTGTTTTTGGTCCGTGGCTCCTATATTTATGAATTCTTGTGTTGATCTTGCATTCAACCGTCCCCAGTCAGAGCCGCTATTAGCACTGCTTTGATTCTTTGGATAATTTTGTTCTCTGGCTCTTTAAGGTGTGAAATGGTATGCTTTAACCCTTCATGTTGCCTTTGAGTTTTAGGTCCGAAGGTTTAAGGTGTTACTTTTTCCCTTTTTCCTGTTTTGAAATTCCCGCGTTCTTTTTTTTACATTACTTTTTTCACTAAAGTGGAAGGGTTGGTTTGTCATGAAGGTGTCTCCACTTTAGGTTTTCCCTAGGCGGGTTTTAAATGTATTTTAATTTTTACGCCTGTGCCTGTGTATTGTTTTTAATCTTTGTCGGGATTCTTAACAATCATGCAAGTCAAGGTTGATCCTATAGTGTGCATTGTCTCGCTGGGTGAAGATGCCTACAGTTTAGCATTCATGAATTGGCGAAAAGGTAAATGGGCCCGACAGGAGGATTGTTTGTCAGGTCAAAAGAATGCATCTTTTAGTAGATCCAACAACCCGCGTTATTTTGTTTGCCCAAGATGCATGTGTTTTATCCTCTACAAAATAGCAAAAGAGTAGGCAAGTCCCAGAGGTAAGTGGTTCCTTTGGTTAAAGGTCAATCAGCATGGAGTTGATCCAATGGTGCATGTAGATTCGTAGAGGAAAGATCTGCGTGGTTTACCTTTTGCAAAGTAGCGAAAAGGTGAAGGGCCAGGGTAAAGTGGTCACAAAGGGGTTAATAGATGATCATCTTAGAAAGAATCCAATGGTTCACGTTAGTTTGTTAAGAAAAGTTTCTTAAGGTTTAAAGTCTATGAAATAGCAAAAGATTGGTGGACCTAAAAGATAAGCAAGTCATGTTTTTAGAGACCGATCAACTTGTAGTTGATCGGATGGCCCGCGTTGATCTGCAGCCTCAAATCAAACAAATTTTACCATTCACGAAGTAGCAAAGTAACATGGCAGAACAAGTGGATTGCTTGTTTGAGGTAAAAGATGGCCTGTCAGATACACGTGGCTCCAGATAATTGTCAAGGGTGCAACTCAAGATTGATCCAATGATGGGTACTTTTTCCCAGCCTGAAGATGCAGGGTGGTTAGCCTTCATGAAGCAGTGAAAACCACCAGCATTGATGGTTATGTGTAGTTAGTAAAGTAGACTGGCGGTCACTGTAAGCAATAAAGATTGAGCGGGTGGTAGTGGATTGGATGGCCAGCGCTGTTTTGTGCGATTAAAGTAAACAAGGTTTACCTTTCACAAAGTAGCAAAAGGAGGGTGGGGCCTGTTACCAATATAGAATGACCGGTGGAAGTAAAGGCAGTGCAATTTTTCCAAGATCTGACAAATGTAATTGCTTCTCGAAGAAAAGGTGTGAGGGTTTTAAACTACACAAAATGGTGAAACAATGAAACAGCAAAATACTCAGAAAAACTTATGATTCGTTGGAGCCCATTTTTGAATTCGATTGCGAATTCAGTTCTGAGTTGATGGTTGAAGCATGTGGGTTTAATGTCTCAATTCAATGCCAAGTTATCATATTAAGGTCCACATCAATTGAATATCAGCACCATTTCGATGAGCTTGTTGCAGAGGAGCTAGTGCAGAGCGAATTTCTTCCGGCGAGTCAGAGGTTTTTGTATCTTGCTTGCTAGTTATAGTTTTAAAATCAGTATTACTCTGTGCTTACCTTATCAAAGTTTTGTTTGAGTCTTAATTGATATAATTGCATTACCAAGATGGCACCAAGAAGGGATTTCATAGGGAAGTAAATTATCATGATAGAAACATATGTGATGATTTCCTAGAACAATTGACCATGTCCATGAATGTTGCAGCCAAAACTAAAGAATTGGTACCTAAAGCCCCCTGTCTAAGGATTGGAGATGGTTTGTATGACAAAGGTAGATGGTTGAGGGATCCACGGATAGGGATTTCAAGGCTAGGTCTTTTCAAAGTAGGATTCAGTCAAAGACATGCCATTTCCCTGATGAATAGCTTTTGGGAAATAGACATGGGAAAGCTTATAGTCCCTGGGGTTTTTATGGATGTAGACTTATTAACCTAGATTGCACACAATTATGATCCTGTTGCTAGATGTGTGAGAAATATCAATGGGGAAGCCCTGATAGAGATCAATGATGATGAATTCAAAAATGTGTTTAAGCTCAATGAGGTGTCAGATTTATTAGAGCCTATAGATTTTGAAACATTGGCCCAGGTTTACAATGTGCAGAGAGATCACCTTAGGAGTGGCCCTTTGAAAGAGTTTTTTGTTAAAATGGGAGGGTTAACTGTAGTAGGCCCTAGCACCGTGGAACCTTTCTCCCTGAATTTGTTTACTCTAAGGGCTAAAGGCATGTATTGGTCACTATGTCAACTCTTTGGGGAAGATGTTGAAACAACAATGCCAATCCATTATATGCTAATGATGGCACAAATTTTGAGCCCCTCTCTATTAGTAACATTTGATTGTGCACCTTACCTCACTGATGCAATTCATACAGGACTGATAGGGATAAAACATGGTAAGGTAGATAGACCCTTTGGATGGTATTCTTTTCTCATGCACATATTTTGTTGAAAGGAGCTAATTACTTTTCTAATGAAATGGACTTGGTCAAAGAAAAGAAAGTTGAAGAGATGCCTATGCAATTGTGGAGCACAATTTTGTCTTGGGATAGAGAGGATGCTAGTTACTTGAAGTTTGATAGATGCTTTGCATCTAGCCTTAGGATCCTTTTATGCTCATGAAACCCTAGGATCCCTAAGGCTCTTTTTGAATTCCTTAGGCCTAAGGAGTTTGCTGAAGGTATTAAGATTGTTCATAATTGGGGTGATATGTATTTGTACCTTGTTTCTATAGTTTTTAGAGTTTATGGTTTCAAAGGCACTCCATATTTATTGCCTTATCAAGTCCAATTGAAGATAGGAATTGCAGACACCTGAAGACAAATTGGAGGCATGCAAGAGGCAGAGCTAACAAATAGGGGTAAAGGGACTATATTCCCAACTGTCACCATGGCCCATCAATTCATGATCACCAAACGTGGTTGGAAATTCTTTGATGACTTTTTTCAACCATATAGGTTGTCTACAGTAGTAACCAGGTTTGCTGACCCTGAGGATTTTTTCAACGGCATGTTCAGGAAGAGAGCAGTATGTAAAGGTAGGCCACACCAATTTCATTTCCTTGAGGACCTAATTAGAAATGAACTCGGTTTGGATGAGCAAGAATTGAGGAAAGAAAAGTGGGTAGCATACAAAAAGGGTTTGAATTTCATTCATCAATTTGATAGCAGTTATGACCCTCTGTTTAGTTTTAATCCCTTACAGGAAAAGATCAAATTCTTAATTCTTTATTTTGAAGATTTAATGCAAACTCTAAAAGAAAAGAGGCAAGCTATAATAAGAGACAATCCTGATAAGGCTAAGTTAGTTCTAGCTAAGCCTGCCTTTGCTAAAGCCATCCCTCGGAGTGATTATGTGATGCACAAGAAGTCAAAATATAGTGTGTTGATGTTAGTAACAAGTGAGCCCTCTAGTTCAAGATCGAAGAGAGCAATTGAATATGTCATTGACATCCAAGACTCCCCTAAAAGGAAAAGGATGGGGAAGGAAGTGCAAACAAGTGAAAATTTATACTCTCCATCTCAATCCCCTATCCATATAGGAGATGAATAGGCAGTAGTAGAACAACTATTGCAGTTAGGAAGCCTCAAAGAGATTGCTTACACATATGAGGTGATACAAGAAGGAATGCTAGAGGATCCACCTAGTGCCAAGATGAACTTAACTATAGATGAGTTCAAAGGTAAAGAGTGAGACCCTGCTGTCAAGCAAGCTACTAAAGAGTTCCTAGCTAATAGAAATTTTGTCACAATAGGGGCCTTCATGCAATTTGTATGTGTTATCACTGTTTTAAAATTGGGTTCTTCTTTCCCCATAATTGGTTATGGTACCTTGAAAATTTTCGAATAGGGTGTAGTCCCAAGTGCTTCAGCTTTGTTCTAAACCTAGGGGTTTTAAGGGGTTTTTAAGTTTTAGACCTAATCTTTTTGTGTTAAACCTTCTGGTTTCTAATCTTCCGTTACTTTATTTCACTTAAGTTATGGGTCATGGGGTCGTAGGAAATGTTCCCCCTTGTTATTTGCCTAGGCGGTCACGTTGATTATTTGAAAAAATTTTGCCTTGTATGATTTCATTCTAAAGTGTCGGGCCCAATAATTAGCGATCAACTTGAGAAAGGATCGGACGGTTGGCACTATTTCGCAAAGGTAAAATGCTTCCCATTTAAGGCCGTGAAATAGCAAGAATGAATGTCAGCCGTCCATGTGTCATGACGGAGGAAGTAAAGGGTGTAGTTATCAAAGATGGTTGGAGCCCCGTGGTTTTCTTCTGGTATATTAAAAGGTAGCATGTGGCATGAGTCACTATAGTCAGCAAGTTAGGATTAAAGGTTCGAAGTGGGCCCCAGAGATGACCTGGTAGGTACAGCTATTAACAGTTCAGTGAGACCCCGTGATTTCTTTCTGGCAAGTGACAGATTGACAAGTCAGCTCCAAAAATGATGAGGTGCCAGGTGTTCATTATGTGTCCATGGGTCCACCTTTTCTGAGAGCCTTTAAAAGGGTTTAAATGCTGATCAACTTGAAATATGATCTAACAGTCTGCGCTATTTTGCAAGGGTAAAGTGCTCACCCTTTAAAGCCGCGAAATAGCGAAAACGAATAAGAACCATCCACGTGTCGTGATGACATGCGGTCTGAAAGCCAAATGTGGGTCCCTATGGTTCTCTTCTAGCAAATAAGAAAATGACAAATCAGCTCCGCAAGTGATAAGGATGCCATGTGTTCATGACAAGTCCACGGGCCCACCACCCCTGAAAGCTTTTTAAAAGAGTTAAATACCGATCAACTACAGAGATGATCTGACGGCCCGCACTATTTCGCAAGGGTAAAGTGCTCACCCTTTAAAGCAGCAAAATAGCGAGAGTTAATATGAGCCGTCCATGTGTCATGATGATGATGTGAGAGGTAGACCTATTGAGATGAAAGTGAGGCCCCTCATGGTTTCTTTTGGCGAATGACAAAGCGGCAAATCAGCGCTGTAGGTGACTGGATGCTAGGTATTAGTGATGAGTCATTGGGCCCACCATTCCTGAAAACCTTTTAAGAGGATTAATTCATGATCAACTTGAGGGATGATCCAATGGCCAGCGCTATTTCGCAAGGGTAAAATGCTCACTCTTTAAGCCCACGAAATAGCGAGAGTTAACGAGGGCCGTCCACGTGTCATGATGATGACATGGCCAAAAAAGAAAAATGTGGGCCCATCACAGTATAAAGGGAGACACTTGGCTGGTATCAAATGGAATGCGAAGGGATTTTCTAAGCCAATGGTCGGATGCCGTGTGGTATTATGTAGCCAATAGAAAAATAGGACCCAGACTAAAGACAAAGCCGTAAAAAATGAAAAGGTAACAGTGAGACACTTGCAGGAAGGTTGCGACCCGTTGGAGCTAAAATATGAATTCTCGTATGAATTCAATTTTGAAGGGATGGCCGAAGCATGCAGAATCAATGTTATAGTTAAGGTCCAGAGTACAAGTATTTGATTTCCTAACAACCAAGTAAGGATATCTTTTAAAAGATTTTGCAGAAGAGAAGACGTAGAGTTATCCTTTTCTGATACAGAGCAAGCAGTTCAATTGCAGAGCAAATTCCTTCAAGAAAGCATCAGGTTCTCTCATGTTTTGAAGCAATTCTTGTGTGGCTTTTTAGATAAAATCATTCTCGTATTGCAAGATTGTTTAAGAGTGTATTCATTTTCTTGTATTTTCCAATGGCTCCTAAAAGGGAATTTTCTGGCAAGGTTGATTATCTAGAAAGAAGTGTATGTGATGATTTTTTAGAACAGTTGACATTGTCAACTAACCAAGCAACAAAGGCCAAAGAGTTAGTGCCCAGGGCTCCCTGTCTGAAGATAGGAGAAGGATTATATGAGAAAGGTAATTGGTTAAGAGACCCACAGGTTGGACTATCCGGGTTGGAGCTGTTCAGAGTCTGATTTGGAATGAGGAATTCTCCTGCTCCTCAAAATAGCATTTGGGAACTAGATGTTGGGAAATTAGTAGTCCCAGGGGTGTTCATGGATACAGACTTGTTAACCCAAATGGCATTGAACTATGATTCAGTCACAAGATGCATCCGGGATGTAAATGGGAAAACCCTTGTGGAAATCAATGCAGAGGAGTTAAGAACAGCGTTTGGGCTCAATGAGTTCACAAACTTCCTGGAACCCATAAATTTCACACAATTAGCCCAAGTGTACAATGCACAGAGGAGTCATCTTAAGAATGGGCCTCTTAAAGAACTTTTCCTAAAAATAGGAGGGTTAGCAGTTGTAGGCCCCAACACACAAGAGCCTTTTTCATTGAGTATGTTTACCCTAAGGGATAAAGGAATGTATTGGGCACTTTGCCAAGTTCTAGGAGAGGATGCTGAGGCAAATATGCCAAATCATTACTTGTTAATGATTGTTCAGATTTTGAATCCTTCTTTTGCTATCACATTTGATTATGCTTCTTATATTGCTGATGCTATCCATGGAGGGTTGCTAGGAATAAAAAATGGAAAGGTGGATAGGCCATTCGGATGGTACTCACTCTTGATGCACCTTTTTCTTTTCAAAGGTGGTGATTATTTCGCCAGTGGAATGGACTTGGTAAAAGAAAAGGAAGGAGAGAAAATGCCAGTACAACTATGGAGTACTGTGTTGTCATGGGACAGAGAGGATGCTAGTTTCCTAAAGTTCGATAAATATTTTGCATCTAAAATAAGGACTCTCCTTTGCTCTGATAACCCAAGAGTCCCCAAGGTTCTTCTAGAATTCCTAAGGCCAAAAGAATTCGCAGAGAACATCAAAATTGTTCATAACTGTGGCGACATGTACTTATATCTAGTCTCCACAGTTTTCAGAGTTTTTGGTTTCAGAGGTACCCCATTTCTGTTACCATACCAGGTCCCTCTCAAAGTGGGAATAGCTGAGATCCTTAGACAAATTGGTGGCTTACAAGAGGCAGAGTTAACAGGAAGAGGTAAAGGGACCATTTTCCCTACAGCTACCATAGCCCACCAATTTGTAATTACAAAGGGAGGCTGGAATTGTTTTGAGGATTTCCTCAAACCTTACCATTTATCCACTACAGTGTTCAGATGTGCTGATCCAGAGGACTTCTTCAATGGTGTGTTCAGGAAGAAGGTAGCATGCAGAGCTAGGCCTCATCAATTCCAATTTCCTGAAGATCTCATCAGAAATGAATTTGATTTAGATGAGCAGGAATTGAGGAAAGAAAAGTGGGTGGCTTATAGGAAAGCCTTGGATTTTGTGCACCAATTTGATGCTAGCTATGACCCTTTGTCTAGCTTCTTCCCATTGGAGGAAAAAATAAATTTTATGATTCTTTGCTTTGAAGATGTAATGCAAACACTGAAGGAGAAAAGGGAAGCTGTGATTAAGAGTAACCCTGAAAAGGCTATAATGATCTTGAGCAAGTCAGCCTCCACCAAAGCAATTCCTCCTGGTGATTACACCTTGCACAAAAAATTAGGTTACAGTATGTTAGTGCCTACAACTGGGGAGCCCTCTTCATCCAAAGGAAAGAGGAAAGTACAAGATGTCATTGACATCCAAGACAGCCCAAAAAGGCAAAGGGTGGGGAAGGAAGTGCAATCAGATACACCCTTGTATTCCCCATCCCAATCCCCTATCCACATAGGAGATGAGCAAGCAGCAACTGAATACCTCTCGTAGTTGGGTAGTCTAGGTGAAATCGCATACACCTATGATGAAGTGGAAGAAGGGATCCCAGAAGAGCCCACTGAAGCACAAATGGACATCACCTCAACTGAACTTAAAGGCCAGGAGTGGGATCTTGAGATAAAGAAGGCTAGTAGTGCCTTTTTGGCTGATGACAACTTTGTCACATCTGAAGCATTCATGCAATTCATCTGGAAGCAGCATATAAACAAATATAATGCTAGATGTGAGACAAGAAAGGCAGAGCAGCCCAACAAAGATCTAGCCTCTATGGAGGAAGAAATAAAATAGGAGATGATGGAAGAATTCAAAACCATCACTCCTGAACAGGGAAGGGATCTAGTAGCGTAAGCTGGAGTGCTCATTTTACCAGAATGGAATATTGTTGATGCTCTGGTGCTAGATGCAGTAAGAAAAGAGACTAAACCCATGGAAGGGGTTACATTCAGTAAAGACAATGCTGCACTAGTTATGTGGTCCCTCAAAAGAAATGAGGACAAGAAAGGTAAAGACACCCCAGGGTCAAGTCACCTTGGTGGATTGATGGTAAAAAAAGTACAAATTACAGGGGTAGTAGAGGCTACTATCACTGTGTTAGAGACTGCAAAATTTAGTGTTGCAGTGGCTGAGAAAGAAGCCAAAGAAAAAGAGGCCCTCCAGATTAAATTGGAAATAGTTTTGAAGGCCTATAACAGTGCTAAGGAGGATGTAAGAGGCAAAGATAGCATCATTGCCAAATTGCAGAGCCAGCTGATGGGACAACACCAACAAGGTGAGTCTTCAACATTGATGATTGCCTCTTCTCCTGCAAGACCTCCGCCTACTAGCCCCATTATTGAGCTTCCACCATCTCTTGCACCTTCCAGCTCCCAAATGATTGAAATTACTCCCCAAGAACTAGAGAATCTAAAGCAGGCTCAGGCCTTTTATGTAGGGAAATATGAGGAGAAAGTAAAAGCCACAATCTCCAGTTTTGCAGATACAATAAATGCCTCACTACTTTACAACAGTGTGGGAAAAGTCATGGAGATATGGAATGAATTGAGGAGAGATAAGGCCATTTTGACACCCATTTTTGCCAGATGGAGGCCTAGGGAGCAAGATTTAGAGTTCATGTGTGTTTCCTGTGATGAAGCAAGGGCCAATCCCATTATTAAATCTACCTCTAATGTTGCTAAAGTTTTAATGCAATTGGCTGCAGATGTAGACAATGTGGATAGGAAGGTCAATCTATGTAAGAAGGAATACACTGATCAGGTTTTTGAGTTGCTCCCAGGAATTTTTGCCAATCTGGATCAGCTGAAAGATAAGCAAATATGGCTCAATGAGATAAAAGTCAAGTTGTTAGCAAGGGTCAAGGGAATCATTGATCTTGATGATACCTCTTTCTTTGTTATAACAATACATGAAATAGAAAGAATTAAATCACATTATAGTTTTCTTAACTCAGAAGTCAACAAACTGAGAAATTCTTGGAAAAGGTTGACTAAAGTTAAAAATGATGTGATTAATTTTTCATGGCCGACAGAAGAGATATATAATGAGTGGGGAGTTAAATAATCCACCCATGATCCGGAGCAGTTGGAGAGCGCCCCTGAAAAGCTAGAAGAGGTTGCAACCGAACAACCTGTTGAATAGACTATAGAGGCTGAAAAGAGCACATAACTGCTTTACGTAAAAATTGTAACCACTTCAATTTTTGAAATAATTGTAACAAACTCTCCTCGAGAAGTCCGAAGCTTTGTGCATCCATGTTGATATAAATGGATACCAGGACTAGAGGGAGAGGGATCACAAAATTTTTGTAAGAAAACGCTGCAGAAAATTATCTGAGCTTTTCAAAGTTTAATGGAGAAATAGAACTTTTTGTAAAATCTCTTCAAATGAATATCAATATACAGGCCATTGGTTTTGAGTAAAACTCTGTGTTGTCTTCAAGTTTGTTCACAAATTTATTTACTATTTTCATTCTGAACAATCCAGGATTTTTCTATTTGATTGGAATTGCAAAGCAATCTCAGTATGAGTGTTTTTTAGCTTTTCTCTTTAGGAGGGAAATTAAATATGCAGGATCACTCATACCAGTAAATTCTTTAGGAAGAACCTTGAATTTTGAGGACCATAGTTTAGTTTGAAGTGATTGAATTCTTGTAAGTGTTAGGCATATGCAAGGATCAGTGGAAACCAAGCTGATGGGAAGCATAAAGATATATTATTTCAGGAGTTTTATTTGAGTTTAGGTGACTCTGTAACCTTGGATAAAGCACTGGTATTAATTGAAGCTGTTTATTGCATGCTTTATTGATCAAAATGTTGAAGTTAAGTATCGTTCCATTCTTTGTTTTCAGTTGATTTCAAGGTGAATAAATTCATTGGTTTTCTGGACTGGTTTGCTGTAGATTTATTGTTTAAAGGGCGAAGTTACTTCACAAAGGTATACCCGCCTGGGCTCCAAGGAAGCCCGAAGTGTAGAAGGTTTAATCAAACCTTGTCATATGTTGTCGCTGAGATTTCCTTATCTTTTGATGTCTCCTCTGCACCCAGTTTAAATCATATTATTCTAAGGACATTGAAGGGAATCAGATTTTGAGGACAACAAAAGTGGCGACTCTGCTGGGGAGGGTTATCACAAAGATATAGACATAGATCTGTGCCGAGACCTGTGGAGAGTATTGTTATGTTTGTGGGTAAGACTGCTTGTTTTTATTTTTGCCATAGTTTTGTGGGTGGCGACTCTGTTACTTTTGAACCAGTCCTTGTGAGATATAAATTTTCTAAAAGAAAGACAAGCGAGATGCAAAGGAATAAGAACACAAGATCATTCATGAAGAAACATCCTCGTGAAACCTTGCAAGAAGGTTTGCCAGAACAGTCACGAAGAGGCCAGAAGAGATCTGTGATGCATGAGCCATCAAATGCTGCGTGAGTGCAGAAAAACAACAATACTGGTAAGATGCCTGATCGACCTGTCTATGCAAAGTCAAATTCATCTTCTAGAGATTCAGAGCATGATATTTTAGGTTTCCATTCAAGATTGTTTGGAAATATTGATGATGTACCTATTTTAAGTCGAGACCTATCTCATGTTAGTGTTTCTGCAAAAGATAGAACCAGTTCAAATGCAATTAGGCACTCCGTTCCTAGGACAATAGATGGGAACATTAGTCTGATTGACATAGATCAAATTAATGCATCAGACTCTGAAGAAAATTATCCTGATGAGGATAAAATGTCTCAAGAGATTGAAGAGTTAAACAAAAGAGTTCACATCATTTAATATCCCTAAGAGCCCAAAAGGAGGCAAATAAGGAAAAGGAAGTTAAAGCCAAAATAATGGAGAGAGATAGGCTTCTTAGACAGATAGCTAATCTTGAAGTGCTTGCTAAGGAAAAGGAAAAAGGTGATGAGGAAGGCCCAGTGATTAGGGAGATCCTAATCCCTAAGATTAGACCAGCTTCTAAGTCAGTAGCCCAGCCAAGTAAGGAAGTATCTAATGACTCCCAGCTTCCTAAAGTTAATTTAGACAAAGGGAAATAGATATGGGTAGATGATGAAGTAGAATCTAAAACTGCAAAAGGGATTTCTCATAGGATCCTAGCACATGTGAGAGAGATGGAAAGGATGAGAAAGGAAAAGGAAGACCTCCAAATGGAATTGGAAAAGGCTGAGTTAGAAGCAGCAAATCAGGAAGTTAAAAGAAAGATTAACTACTTAAAAGCTCCCCCTATTACATTCCCATCAGAAGACCCTAGAAATCCTAATCCCCAACACATCTCTTTTCCTCAGGTCAATACTCAACCTACAACACATACTAACATTGCCTCAGTAAGCCAAATACCCTCAAATAAACAGTACACCCAAACATCTCAATCTTCAATCCCAAAAGCTAAAATGATCATAGGAAATAATAGTACTATTTCCCCTTTTCAAAGAAGGCCAATTAATCTAGAACAATATAGGCAATTGTTTTTTGATGGGATCCCAGGGTATCCAAATCATGTTCCCACTGAGTTAAGAGATAAACTCCATAAATTTGCTGGGAACAATGCAGTCAGTGCTGAGGAACATCTGAAATCTTTTGGGGATTTGATAAATGATTATGAGATAGCAGATGAAGATGTTATTATGAAACTGTTTGTTCAATCCCTGGTTGATGATGCAAGAGATTGGTACAGAGGCCTTCCAGTAGCTAGCATAGGTTCATGGGAAGAGTTCAAAAATTGCTTTCAAGAACAGTACGGTGATAAGACTAATGTGAGTTTTATGCTGAATGAGTTCAATAACATTAGAAAATCTGAAAATGAAATAGTCACTGATTTCAATGCTAGATTCCAGAAAGCTATGCATAGATTGTATTAGGTAATGAGGCTAGATGACAATATGTGCCTTAATACATACTATAATGCATTTGATTCCAAGATGGCTTATATCTTGAGAGATAAAAATCCTCATAACCTGAGGGATGCCTTTAGGATTGCCATAAATGTAGAAAGTAATAGAAAGGCATCTGGAAAATTAGGAAGAAGGACAGATGGAAGATTATGGCATGAAACCAAACAGCAACCTAACAAAGTTGCTAAAGAGGAGGATAAAATAGAAAAACTGGTTACTGCTATGAAAGATTTGACTGCTAAGGTCAACAAAAATGATAAGCCCCACTATAACTGGCAAGATAGACCTCCTAGATTACATGATATGCCATACAATACAAATTGGAAGGATGGTAAGCCCCAAGTTGAGAAGCCTAAAATTGCCTAAAGTCAAGACACACCAGATCCTTTAAAAGGGAAAACTGTTAATAATATAGAAAATACTCCTTGGTGTATTGCTTGTGATGGACCACATTCTCCCCATCAGTGTGCAGTGGCTCAAGCTCTGGAAGAATCCATGAGACCAGAAGCAGAGCCTGACATTAATATGTTTGAAACTATCATAGAAAGTGATGAGGAATCTATGCAAAGTGAATACAGTGATGTGCTAGATAATGAAAGATTAGTGCAAGGACAGTTAGCCTTAGGTTGGCATCCTACATTGAATGTGGTAACAATTGAAGATGAAGAAGTTCATCTTAGGAGGCCTAGTGAAGAAGAAGTTAAGAATCTCACTAAGGCTACAATCGCCAAAGCAAAACATAACTACAATTTGAGAAGCACCAAGAGAGACATTGATCAAGGTGAACCAGGTTCCATGTTTGTAAAAGAAGTCACAAAGAAAGGGGCATCAAGCAGTATTTCTGCTATTCTTAAAGCTAGTCAAGAAAAAGAGGAACAAGTTAAAGACTTACCTAAAAGCATAGATGCCAAAAATGCTGGTGATGTACAAATGGTAGAAATAGTGAAAAAGGCCAGTCAATTCAAAGCAAAAAAGGTTAAGGTTAATACTGAAAAATGTAATAATTCTACATTTGATGTGGCCCAAGCTTTAACTCAAATGAGAGTCACTGTCCCATTAATAGAATTACTAAAGATTAAAGAACACAAGGATGTAGCTTTGTCTTTATTCTCTGGTATATCTGATGGTGACTCAGTATTACTCACTGGTTCAGATAGAGTTGGAAAGGATCAAGAGTTCCAAACCCCAGAGGTATATGTTGGAACCACTATCACTCAGGAGCCTTTTCAGGTGGATCCCTTCTATGTTACTTTGCTAGTCAATAATCGGTTAATTAAAAATTGCATGATAGATTCAGGAGCAGCTGCTAATGAAATGCCCTATGGTGTTATGAAAGAATTAGGATTATCAATAACTACTGTGTATGGGAAATGTTATGCCATGGATAACAGAGAAGTGCCTATGATAGGTACAATGAAAGATGTAGAAGTAAAAATAGCTGCATTTCCTGAAGCCACTTATAAAATGGATGTTATTGTTACTGATACTAAACCCCACTATGGCATGTTACTTTCTAGGCAGTGGGCAACAGCAGTGGGGGGAAATGTTCAACTGGACTTATCTTATGCTACTATTCCTATTGGTGGCAATCAGGTCAAACTATATAGGGAGCCACGAGCTCCTAAGGTAATTGAAAATGTGGACCCTAGTATGCTTAATTGTATGATTGATGTGGATTTAGATAACTTCAGACTTCAGCCAATATCACCTCAATTGAAGAACACTGACCCAATTGTAGTCGAGCTACAAGCACAATAGTATGAGTTGTGGCAGATGTATTTTGATGGAGCTTGCTCCAAAAAAGGATCTGGAGCAGGGGTTGTTTTTGTATCCCCATCAGGTATAACTTTTAAATATTCATTCTTATTGGCATTCTATTGCACAAATAATACTGCAGAGTATGAAGCCCTGTTACTAGGACTTGAGGTTGCAAAAAGGCATGGAATCCAACTGTTGAAAGTGATGGGCGATTCAGAGCTGGTTGTCTGTCAGGTAAGATCTAAATATGCATCCAAGAATGATAAATTGAAGCAATATAAGCATGCTATTTGGGATGTTATTGAATATTTTGATGCATTTTCTATCAATTGGATAGAGCGAACAAAAAATATTATGGCAGATTTCTTAGCTAATGTTGCTTTAAAAAATGATGATGCAACACTAATTAGTATTTCCACTGTGGAAATAAAATCTAGGCCCGCTATCCTTGATAATGTATATAATTGGCAAGTTTTTGCTGATGATGAAGATATTCTTAGGTTCATCCAATGTGTTGATGATTATGATGGACAAAAAATTGATTGCAATGCATTGGTGGAAGTGGTGGATGATAGAGAGACAGTGTTTGGAAATGATATTGTCCAGTTGGAAACTAACAAGATACCTAAAGGGTTGGTGGAGTTAGAAAGTATGTTTAGTTATAATGATAGTCATTTACACCAGCAATCTACCACCAAGTTAGAAGAGTTGGAGGAGGTCAACCTGGGGACAGAATCATCCCCCAAGTTGGTATATATTGGAAAGAAATTACCCCCTCATGTTAGGACTAACCTTATCAATTTACTGAAAAGGTATAAGCATGTTTTTGCTTGGTCATATGAAGACCTAAAGGCGTATAGACAAGATCTTTTTCAGCATGAAGTTCCCTTACTTCCAGATGCTAAGCCTTTTAGATAGAAACAGAGACCTATTAAGCCCTTATTAGAAAGTAAAATGCAACAAGAGTTGACTAAATTGAGAGAAGGGGGGATTATCAAACCAATAAGACATTCTTCATGGGTCTCTAATCTTGTCCCAGTAAGAAAGAAAAATGGAGACATTAGATTGTGTGTTGATTTTAGGAATCTTAATGTTGCTTCTTTAAAAGATAATTATTCATCCCCAAATATGGAAGCAATGCTACAAAGAGTGATAGGATGTGATCTTTTATCCATGATGGATGGTTTCTCAGGATACAATCAAGTGTTAGTAAAGGAGTCTGAACAGTTTAAAACAACTTTCACTACTCCATGGGGAACCTATGTATATGTGAGAATGCCATTTGGATTAAAAAATGCAGGAGCTACATTTCAGAGAGCTATGGATGTGGCTTTTAAGGAATTCATAAATATCATTATGGTGGTTTACCAAGATGATTTAACCTGTTTCTCAAAGAAAGCTAATGATCATTGTGGACATCTAGAGAAGGTGTTTGATAAAGCTTTGGAATTTGGTGTATCATTGAATCCCAAGAAATGTCATTTTGGGGTCACTGAAGGAAAGTTATTGGGCCACATAGTTTCTAAGGAAGGGATAAGAATAGACCCTGAAAGAATTGAAGCAATCAACAGAGTGTCTAAACCTAGAAATGTGAAAGGAATCCAGTCTTTTTTAGGCAAAGTGAATTTTGTCAGGAGGTTCATTGCAAACTTTTCTGAGATAGTGAAGCCTATTGTCAAGTTGCTCAAGAAGGACGCAAAGCTTCATTGGGATCAAGAAGCTTCAAAAGATTTTGATGAGATTAAGAAGGCAATCCAGGAAGCACCAGTGTTGAAATCCCTGGATTATTGTAAGCCTTTTTCTCTGTTTTCTTTTGCCTCATATCACACGATGGCTGCAGTATTACTACAAAAGGACAATGAAAGATATGAACATCCCATAGCTTTCTATAGTAAATCTTTGCAAGTGGCAGAACTAAAATATGAAACCATGGAGAAACAATCTTATGCCTTGGTTAAAGCTGTTAAAGCTTTTAGGCCATATCTAGTGAATGCAAATGTTATTGCCTATGTTCCACATGCTGCAGTTAAAGATATTTTGTCTCAGTCTGAGGTTACTGGGAAGAGATTTAGATGGATCAATAGAATTCAAGAGTTCAATTTGGAAATAAAGATCACTAAATTGGTGAGAGGGTTAAGTTTGGCTAAGCTCATGACTGAATCAAATCTCATGAATGTAGAAGTACACAATGTTGAGGTCAAAGATACTTTGGTTACTAGTATTGAGAGACAACCATGGTACACAGAGATAATCCAAGTATTGAAAGGTAACATACTGCCAAAAGAAATGATGCACAACCAGAAAAGAACTTTAAAGCTCAAGTCTCAAAAGTATGTGCTCATCCAGGGTGACCTTTTCTGGAGAAAAAGAGATGGAGAGTTGCTAATGTGTTTGGATGATTTTCAAGCTAAACAGGTGTTGATTGAAATACATGATGGAGTATGTGGAGGTCACTATTCTGCTAAGACTACTGCTTGTAAGATAATACGGGTTGGGTATTATTGGCCTACCTTATTTAAAGATACCCATGCATATATTCAAAGATGTGATCCATGTCAAAGATTTTCTTCTAAGCTTAAGTATGAAGGAGCTTTACCCCTAAATCCAGTCTCTGTAGAAGCTCTTTTTGTCCAATGGGGCATTGATTTTATTGGAGAAATTGTTGAGAAGTAAAGAAGAGGTCATGGATGGATTATAGTGGCCACGGATTATTTTACCAAATGGATAGAAGCTATTCCTACAAGAAGAGCTACTAGTAAAATTGTCATTGATTTCCTGATGGATAATATTGTGACTAGATTTGGAACGCCTGCAAAATTGGTAATGGATAATGCTATGTGTTTTAGATCAGAAGAATTTGTAGGTTTTTGCAATAGTCATGGTATACTAATGTCATACTCATCACCTTATCACCCTCAGGGGAATGGACAAGTAGAATCCAGCAACAAAAGCTTGTTAAATATCATCAAGAAAATTTTAGAAGAAAACAAGAGGTCTTGGGATCAAAAGTTGAAGTTAGCTCTGTGGGCAGATAGAATAACAGTTAAAAAATCCATTGGAATGTCACCTTTTGAGTTGGTTTATGGTACCCAAGCCAGATTACCGGTAAATAACCTTCTTCTAGTGTATAAGTTTTTGCAGGAAGAGAACATGGAAATATCTGAACCAATAGAGAATAGAATGATCTAAATTGTAGAAATGGAGGAGCTTAGAACTTCTGCCGATAAAAAAAATCAGAAGATCTAGTTGCAGTCAAAGTATCTTTTTGATAAAAGGACATCCTTAAGGAAGTTTCAAATTGATGACATGGTTCTTCAGTGGAACGCAAAAGGACAGGATAAAGGAAAGCATAAAAAATTTGAATCATTATGGATTGGCCCTTTTGTGGTTTGTGACCTGAATGGTAAGGATTCCTATTTTTTGAAGAATATGAATGATGAAATGCAGGAATTTCCAGTGCATGGACAATTCCTGAAGCATTATTTCTCTTAATGTCCATGCACGGTAGGTCCTTTGTTTGTATATATTTTGTTTTCTTTCCTGCTTTCCTAGTTTTGGTCTGTTTCTCCTGAGTTTCTAAGTTTTCTTGTGTTGATCTCGCAATCAACCATCCCTAGTCAGAGCCGCTGTTATCACTATTTTAAAATTGGGTTCTTCTTTCCCCATAATTGGCTATGGTACCTTGAAAATTTTCGAATAGGGTGTAGTCCCAAGTGCTTCAGCTTTGCTCTAAACCTAGGGGGTTTAAGGGTTTTTTAAGTTTTAGACCTTATCTTTTTGTGTTAAACCCTCTGGTTTCTAATCTTCCGTTACTTTATTTCACTTAAGTTATGGGTCGTGGGGTCGTAGGAAATGTTCCCACTTGTTATTTGCCTAGGTGGTCACGTTGATTATTTGAAAATTTTTCGCCTTGTATGATTTCATTCTAAAGTGTTAGGCCCAATAATTAGTGATCAACTTGAGAAAGGATCTGATGGTTGGCGCTATTTCGCAACGGTAAAATGCTTCCCCTTTAAGGTCGCGAAATAGCGAGAATGAATGTCAGCCGTCCATGTGTCATGACGGAGGAAGTAAAGGGTGTAGCTATCAAAGATGGTTGGAGCACCGTGGTTTTCTTCTCGCGTATTAAAAGGTAGCATGTGGCACGAGTCACTACAGTCAGCAAGTTAGGATTAAAGGTTCGAAGTGGGCCCCAGAGATGACCTAGTAGGTACAGCTGTTAACAATTCAGTGAGACCCCGTGATTTCTTTCTGGCAAGTGACAGATTGACAAGTCAGCTCCAAAAATGACGAGGCGCCAGGTGTTCATTACGTGTCCATGGGTCCACCTCTTCTGAGAGCCTTTAAAAGGGTTTAAATGCTGATCAACTTGAAATATGATCTAACGGTCCACGCTATTTCATAAGGGTAAAGTGCTCACCCTTTAAAGCCATGAAATAGCAAAAATGAATAAGAACCGTCCACGTGTCATGATGACATGCGGTCTGAAAGCCAAATGTGGGTCCCTATGGTTCTCTTCTGGCAAATAAGAAAATGACAAATCAGCTCCGCAAGAGATAAGGATGCCATGTGTTCATGACAAGTCCACGGGCCCACCACCCCTGAAAGCTTTTTCAAAGAGTTAAATATCGATCAACTGCAGAGATGATCTGACGCCCCGCCCTATTTCGCAAGGGTAAAGTGCTCACCCTTTAAAGCCGCCAAATAGCGAGAGTTAATATGAGCCGTCCACATGTCATGATGATGACGTGAGAGGTAGACCTATTGAGATGAAAGTGGGGCACCTCGCGGTTTTCGCGGTTTCTTTTGGCGAATGACAAAGCGGCAAATCAGCACTGCAGGTGACTGGATGCCAGGTATTAGTGATGAGTCATTGGGCCCACCATTCCTGAGAACCTTTTAAGAGGATTAATTCATGATCAACTTGAGGGATGATCCAATAGCCCGTGCTATTTTGCAAGGGTAAAATGCTCACTCTTTAAGCACGTGAAATAGCGAGAGTTAACGAGGGCCTTCCACGTGTCATGATGATGACATGGCCAAAAAGGAAAAATGTGGGCCCGTCACAGTATAAAGGGAGACACTCGGCCGGTATCAAATGGAATGCGAAGGGATTTTCTAAGCCAATGGTCGGATGCCGCATGGTATTATGTAGCCAATAGAAAAACAAGACCCAGACTAAAGACAAAGCCGTCAAAAATGAAAAGGTAACAGTGAGACACGTGTAGGAAGGTTGTGACCCGTTGGAGCTAAAATATGAATTCTCGTATGAATTCAATTTTGAAGGGACGACCGAAGCATGTGGAATCAATGTTATAGTTAAGGCTCAGAGTACAAGTATTTCATTTCCTAACAACCGAGTAAGGATATCTTTTAAAAGATTTTGCAGACATAGAGTTATCCTCTTCCGATACAGAGCAAGCGGTTCAGTTGCAGAGAAAATTCCTTCAAGCAAGCATCAGGTTCTCTCATGTTTTGAAGCAATTCTTGTGTGGCTTTTTAGATAAAATCATTCTCGTATTGTAGGATTGTTTAAGAGTGTATTCATTTTCTTGTATTTTCCAATGGCTCCTAAAAGGGAATTTTTTGGCAAGGTTGATTATCTAGAAAGAAGTGTATGTGATGATTTTTTAGAACAGTTGACGTTGTCAACTAACCAAGCATCAAAGGCCAAAGAGTTAGTGCCCAGGGCTCCCCGTCTGAAGATAGGAGAAGGATTATATGACAAAGGTAATTGGTTAAAAGACCCACAGGTTGGACTGTCCGGGTTGGGGCTGTTCAGAGTCAGATTTGGGATGATGAATTCTCCTGCTCCTCAAAATAGCATTTGGGAACTAGATGTCAGGAAATTAGTAGTCCCAAGGGTATTCATGGATACAGACTTGTTAACCCAAATGGCATTGAACTATGATTCAGTCACAAGATGCATCTGGGATGTAAATGGGAAAACCCTTGTGGAAATCAATGCAGAGGAGTTAAGAACAGCGTTTGGGCTCAATGAGTTCACAAACTTCCTGGAACCCATAAATTTCACACAATTAGCCCAAGTGTACAGTGCATAGAGGAGTCATCTTAGGAATGGGCCTCTTAAAGAACTTTTCCTGAAAATAGGAGGGTTAGTAGTTGTAGGGCCCAACACACAAGAGCCTTTTTCATTGAGTATGTTTACCCTAAGGGCTAAAGGAATGTATTGGGCACTTTGCCAAGTTCTAGGAGAGGATGCTGAGGCAAATATGCCAAATCATTACTTGTTAATGATTGTTCAGATTTTGAATCCTTCTCTTGCTATCACATTTGAATATGCTTCTTATATTGCTGATGCTATCCATGGAGGGTTGATAGGAATAAAAAATGGAAAGGTGGATAGGCCATTCGGATGGTACTCACTCTTGATGCACCTTTTTCTTTTCAAAGGTGGTGATTATTTCGCCAGTGGAATGGACTTGGTAAAAGAAAAGGAAGGAGAGAAAATGCCAGTACAACTATGGAGTACTGTGTTGTCATGGGACAGAGAGGATGCTAGTTTCCTAAAGTTCGATAAATATTTTGCATCTAAAATAAGGACTCTCCTTTGCTCTGATAACCCAAGAGTCCCCAAGGTTCTTCTGGAATTCCTAAGGCCAAAAGAATTCGTAGAGAACATCAAAATTTTTCATAACTAGGGTGACATGTACTTATATCCAATCTCCACAGTTTTCAGAGTTTTTGGTTTCAGAGGTACCCCATTTTTGTTACCATACCAGGTCCCTCTCAAAGTGGGAATAGCTGAGATCCTTAGACAAATTGGTGGCTTACAAGAGGCAGAGTTAATAGGCAGAGGTAAAGGGACCATTTTCCCTGCAGCTACCATAGCCCACCAATTTGTAATTACAAAGGGAGGCTAGAATTGTTTTGAGGATTTCCTCAAACCCTACCATTTATCCACTGCGGTGTCCAGATGTGCTGATCCAGAGGACTTCTTCAATGGTGTGTTCAGGAAGAAGGTAGCATGCAGAGCTAGGCCTCATCAATTCCAATTTCCTAAAGATCTCATCAGAAATGAATTTGATTTAGATGAGTAGGAATTGAGAAAAGAAAAGTGGGTGGCTTATAGGAAAGCCTTGGATTTTGTGCACCAATTTGATGCTAGCTATGACCCTTTGTCTAGCTTCTTCCCATTGGAGGAAAAAATAAAATTTTTGATTCTTTGCTTTGAAGATGTAATGCAAACACTGAAGGAGAAAAGGGAAGCTGTGATTAAGAGTAACCCTGAAAAGGCTAGAATGATCTTGAGCAAGTCAGCCTCCACCAAAGCAATTCCTCCTGGTGATTACACCTTGCACAAGAAATCAGGTTACAGTATGTTAGTGCCTACAACTGGGGAGCCCTCTTCATCCAAAGGAAAGAGGAAGGTACAAGATGTCATTGACATCCAAGACAGCCCAAAAAGGCAAAGGGTGGGGAAGGAGGTGCAATCAGATACACCCTTGTATTCCCCATCCCAATCCCCTATCCACATAGGAGATGAGCAAGCAGCAACTGAATACCTCTCGCAGTTGGGTAGTCTAGGTGAAATCGCATACACCTATGATGAAGTGGAAGAAGGGATGCCAGAAGAGCCCACTGAAACACAAATGGACATCACCTCAACTGAACTTAAAGGCCAAGAGTGGGATCCTGAGATAAAGAACGCCAGTAGTTCCTTTTTGGCTGATGACAACTTTGTCACATCTGAAGCATTCATGCAATTCATCTGGAAGTAGCATATAAAAAAATATAATGCTAGATGTGAGACAAGAAAGGCAGAGCAGCCCAACAAAGATCCAGCCTCTGTGGAGGAAGAAATAAAATAGGAGATGATGGAAGAATTCAAAACCGTCACTCCTGAATAAGGAAGGGATCTAGCAGCACAAGCTGGAGTGCTCATTTTACCAGAATGGAATATTACTGATGCTCTGGTGCTAGATGCAGTAAGAAAAGAGACTAAACCCATGGAAGGGGTTACATTCAGTAAAGACAATGCTGCACTAGTTATGTGGTCCCTCAAAAGAAATGAGGACAAGAAAGGTAAAGACACCCCAGGGTCAAGTCACCTTGGTGGATTGATGGTTAAAAAAGTACAGAGTACAGGGGTAGTAGAGGCTTCTAGCACTATGTTAGAGACTGCAAAATTTAGTGTTGCAGTGGCTAAGAAGGAAGCCAAAGAAAAGGAGGCCCTCCAGATTAAATTGGAAATAGTTTTGAAGGCCTATAACAGTGCTAAGGAGGAGGTAAGAGGCAAAGATAGCATCATTGCCAAATTGCAGAGCCAGCTGATGGGACAACACCAACAAGGTGAGTCTTCAACATTGATGATTGCCTCTTCTCCTGCAAGACCTCCACCTACTAGCCCCATTATTGAGCTTCCACCATCTCCTGCACCTTCCAACTCCCAAATGATTGAAATTAATCCCCAAGATCTAGAGAATCTGAAGTAGGCTCAGGCCTTTTATGTAGGGGAATATGAGGAGAAAGTAAAAGCCGCCATCTCCAGTTTTGCAGATACAATAAATGTCTCACTTCTTTACAATAGTGTGGGAAAAGTCATGGAGATATGGAATGAATTGAGGAGAGATAAGGCCATTTTGACACCCATTTTTGACAGATGGAGGCCTAGGGAGCAAGATTTAGAGTTCATGTGTGTTTCCTGTGATGAAGAAAGGGCCAATCCCATTATAAAATCTACCTCTGATGTTGCTAAAGTTTTAATGCAATTGGCTACAGATGTAGACAATGTGGATAGGAAGGTCAATCTATGTAAGAAGGAATACACTGATCAGGTTTTTGAGTTGCTCCCAGGAATTTTTGCCAATCCGGATCATTTGAAAGATAAGCAAATATGGCTCAATGAGATAAAAGTCAAGTTGTCAGCAAGGGTCAAGGGAATCATTGATCTTGATGATACCTCTTTCTTTGTTATAACAATATAGGAAATAGAAAGAATTAAATCACATTATAGTTTTCTTAACTCAGAAGTCAACAAACTAAGAAATTCTTGGAAAAGGTTGACTAAAGTTAAAAATGATGTGATTAATTTTTCATGGCCGACAGAAGAGATATATAATGAGTAGGGAGTTAAATATTCCACCTATGATCCAGAGCAGTTGGAGAGCGCCCCTGAAAAGCTAGAAGAGGTTGCAACCGAACAACCTGTTGAATAGACTGCAAAGGCTGAAAAGAGCGCATAACTACTTTACGTAAAAATTGTAACCACTTCAATTTTTGAAATAATTGTAACAAACTCTCCTCGAGAAGTCCGAAGCTTTGTGCATCCATGTTGATATAAATGGATACCAGGACTAGAGGGAGAGGGATCACAAAATTTTTGTAAGAAAATGCTGCAGAAAATTATCTGAGCTTTTCAAAGTTTAATGGAGAAATAGAACTTTTTGTAAAATCTCTTCAAATGAATATCAATATACAGGCCATCGGTTTTGAGTAAAACTCTATGTTGTCTTCAAGTTTGTTCACAAATTTATTTACTGTTTTCATTCTGAACAATCCAGGATTTTTCTGTTTGATTGGAATTGCAAAGCAATCTCAGTATGAATGTTTTTTAGCTTTTCTCTTTAGGAGGGAAATTAAATATGCAGGATCACTCATACAAGTAAATTCTTTGGGAGGAACCTTGAATTTTGAGGACCATAGTTTAGTTTGAAGTGATTGAATTCTTGTAAGTGTTAGGCATATGCAAGGATCAGTGGAAACCAAGCTGATGGGAAGCATAAAGATATATTGTTTCAGGAGTTTTATTTGAGTTTAGGTGACTCTGTAACCTTGGATAAAGCACTGGTATTAATCGAAGTTGTTTATTGCATGCTTTGTTGATCAAAATGCTGAAGTTAAGTATCGTTCCATTCTTTGTTTTCAGTTGATTTCAAGGTGAATAAATTCACTGGTTTTCTGGACTAGTTTGCTATGGATTTATTGCTTAAAGGGTGAAGTTACTTGACAAAGGTATACCCACCTAGGCTCCAAGGAAGCCCGAAGTGTAGAAGGTTTAATCAAACCTTGTCATATGTTGTCGCTGAGATTTCCTTATGTTTTGTTGTCTCCTCTGCACCTAGTTTAAATCATATTATTCTAAGGACATTGAAGGGAATCAGATTATGAGGACGATAGTATGGAAGCAAAACATTGAGAAATTCAAGGCAAGGTGTGAAAAGAGAAAGAATGAGCAACCTCACAAAGATACAATTTTGGTAGAGGAAGAAGTGAAGCAAGAAATGATGGTTGAATTCAAAGCCATCACTCCTGAAGCTGGAAGAGAAATGGTGTTAAAGGATGGTGTTTTAATCCTCCATGAATGGGATATAGCAGATGCCTTGGTACTTGAAGTAGTCAGAAAAGAAACCAAGCCTATGGAGGGAGTGACATTTAGCAAAGATAATGTTGCTTTGGTCATGTGGTCCCTAAAGAGGGATGAGAGTAGAAGAAGCAAGGATACCTCAGGATACAATTTCTTAGGAGGTATGATAGTGAAAAGAGTCTAGGATACAGGGATGGTAGAAGTTGCCAGCACAGTTTTAGAAACTGCAAAGTTTAGTGTGGCAGTGGTTGAGAAAGAAGCAAAGGAGAGAGTCAATCTCCAAGTGAAGATGGAATTAATTCTAAGGGCTTATAATGAAGCCAAAAAGGAGGTAGCCAACAAGGATAGTATTATTGCTAGACTAAAGAGTCAATTGGTAGGACAACACCAAGGAGGTGAATCTTCTACTTTGATGATTGCATCTTCTCCAGCAAGACCTCCACCTACTAGTCCTATTATTGAATTTCCCTCTTCTCCCATGACCTCTGGTTTTCAACCCGCTGAGACCATTCAACATGAATTGGAAAAGTTAAAATAGGCTCAAGCCCTATTTCCAAATAAATATGAAGAGAAGGTAAAGGCCACAATTTTGAGTTTTGTTGATACGGTAGAATCCCCCACTGTGCATGCTAATATGATAATAATTCTAGATATTTTGAATGAGTTAAATGAAGACAAGGCTATTTTGGAGCCGATTTTGAATAAGTGGATGCCAAGGGAAGTGGATCTAGAACTTATGTGTGCATCTTATGATGAGGTAGGATCTGATTCCATTATTAAGTCCACCTTTGAGTTAGCAAAATGCATGACCAAACTAGCAGAAGGAAGAGCTAGTGTAGAAAGGAAGGTTAACTTATACAGGAAAGAATATACTAAGCATAAATTTGAATTGTTCCCTGGGGGTTTTGTTAGCAAAAAAAAGTTGAAGGACAAACAAGTATGGCTTGATGAGCTAGGAGATAACTTGTCTTTAAGGGTAAATGGAATAATTAATAAAGATGATACATCTCTATTTGTTACGACAATTGAAGAGAGAGAAAAGATAAAGTCACATTACGGCTTTTTGGAATCAGAGGTTAGGAAAGTGATAAACTCTTGGAAAAGGTTAGTTAAGGTGAAGGAAAAAATTGTTAGCTACTCATGGCTTGCTGATGACATGTTCCAAGAGTGGACCACAAAGTATACGGTGCAAGAAGAGGGAGTCCCAAAGTAGTTAGAAGATGCTATAGTGGAGCAACAAACCGAAAATGCTGTTGAGATTGAAAAAGGACTTGTAACTATTTTTTGAAAAGAATTGCAGTTGTAACTAATTTTTCTTAGGAATGTCCAAAGCTTGTATGCATCCATGTTGTTATAAATGGATACCAGGACTTAGGAAAAAGGGATCACAAGAATTTGTAAAGAAACTCTACTAAAAAATATCTCGGGTTTTTTCTAGTTATTACAAAGAAATACTTTGAGTTGTGTAAAATTTTCTCATAAATGAATATGAATATACAGATCAGAACTTTTCTCATAAAATCTATGTTGTCTTCTATTGTGCATTCAATGTTTTGTTGGTTTCATTTGAATAGTCTAGGGTTATTCAGTTGAACAAGGATTGTAATGCAATCTTATGAATATGTTTTAGCTTTTCTCTTCAGGAGGGGAATTAAATATGCTTGAAACACCTCTGTCAGTAGATTACTTGTTTGTTGCTTTGAATTTGATAAATGGTATCTAGTTTAACAAGAAAGAAATCTTGTATATGTTAGGCATGTATAGGGTCATAAAAGTGGAAGTGATGAAATGTATGGGGATGTTTAATTTTGGAATCCTTGCTTGACTCAAGTGACTCTGCAGCCTAGATAAGGCACTGGTATCAGTTGTGGATATCTTTCTATATCTCTTGGGGATAAATACTAAAAATGAGCATAAGTTTTTCCTTTATTGTTTCAGTTTTATTAAGGTGTTGAAGTCCATAGGTTTTAGCATTGGTTTACTATGGATCTCAAATTTCAAAGTGTGAAAGTTTTCATAGAAGGTATACCCACCTAAAGTTTGGATAAGTTCGAAATGTAGAAGGTTTTGTTGAAACCTTGTTATATGTTATTCTTGAGTTCTAATTTTCTTGGTGTCCTCTTCACATGCAAACAGAGTCTATTATATTTCTTATAGGGAGGATAGAAGGGAATCAGATTTTGAGAACAACATGAGGAATCAACCTTGAAAGAAAGTAATTGCAAATGCTTAAATGTAAATGATAGAAATGTATACCTTGTAGATCTGCAATTGATTGATGATGATTTATTTTCTTCTTGAATTAAATCAAAAATGTTGTATGTAATGGCATGTAACATGACAAAACCCTAACACACAAATTCTTGCAAATGAATGTTGTAATGTTTCTCCAATGGATGAATGAAGAAGACACATGAAGAAGAAGACTTGATGAAAGCTTGAAGACTTGAAAACTTGATGAGGACCTTTCAGTTGAATTTTGCCTATCTCTCTATCTCTATATTTTGCCCATCCATATATGTACAAATGAGAAGACTAATTCCCTTTTATATATGCCTAAGAGAGTTGATTCATCTCACCAAAGGCCGACATCGAGGAGATTTGAAATCCTAAAATGAAGATAGGGTTGGAGGGATCTATCTTGGGACCACCCTAAGATGGGGGCACAGGGGCAGCATACCCCTATCCTACACTATCTTGGGGCCTGGATAGGGTCCTGAGGCAGTCTCAGGGCTGAAATAGAAGGAACTCCAGGTGAGGGTGCAGAAAGGGGCTTTGATTGAGAAGAGAGATACTATCACAAAGGTGAGGACCTAGAACATGGTCAAAATTGTTGGGGTTGCAATTTTAGGACACTACAATAATAATAAATAAATGGTATTTAAATAATAAATTCATAAGAAGAGAATGGGAGGGAGAAGCGAGATTTTGAATTTAAGGGTGCTGGAATAGTTTGTGCAAGGGAAGAAAGGATCTAAAAATGAGTAGTGTGATGAAGAGTAGGATATGAGTGGATAGTGAGGTAAGGAAGAATCAAATGATTATTACCTAAATAAAAGTATTTAGGTGGACCCGAGGGGTAAGGGAGAAAGACCTAAGAGTGAGATTCACTAGGAGAATCACAGGGGGATATTGAAGAAAAGGCTAATCAAAAGTCTTTCCCCAGATGCAAAGAGAATGAAGCTAAGGAAAAGGAGATAGATAGGGGTTCTGATAAAGTGGGTGCGGGTGGAGGTGAGGGTGTCATCCAAAATCCATGGTCTTCTTTGTTTGGAGTAAAGCCTAGCGGTAAATCTGTTTTCCCTCCAATCAGTAATATCTCTGATCCATCAAAGGCTAAGTTTTCTATCTTTGTTTCTGATCAGGTTATTTATCATTATATTTCTCATATGAATAGAATGTTGGTTGGAAAATTTATGGGCCCAAGTCTAAAGAATGAAATTGTAAGGGCTTTTGTCAAAAAGAAGTGGAGTCTTAAGGGAGAACTTGTTGTCTCTACTCTCCCCAAGGGTTATTTTGCCTTTGAGTTATCCTGCATGGAGGATATCATGATAGTGAGGAGTGGAGGTCCTTGAGTCATTGGTAAGTCTTCCTTGGCTCTTAAGAAATGGACTACAAATATGGACCTTTCTTACTCATTTTTTGAGAAATCCCTAGTTTGGGTTAGGCTTCTTGGCCTTCCTTTGGAATGCTAGAATGGGGATGTTTTTTGTGGACTGACTAATTCTTTTGGAGAACTTCTCTCCATAGATGCTATGACTATGGCAAGGAAAAGGCTTGTGTTTGCCAAAATTTTGTGTTTGTGTGTCCCAAAATACTGATCTCCTATCTAATATTGAAATATAGTCAAATATGGGTTCCTAGGTGCAGGTTATTGAGTTTGAATCGATCCATTTTGCCTACTTCATATGCAAAAAAATTGGGGCATTGGGATAAGAAGTGTCCTCGTAAAGAAAGAAAGGATAAATAAAGACCTCAACCTAAAGAAAATAAAATATGGAGGTTTAAATATGGAGGGGATGGGAATGAGGATAAAGGGCCTCAATCTGAAGAGAATGCTAGAAAGAGTATTGAGGCTCATGAACCTGCCTCTGATCACACTATTGTTTTGGGGTCTCAAGAGTCAGCTAGAGAAAAGCCAAATGTCGATTCTACTCAGAAGGTGGTAGATGTGGTTGGTTTGGATTCTATTCTAAGTCCAAGGTCTTCTATTCTGGTGAAGGGAGTCAATCTGGACGTGATTTTGAACATTCCTAACAAGCCATTGGAAACTAAAGGAAAAGGCCTATATAGTTAGGACTCTACATGGAGTTAGGATCCTGAAGGTTCACAAGAATTTGTTTAAGACACATATGTGGATTCAAGCAAGAATTAGGAGGACTCAACAAAGAACATATCTCATAATTATAACCGAAGAATAAATACCCTTATGTCATCTCAAAAGGACCTTTTTGATATAGAATGGGATTCAAGAAGAGAGAATGCAAGCCAAAATGGCACAGACAAAGAAGAATTTATATCCCAAAAAAGGAAAGGAAAAAAGAAGAATAAAGAGCAGAGCACCTCATATGGGGTTGCCACCAGAAATAGGGCCAAGGTAGACTATGGGGGAACAAAAAGTGGTCAAGGAAGAAAATTAGCAAGATCGTATAGTGAGCATGGAAGATTTCAAGACATAGTGGATGGTGTTTAGAAAACCATACCCAATATTTGTAGGTTTCAATCTCTAGGTTAAACATGAAGATTATGTCTTGGAATAAAGGAGGGTTGAATAGCCTCCATAAGAAGGATGTTCAACACAATTTTTTTAGGGATCAAAAACTAGATATATTACTTGTTCAAGAATCAAAGATGCCTAAAGAGAGAGTTGAGAAAATAAAAAATGTATATTTTTTGTGGGGTGCATGGTAATAGCTCAGAGGGTGCTTCTAGAAATATTGTTACCTTTTGGAACCTACAATTTATAAAGTGGAAGCCTCTTTTCTATAACTTCAACCATGTAGCTACCCAATTTACTCATACAAGCGATAATTTTAGCTGGATCTAGTCTAACATCTTTGCCCCAAATGGGAGAAGGGCTATAAAAAATTTCTAGCATGAGCTTGCTGTCTTTCACAAAAAATTTACTAATGAAACCTAGGTTGTCATTGGAGACTGCAATACTCTCTAGGAAAAGGGAAAGTTTCATAGATCCTAGGTTAACTTAGAGAGAAGAATGGATCTTACGGACCTTATCAATGTTTAGGCTCTTTTTGATTTAGAGTTGTAGGGCATTTACAATACCTGGTCTAATTGGAGAAATAGTAAGGATTTAATCCAAGTCAGATTGGACAGAGCTTTAGTTTCAAATCAATGGTTCTTAAATTTTTTTGTTTCTTGAAGGCTCTCTCTAGATTAGGTTCAGACCATATTCCTATAAGCTTCATGGAAGAACCCATCTTTTCTAGAAGGAACTTTCCATTTAGATTTTTAAAAATATGGCTTTCCCACCCCCAAATCAAAGAGGAAGTTAAAAAATGGTGGAGTATCTCAGTCCCTGGGACGACTATGTTTAGAGTTGCAAAAAAGATGAGGGTAGTAAAAAATAAGGTGAGAAGATGGAATAAATAAGTATTTTGTAATATCTTGGGCATTAAATATGGGCTATAGTTTGAACTTAAAATTATTCTAGAAAAAATCCAGCTGGAAGGATATATAGGGGATAATTGATAATAAATAGAAAGTGAATGATATACTGATATGTTGGCAATTGACACTCATTTGGGATCATGGTGTTGTCATTGATGGCAACACACATCATTTTGGGTTGGATACTTATCTGATATTCACCGATATTCATGGATTGACATCTGCCATTTAAGGAAACTCACACATTGAAGAGAAAGGAAAATAGACAAACTAGGTACTAGTATTTGGAGGTCGACATAGGAGATTCATCTGATAAAAGGTTAAAGTGGCAACGGTCATAAAGATTAATGTTTAATATTGTTTTGGGCTGATATGTATTTATCTTTGGTAATATGATTGTAAGCCAACATAAGGCATTCATGTATGTAAGGATATATAAGTTAATTCAGTTAGGTCATTTTGGGAGATAGGTACTGTGAAATTATATGAGGAATATCTTGATCGACAGTATGCAAATGTTATGATCTCTAGTCAGTCTTGGTTGTTTGTCAAGAGGATTGGAAAGCAAATTAGGTTACTAGAAAGGAAGGAGATAGTGTTAAATGGTATAGTCAGTACTCAAACTAGAACTCATCCAACATATCAGATGCACATTCAGAGTTCAATTTTTATTGTAATTCAGTATTTTATTTGTAGTTAGTGAGGCTTGTTTGTGATGAGCAGTTTCCTCTAGGTAGTGTGCCTTCCTGCATGTGCAGTCCCTTTTTATGTAATATTTATTCAACTGGCTAGTGGATAGATATTGTGGGTCACAAATCCCACCATGTTTTTTCCTCTTTGAGGTTTTCCATGTATAAATATTTGTGTTACTTTTTGGGTTTTCTACATGTAAATATTGTGGGTGTTGATCTTTTTGGTTTAATTATTATTACTTTTTATTTTCTTTTTATGCATATTGGTTACTAAGTTGTTGTGCTAATAATGTCAAAATTAACCTTACCAAGAGCACTGATTCACCCCCTCCTTTCAGTATTCCTTGATTCCAACAATTGGTATCAGAGCTTGGTGCCTTGGAATAAGTCTAACAGCTTGAGGAAGATCCCAAATCTAGAATCTATGGAGATGAGTTTGAGGAAATAACTTGAAGTAGCACTTGAAGACTTTGATGCTGAAAGATTGAAGAATATGAAGGGGCAAGATGAGCTGAATTACTCAAAAGATGAGCTCAAATCTACAAAATAATTCATCCTTACTCTACAAGAGAAGTTGTCATCTACTCAAGCAAAAAGGAAAGAACTTTGTGATCAATTACCAAATCAGGATGATGAAGAAAAGAATGCTCTTAAGGAACTATGTCAGAAATTGAGTCAGGAAAATGGTGTCATGAAGAATGAAATGTAAGCCCTAACCATGAGGATGTCCAAGGAAATTGAAGACCAAAAGAAGAATGAAGAAAATCTTGCCAAATCTCTGAAAGACAGATCTAAAGAATGCACTAAGTTGGCACATGAGAATGATAGATTGAGAATTGAATTAGTACAATCTTAGAATAATGAGAAAGAGTTGGAAAGAATGATGAAAGTCCTAAGAAGTGATCTCAATGCTACAAATGAGTATAAAGACAAGTTCAAGGCTAGTTTTGCAAAGCTTGATGGATTATTAAAGAATCAAAGGGACAATGGAGACACTAGAGGTCTTGGATTTGAGCATGGAGAAAGCTTCAGTACTGCAAATCAGAATGATACATCTGGTTAGAAGAATAATTCAGAGAATCCTCCAGTCAACTGGAATCAGAGGTCATCGGTAAGACAACCCAATGCACATAAATTTAATGGTAGATTCTTTCTTTTCAATAAGTTTAGTCATATGGCAAGTCAATGCAGAAATAGAGTCAATCAGAATAATAATTCAAGTACCGGTCAATGTTTCAATTGCAAAAGGTATGGTCATAGGATAGAAGATTGTAGAATGAATGTGAAATGTCATGCATGTGGAAATTTTGGACATATGGCTAATCAATGTAGGTAAAGAAATGATCAATTTTACAACAAGGAAATTCAGAAGAATAATGTCACATGTTATGAATGCAGAAAAGTATGACATATTGCTAAATTTTGCAGAAGCAAGAACCTACTAGCAGGAAATGACAAATCCAATGAGATGGGACAACAAAAGGTTGATTATATCCGAAAGGCGCATTAGAAGAAATGGATTAGAAATTCTGGGGATCAACTAGTTGAAGCATATACCCCAGGTACTCAACTGACAGAGGAGAATGTTCCTACACTAGTAGGAAACTCATCCAGTAACTAGGCCATTAGCCTTACGGGGAGGCAAATCAATGATAAATATTGCATGATCCCCTATTATGGTCTAAAAAATTGTTTCAGCCATTGGAGAAGTCATTCTAAAGGTTTATCGACATAGATTTGATGGATCTTGGATCTGGTATGATATATCGACAAGCATTTATGTCAATAAGGAATTAGGGTTTCATAGGTTATAAGGAAAAAGTGACTCATTTTTCATCACCAAGCATTTAGAGTGAATCAAAGTGAGTTAAAGCCAATTCAGAGTGATCTGAAGCATTTCCAAGCGAATTCAGTCGCATTCAAAGTGAATTTTCAAGAGTTTTTCACCGATGAAGTTTTTATGGTATTTTTGGGTTTCTAAGATATCTTTTCGCATTTTCAATTGCATCTACATCTGATCCTTCCCCGACAGATATTGCTACCCCTATTGTCATTGAGGTTAAGGATCGTGCTTGCCTAATTTTCAAGAAATTCCCTCAAATTGCAAAGGTTGATGATTATGTTATAGCATTTTTCTACGGTTCCCAATGGAGTCTTGTATATTGAGGATGTCAAGGCATACATTCACTATGCCTTGGAGGAGTTAGGCTCTTTGGAAATCAAACTCCTATTTACATCCAAGATGCTAGACTAGAACAGAGTAATCAAACCAGAATTTACACATCTGAAGAACATAGGTTTTACCGACATACTGGAACTTCCTGAGTTTGATGAGGAGATGATCTAGTACATGCTCAGTAGAATTCATGGGGAGTTAAATTGGTTGGACCACCCATATAAGATAACGAGGGAGTCCATCTGGGCAATAACATATTTGCCCTAGACTGGAATGAAGCCAAAGAAGAAGAAGATATGCAACACTAAGATCAATAAGTTAATCGGTGCTACATATGATAACTAATCTATAAGGATTAGTACCATCAAGAACTTGGACATGAAATTCGCAAGCATGATAATTGGTTACAAGGTAACATAGTCTAACCGGTTAAATTTAGTTTCTAGCACTTGCATTCATTGTGCATATCAAATGGTGAAAGAAGATGAAAATTATGATCTATGTGAATGGACGCATGATGAATTGATTGTTAACCTTGGGAAGATAAAAGGGGAAAAGAAGAGTATATTTTAGTATGGCAATCTCATTGTATGCTTAATGCTATTCTTTCCTGAATGAAGTCCTAGGATCCAGTAAATGGAAATGGGCCTTTGATATCCCTATAGGTAACCAGATCTAGGATACTATAAATGATTTGGGAGAGATTAGATAATTCACCTTGTGGGGATACTTTAAGGCTTTTTAGAAGGCAATGAAGAAAAGAGCAAGGGTACCAAAACACATTGTTGACAAGTACTCCACTAAGATATGATTTATGTTTAAGAAGGATGAAACTCTAATGGAAGTTGTTTAGCCTAGGAAGGTTTGGATAACTAAGATGGGATATGAAGTAGATGAATACATCTTGGAGATATATACAAAGATGCTTATAGATGCCCCTGTAGATGAAACAAAAAAGTCTTTTGGCACTGCAAAGAAAAAGGAATTGGAAGTTCAAATAGAATTTAATCGGAAGAAGAGAGAGATTCAGATTAAGAGAGTTGGAAAGATTGTCGAGAAGCTCACTGGTGATATTGAGAAAAAGATAGGCAAATAGTCCACATCGGAAGCTTTTAAAACCTCACCAACATAGGGAAAGGAGTGTTAAAGAGGAAGTACCCTAAAAATTTCATTGCTCTAGTTATACCAAACTCCAATACTGAACAAGAGAATCCCAAAGTCCCTAATACATATACCAGAGTACAATGGAAGAAGGTTGAGGAAGGGAAGAAGCAAGAAGAAAAATAAACACCTTTGGTATCCGGAAAGCAACCTGTGAAGGGAAGGAAGACTATAGAGAAAAGGAAATCGATCATAGAGGTAGCTCCCACTCCCACATTTAGTATGAGTATTAAAGTTATCCCTCCTTTGTCTATAAAACATTTGGTAGATCAAATCACTAAGGATGGAGTTTTGAGTAATATACAACACTATTATGTACATATGGATGATAAAGAGAAAAAGGAAATTGAGCAAGCAGTTTTGTTGTACCACCGAAAGTTCCTCCTAAGTCTGACATTCCAGACACCACGATTGATGCTAAGGGAAAATCCATATCATGTATAGACCCACCGGTATTAGATAAGACAATAACTTAAGATATTCCTCTGGTAGTCACAAATGTATAGGATGTAGAGGAAAATAAAGTAGTAGATAGTATTGAAGACAATTGTCCTCCAGTTATTGATGTAGATACAGTTGAGATTCATGATATAGGATCAACAAAAGAAATAACTGTACCAAGTGGAAAAGCCACTGGTGCCAAGGATAAGGAATATAAGAAGGGTTAGGAAGAGAAAGAATAGAAGGAAGAGAAGGATAAAGTAGTAGAATAGATTGAAGTGAGGGTATTAGCATAATCACCAGTTGTTGGTCCCTCATTGTTGGCACTTGACACATCTAGTGAAGGGGACTTCAGTCATTTTGAGAAGAATAATATAGAGTAGTTGAGCAGTTCAGAGTTGATGTTTCTTGCAACACAAAAGAGAATGAAGGAAGGAATAGAGGAAAAAAAAATAATTGAGCAAGCCATTCTAGTGCTGCAATAGCTTGTACCAAAATACCAGAGCAGTCAGGTAGCTAGCCCTTCTGGCAAGCCAAAGGGTTTGAAAGAACACATTGCCAAGTAGTTCAAAACTCTTCAACAAGTGTCAAACCAATAGTTGATAGAAAGGTATAATGCAAAAGGAAAGTTACTTGTGATAAAATGATCACATCTGATAAGGTCAAGTTGATAGAAGGATTTAAAAGGATTGATGAAGCCTTTCATCAATGTAGTAGTATTTACCAGTCTTGCACTAACATAGCTAAATTAACAGTAGGCTTGGAAATTAAAATAAAAGTGGATAAGGTTCGATTAGAGCATGTTGTAAATAATTTTGATGGTACCTAGTCATTGACAAGCACTGTTGATGGTCAAATTTTTCTTTTTGAATCACAAATTTCACCTTTGGAGAAGGATAAGGATAGGTTAATCTAGTGGGCCAGAGAATTGAGAGGTTTGGTCAGTCCATGACTTAACACTTTATTACTTCATACAAGGGAATGAATGGGACAGATGAGTAAGCCCACATTGGACACATTAACAAAAAAATAATTGCATTCCTACATTCTTAATGGGATTGTATCAATTTTGGGAACATTGAAAACTGACTGGGAGACTTACTTGGGATTTTTCAAGAGTGCTTACCCTGATATATTCAAGTACATATAGATTCGGTAAAAATAATTTTAATTCATTCATTTATTTCTTATTATTTGCCCTGACTTTGGCATTGTTGCTAAAGGGGGAGAGGTTGGATGTGAAAAATGTTAATCCAAGGGACATAAGAAGTAATTTATAGCTTAGTGGGAGAAACTTTCTGAGATCAGTTTTTGGGAAGATTTTGGAGAGGAACCGAAACAACAACTCAATGATTCATTTTTAACATGAGTGTTGTCATCAATGCCAAAGGGGGAGATTATTGGCAATTCACACTCATTCGGGATCATGGTGTTGTCATAGATGGAAACACACATTATTTTGGGTTGGATACTTATCTGGTATTCACCGGTATTCAAGGATTGACATCTGACCTTTAAGGAAGCCAAAATATTGAAGAGCAAGGAAAATCAGCAAACTAGGTGCCAATATTTGGAGGCTGACATAGGAGATTGATTCAATAAAAGGTTAAAATGGAAAGGATAATAAATATTAATGTTTATATTTTATTTTGGGCTGACATGTATTTATCTTTTGCAATATGTTTATAAGACAACATAAGGAATTCATGTATGTAAGGGTATATAAGTCAATTTCGTTAGGTCATTTTGGGAGATAGGTAATGCGAGATTATATGAGTAATATCTTTATCGATAGTATGTGAAGTTATGATCTATAGTTGGTCTTAGTTGTTTGTCAAGAGGATTAGAAAGAAAATTAGATTACCATTAAGGAAGGAGATAGTGTTAACTGATACAGTCAATGCTTAAACCAGAACTCATCCAGCATATCAGATGCACATTTAGAGTTCGGGTTTTTATTGTAATTCAGTATTTTATCAATAGTCAATGAGGCTCCTTTGTGATGAGAAGTATGCTCAAGGAAGTGTGCCTTCCTACATGTGCAGGCCCCCTTTATGTAATATTTACTCAACTGGCCAGTGGATAGATATTGTGGGTCACAAATCCCACCATGGTTTTTCCTCTTTGAGGTTTTCCTTGTATAAATCTCTGTGTTATGGTGTTGATCTTTGTGGTTGCATTATTATTACTTGTTATTTTCTTTTATGCATATCAGTTACTAAGTTGTTGTGATAATAAGGTCAAAATAATTTTTACCGAGAGAACACTAATTCACCCCTCCCCCCTCTTAGTGTTCTTGGATTCCAACATTATCAAGATGCATGATATTAACTCTGAGAATGAATTCTGGAAGTAGAGATCGAGGGATATTTGTCTTTCTATCAAGGACAAAAATACCAATTATTTTCATATGACTGCTCTTAAACATAGAGCTACTAATAGAATTTCCTCTATTGAGAATAATGGTAGCCACTTTGAAAAAGATGAAGATATAAGAAGACATGTTGTAATCTTTTTTAGTAATATTCTCTCCACAAATGAGAGAGTGAATCATGATATGTAGGACACCCTCTTAGAAGACATCCCTAAAATTAATAGGGAAGAAGGTAACAAGAATCTTACTGTTATTCCTTTCTGGGATGAAGTTAAGAAATTTGTCTTTTCATTTGAAGGTAACAAGGCCCCAGGTCCTGATGGGTTTCCAATGTTCTTTTCTCAATTTTTTTGGGACATTGTTACTGAGGATGTTGGAAATGGTGTTAAAGATTTTTTTGGCTCAAGGTGTCTTCTCAAGGAGTTGAATGCCACTTTTTTGGCCCTTATTCCCAAATGCCCTAGGGCTCAAGAATTTGAAGCATTTAGGACTATTAGCCTTTGCAATTCCTTCTACAAAATCATTTCAAAGGTTTTTACTTCGAGAATGTTGTTAGTCCCACCTCCTTTGATTTTCCCCCAACATAATGGTTTGGTTCTAGGAAGGCATATTTTGGACTCTATTGTAACTGTCCATAAGAATGCCCATTATCTTGTGAAATCTAAGAAAAAAGGTTCCCTTTCCAAGCTAGATATATCTAAAGCTTATGATAGAGTTGAATGGAATTTCTTTCTTAAAATCATGAAGGCATTCGGTTTTAGTGTTAGAGCTCTTCAGCTAGTGGAGAAACTTATATCTACTGTGTCCATTAATTCTATTATAGTGAATGGATCTCCCTCACATTTTTCAAGAATTCTAGAGGGCTAAGGAAAGAAGATCCTATATCCCCTATTCTCTTCACCATAATGGTAGAGTGTCTAGAAAAAAATTGAAAAGAATGTTTGATCATGGCTCTCTCATGGGCTTAAGGCCCTCCTCTAGCAATTTAATTTACTCTCATCAATAGTTTGTGGATGATACTATTCTAATAAGGAGGTCAACTGGGACTAAAACAAGGAACTTGAAAAAGGATTTGGATGATTATGAAGTGGCTTCAGGTCAGATGGTGAATAGAGAAAAGAGTTCTCTATTTTTCTTTAACACTCCTAAGAAAAGGCATAACAAAATTGCTAGAATTCTTGGATGCAGAATTGAATCTTTACCCTCAGTTTATCTTGGCTTGCCCATGGGTTTAAAGCCTCTTGAATCCTTTTGGAATCCTCTTATTGATAAGTGTAGCAAGAATCTCATAGGATAGAAAGGTGCTCTTCTTAGTCAAGCAGGTAAAATCCAGCTTCTCAAAGCCACTCTTAAAATCCTTCCAATCTACTCTTTAAGCCTCTTTAAGATCACTACTAAGTATGTGGATTCTATTGAGAAGATCCAAAAAACATTTTCTTTGGTCTAGGGTGGAAGAAAGGAAAAGAATGTCACTTATTGGATGGGAAGCTGTTTGCCGACCCAAACACTTGGAACGACTAGAACTGAGAAGGATCAAAATTATCAATAAACCTCTCCTAGCTAATAAAAATTGGAGAATCTTCTCTTCTAAAGGAGAATGGAACAACATTTTAAGGAGAAAGTATACTGTTAATATTAACACCTTAAGACCTTACTTAATTCAAGAAATCTGCCTCGAGGCTCGGTTCTCTAGAATGATATGTCAGATGAAGAAAAAAAAATGATTTGGGAATTGGTTGGAGTATAAGAAAAGGGAATCAGGTTAAATTCTGGGAAGGCAGATGGTTAATGAAAATACCTTTAATGTCTTGTTATAATTTTGTTAGATGGGCTTATATGTGTAAGGGTTATTTTGGAACTTTTGTTAAATATTATAGCAGGAATGGAGAATGGTTGATCTTTGTCAAATTAGTTTGGATCTGGCACCTATTCAATCAGCTCTGATGGCTATTAATATGAGACTTGATCAGCAAGAAGCTTTTTTAGTTTGGACAACTAATCTTAATGGAAATTACTCAGTCTTCTCAATTGTCTCTTTTTTGTCCCTTTCCCCTTCCCCTTCTCTCTTATGGGTGAAAGCTTGGTTTAAACACATGACTCAGGAGGTCAATAATTTTTTTTGGATTCTTTTGCAGAATAAAGTGCTCACTATTGATAATCATTGTTAGTGTCTATTCCAAATTCTGAATAGATGCTACTTGTGTAAGGAAGATGTGGAATCGGTGAATCATCTGTTCATTCACTGCTCCTTTCTAGCCTCTATCTAGAACATAATATTCTCTAATTGGAACATATCCTGGGTCTTTCCTTCCTCTTTAGAGGACCTTTCTATTCAATAGATTCCTTCCTCTTTGAATCCTTTTATACATAGATTATGGTCTTTGATTCTTCCTTATGTTGCTTGTGGTGTTTGGAAGGAGCCCGACAACAAAATTTGCAAGGACAAAGAGACACTTGAGAATGTTGTTTTTAAGAATATTTTTAGGCTTATTACAGAAAATTACAATAATATCCCTAGTATTGAGAATAAGAAGGAGGTTGTAGTTTTCTTGAACTATGATCTTAAGATGGCTAGGGACTAACATGTCAAAAAAGATGTCTCAATGACTTCCAAACCTACTAAAAAGAATCGAGATGGTGTTTTCTAAATTCATCCTCGTAGGATTGGATTAAGGATAATTTTGACGAGGTGACTAAGGGAAATTTGGGGCCGATAGGGTGTGGGGGAGTCTTAAGAGATAATAATAGAAACTTTGTTTTGGCTATGGCAATCCCCTTGGGTTCTCAATCAAACCACTTAGCTAAAACTATTGGATCTTACCAGGTTATTGACCTAGCTCATAAAAAGAATTTCAAAAATATTTGGATAGAGGGAGATTCAAAAAATATTATTGAATGCCTTCTAGGCAACTCTCCCCCTTCTTGGATAATTAAAAGTTGGATCGATGATGATAAATCTATCCTTTCCAACTTTGAAAATGTAAAGATCTCCCATATTTTTAGGGAATCCAACCAAGTAGCCATTTTTTTGCCAATGAGGGTGTCGAGTTAAATGGGTGGCACATGTGGCATATCTATAGAGAACTAGGTGCTGATGTCAGAGCCTTAATTGGCTATGATATCACTTATGAGAAAGCTAATTCTATTAATGATGATTGATACAAGAAGGGCTTGGTAGGATGGCAATAGTTGTCATGATAGAGGTGTGTTAATTGCACCTAAAGGTAGTGTAGATTGGCATGTTTTGTGGGCATTTTGGCTCTTTTGTTGGCTCTCATTCATTCTCATTCAGACTACAAGTTCCAGAAAGAAGGCTTCTACAAATATGGGGGCTAGTAGGAAATGAGTTGAGCTCACTACACATGATAAGAGAAAGGTTAAGCTTTGAGTTTGGAGTTGCATTGATAGGGGTGGTTCGCTTCCCTTCATTGAAAATCTCCATGGCCTTGACTTAGAAATCACTAATTATTTTGCCAAAAAATGGAAACAGGGAGAAATTGTTTTATCTGGGAGAAGGGTTAAGTCGACCAGAACCTAATTGGGGAGATTACTATTAGGATAACCCATGAACAACTGAGAGGGGGGTTGAATAAGTTGTTAACAGACTATGAAAGTTTAAGCACACAAAACCTTTTACCGGAATATATAAACCAAATACCAGAGTAGCAGATATATCAATTAAGCTCAAACATAAATCATAATCCAAATACCATGCATCCACAATACATAACACCAAGATTTGTACGTGGAAAACCTTGTAAAGGGAAAAAACATGGTGGGAAACCTACCCATAGTCAGATGATACTTATGCAGTAAGTATGTGATTACAATAAGGGCCCTGCACATGCAAGAAGGCCAACATCCTAGAGTGCACTACTAATCACAAAAGGAGCCTCACTGACTACAAAAGATATCGAGACTACAATCCAGAAATAAGAATGAACTGCAAGAATAACATCTCCTATGCTTGAGTACAATTCCAGTTAATCTCAATGCTAGAGGTCTTATAAATCTTACGCAAACCAAATTCAATCACCTATGATTGACCAAAACCTTTGCATATGATTACAAATTTATTCACACACAAATAATGCCATAACCCACATACCACGATCTACAAAGAGATCTTACATCATATTTATACCAACCCATGACATAAACAATTAGGTCAGCCACCTAAAAGATAATACAATAAATCCATTACATAAACCTACAAACCAATGATAATCCAAGTTGGCCTAAGACCAAAAGAACATTAACCAAAAAATAAATCCAACCAGTAACGCATCGAGATAATCCACCAAAATGTTACATAAACCAGTCCATAACCTAGTAGAATAAGACCAGACCTAAAATAGGTTACCATTAACCAAATGAAATACCACCAATCAACTGGAACATGAACATGATAACCAACAGAATCCTAAAAACCTTCTAGAAGCCACACCAACACCACTTATCAAATCCATCAAAATATATTCAATGAAGCTTTGTCGGTAGAACACTTAGGAGTAACCAAAAGGCTTACTAGAACATATGATATCTCCCAAATCACAAAATCCTGAACCAACTAAATGTGATACACATCAGAATAACATGAATGACTGAACCAAACCAATTCCACCAATCAAAATATCTCAGAGACAAATCTCCTGATCATCATCAAAGTCTAACCACTCTACCAAAACCCAATAGATAACCAGAGAAGCTAGTGTTGACATCAATGACAAATATCAATGTAACACGTAATCAATTCTTCCAAATTGACAACAATCTCCCCCTTTGGAATTGATGGCAACACTAGATGTAAAAAATATCCAAGTGCCAAGAAGTACCAAACAAGTCTCCCCAATGGAAGACATCCAACAAATGATATAACAATGAAGTTCTGAACCAAATAACCATACCATAGATGAAACTACCCCTGGGATTGATATCTCTGTTAAGCTCTATTCTTCACATGTATACCTCACCCCCTTTGACATCAATGCCAAAAATATGACATAAACATCAAAGAAAAATCATAAATCCTCTTAACCACACAGGTAACTACTCCCCCTTAGTAGTAGCACCATCTCATCAATCTCAAATGAATGATAGTTCTAATAATGCATACTAGATTGATGCCAATCTGCATCTCTCAAGTCTCAATCAGAGGGGTAGAGATTGCCAATCTGTCTCTAAAGTAATAAAATGATTCCTTAGGAAAAGGTTTAGTGAAGATATCTACAATCTGCTCTTTATTGTTCACATAAACCAATCTGACTTCATTTGTATCCACCTTTTCCTTCAGAAAGTTATACTTGATTGATAAATGCTTTGTCTTAAAATGAAATACTGAATTCTTTGATATGTCAATAGCAATACAGTTATCACAATGAATAACTATTGGTTCATTAGAATCTACCCTTATATCCTTCAACATTTGTTGCATCCATTGAATTTGTGTACAACTAGTAGTAGCAATAGCATACTCAACTTCAATAGTAGATAAAGAAGTACATGACTATTTCTTGCTGATCCATGAAACAAGTTTCTTTCAAAGAAAGAAAGCTCCACCAGATGTGCTTTTTCAGTCATCTATATCTCTAGCCCAATCTGCATTTGTGTATGAACATAATATAAAGTCATCATCTTTAGGATACAACAAACCATATTCAGTTGTTCCTTGTAAATGTCTGAAAATCCTTTTCACTGCACTCTCATGATTTTCTCTAGGATCACTCTGATATCTTGATACAATACAAACCACATTAATTATATCCGGTCTAGTCTGAGTCAAATATAACAAACCTCCAATCATATATTTATACCTTGTAGGATTTACCGGAGCCGATACATCTTTCTTTGTCAATTTCTCACTTGTAACCATATGAGTACCAACTCATTTACAATTTTCATACCAAATTTATTCAACAACTCTCTAGCATACTTAGTTTGACAGATGAAAATACCTTTATCAATCTAATTAATTTGCAAACCTATGAAAATCTCATTTGTCCAATCATGGACATCTCAAATTCATTCTTCATAATATCAGAGAATTCCATACATAACTTTTCGTCACCTCCAAAAATGATATCATCCACAAAGACCTCAACAATCAATATGTCATCATTAGTGATCTTATGATATAAGTTACTATCAGCATTACCTTTAGTGAAACCAAGATTCAAAAGATATTTGTCCAATCTAGCATACCAAGCTCTATGTGCTTGCTTCAATCCATATAAAGCTTTCCTTAATATTCAAAACGTGTTATTGTCATCAGAGAGAGAAAATCCATCAGGTTGCTCAATGTAGACTTCTTCTTCAAGATCTCCTTTTAGAAATGCACACTTAACATCCATCTGATAAACCTTGTATTTCTTATGGGCAACATAAGCAAGAAATAATCTCACAGCTTCAATCCTAGATATAGGAGAAAATGTTTTATCATAATTAATTTCTTACTTCTAAAAATATTCATTACATACCAATCTAGCCTTGTTCCTCACAACTTGTCCATCTTCATTTAATTTATTCTTAAAAACCCATTTAGTTCCAATAACATTCTTATTTTTAGGTCAGGGAACTAAAGTCCATGTTTTGTTCTTTTCTATCTAATCCAATTCCTCTTCCATATCTTTCATCCAACATTCATCCTTACATGCTTCATCTAATAATGTCGATTCAGTTTGAGAAATTAAACATACCTCTACAACTACCAACCTTCTCCTTGGCATCACTCATTTTCTCTTCTCTTCAATGATTTCATTTTTTGAATGACTCAAGCTTACATACCTAGGAGTCTTCTGACTTTCTATTTCTTTGCTCTAGTCTTCAGTTATCATTGAATTTTCTGATAATGTTGGAGTAACTGGTTAAACATTTTGTTCTGGTATAGGTGTTACCAGTTTAGTTATGATAATTTCCACTTCCGGTTCTCTCTCATAATTTCTGATTTGACCTATGTACTGCTCATCCACCTTGACATTAGCACTCTCCACAATTCTGCAATCTTTTGTTATAACATCTATCTGCTTTGCATTCATTTGAATAACCGAGAATTATTCTTTCATCACATCTAGGATCAAACTTTCCAATGGAATCATCTCTCTTTATATAACATTTTCTACCAATGATTCTAAAATATTTAATTGTACCTATGTATGACCAAGCCATAACTCATAAGGTGTCTTACTAGCAATGTCTCCTTTGATATGAACTTTATTGAATATGTATATCGTCGTGCTCACAAGTTCTCTCTAATAGATATGTGGCAAATTATCTTTCATCATCATAGATCTAGTTGCATCCAAGATAGTTCTATTCTTTCTTTCCACAACACCATTTTGCTGAGGTGTTTGGGGTACACACAATAGTCTCCTTATCCCATGTTTCTCACAATAACTATTAAATTCACCGGATGTGAATTCACCACCTTGATCGGATCTTAAGCATTTGATCTCCAATCCCGTCTCTATCTCAACCAAAGCTTTAAAGTTCTTGAATTTTTCAAAGGCTTTAGATTTCTCCCTTAGAAAAGTAACCCACATCATTCTAGAATAGTCATCAATGCTTAGCATGAAATATCTATCACCCTGAAAACTTCTTATTATAGAAGGACCACATAAATCAATATGAAGAAGATCAAGAACATCATTAGATTTATCTTTAATACTCTTAAAAGAAGTCCTGACTTGCTTTCCTATTTGACATTCCTTACATATCGGATTATGAGGCTTCATAATCTTAGGTATATCTCAAACTACCTTAGTTGAACTAATCTTTACAATTCAATCAAAATTCACATGACATAACATCTTATGTCATAGCCAACTCTCATCAATATGTGCAATCAAACATGTCTTCTCACTGGAGTTCAAATGAAAAATGTTACCTCTAGTTTGAGTACCGGTTGCAATATCCAATCCAAATCTATTGATGATGTTGCATTTTCCATCATTGAACTGTAATTGAAATCCCTCATCCACCAACTATCCTACACTAAAAAGATTATTCCTTAAACATTTAACATAATAAATATTATCAGTATTATGCTTACCATCCAATTGTTGAACACAAAGTACCACTGAGAGGGGGGTGAAACAGTGGTTCCTAAATCCCTTTTCTCTTTCAAATCAACTTTAGAATACTAGATAACCAGTCAATATCTAATCAATCAAACTAGTAAAGAAAAAAGAAAAATAAAGAGATCAAACACACAAAAGCAACTCACAACAACAAGTATACAAGGAAAACCCAAAGTGGAAAAAACCTTGGTGAGAAATGCTGCCAGAAACTACTGTTCTAATCTTGCCTCACAAGTAAAACACTAGCTTACAAATATTTAGGGCACCAACTCAAGGAGTACCAACCCCTACTCTTTTAGGGCACCAACCCAAGGAGTACCAAAGCTTGCACGAAGCTTCAACTTGGCAATGTATATTTAAATACTATTTGACTACAGTTAAGACTTCTTGTTGCAAATGAGTTTTGCAACTCTTTTGATCAAATGACTCACTGCAGGTTGACAATATTTTCTCCTCCATTGTGTCTCACACTACCAGTTGTGAAGTTTCCTTCTCTAATTCTTAGCCCCTTGTTTTCTTTCTCTCCCTCTCTCACACAGTCTCTTAACACACTGTGTAACATTCAAATGATGCTTTCTCTATCACACTTTTGTTGGTATGGATCAAATGCAAAATTGTAGCTGTACCTGTAGAATCCTCTTACTGGTATACTTGCTCTCCTACACTCTAGCCTTCTTAGAACTCTTTCTAAGGCTGGTGATTGTTTACTTGCACTAACTCCCTCTCTTCTATCTTTTGTTCAGCATCATTGTCGTTTATCTCGAGCTCTTTTCTTTTATCCCATGATTTCCTGCCAGAAAGAAATTCAAACTTTGGATATGTTAGTGTTTCCACTTGCCAGCATGATTTTCATGAAATTTGATCCATCCTATCTTGTATCGATCCCCTATCCTCGAAGGATGTATCTGTACATGGTATTCATTGTCCAATGCATACTTGCTGAAGATAGCAATCACATACAAGTTTTCTTGTCCTGCAATTTGTCGACACATAAAAACACTTCAGTTGTAATCTTTTTCAAAATCTTCATGAATTGGATTTTCTTTTCTTGAATGCTCATGCCAACTATTACCTAATCTTCCTCTGTCATCCTTTCTTTCTTGAGTCACAATAGTCATATACAATCTTGTGATTTGTGGTTGTTTCATTAATGGCAATTATCTGTTTCAACTACCCTATCGATGGGGATTCACCGACCACATCATGTCTACCACCTCTGCACTATTACATTCAATGAAATTCCCAAAGGCACTAAAAGGGGGGGGTGAATCAGTGTCTAACTGGTTTGTTGAATATTTAAACTTATTTATAACTTTGGAACCCAAAATAGTGTACCAGTAAACAAGAATTAATGTAGTAAACACAAATAATAGAGACAACATAGAAACACACAATAACACAAGATATTTTAACAAGGAAACCCAGTGTGTGAAAAACCTTGGTGGGATTTGTGACCCACAATATTTACTCATTGGCCCATGAATAAATACTACTTACAATAGGGGCCTACACATGCAAGGAGGCCAATAGCCTAGAGCCCACTGCTCAGAAGAGTCTCATTGACTACAACAAGGATAATTAAATCCAATACAATGTACTACTCAAAATAGCATCTCTAATGTTTGGTTCAGTACTGCTTTAAGCTCAGATAGATACCTTAACTAGAAACCTTCACTGTTACTAAATCACCTTATACAATAATCTTTTTGATTACAATATTCGCTATTTCTCATACATACAGGCCATACATACAAAATAACTTATGAGATCTCATACTTATAGAAGTCATTACAATATATTAAGTCAGCTCACAAAAGATAATTGCATTATAATACAATAATCAATAGTTCATCCCATGTCGGCTTGAGTGTCAGTGTGCTTCGTTGCCAGTGTAATCTGAATGTCGGTGTCGGTGCCGATGAACAACTTGTTACCAGTGATCTTGTGTAACCCAATACCAGTTGGTTTCCATGAATAACAATATAAATCAATCTCATAGGAGTGTATAATGCCAACAATCTCCCCCTTCGGTATTGATGGCAACACTCATGAGAAAAATCCAAAACAGTCATCCCAAAACTGAAATCCAAAAAGATGTGCTCCCCCTGAGCAAGTGATCTCCTCTGTACATGCATTTTTCTCTCCACTACTCCCCCTTTGACATTAATGAAAAAGGATGTCAAAAAGAATCAAAGAATACAAAATTTATACCTCAAAGTCTATAACCAGTTGATTACTATTTGAAAAATGTCTGCCAAAACTAGGTTCAAATTCGGCATAAACCTCCCATTGTTAGAGAGAGTTCCCTTAGCTTGTTAGATCATACTAGTGAGATAGTGCATTTACTACTCCGGTGATTGCTCTCCAGGAATTGTTGCCTTAGTTAGTTCAGCTCTCTGAGTAATTAGACTATCCAACCTTGGACCAAGTTTATTCTTTATCTCCTGGGCGTTAGACCTTATTCTTGCCTTTTCTTTTTCCAAGTTTTCCAATTTCTCTTCATGTACTGCCATTTCTTGCTCAAAAACTGATGTAAGTTCAGATGAACCTATCATGTTGTTCGCTATGTCATCAATTTCTATGTGTCCTTTTGATCTCTTTATCAATGTCCTCTGTCAAATAGTGAGGTTTACATGCTTCTCTATACAACTCCTTATACTCCAAAATTGTAGAATTAGGTACCGGTAAAAGTGTGTCCAAGTGATCGGTACAATTCTTTATAGTGTTCTCAAAGAATGTATTTTTATCTTTGTCAACTCTCTCCTTAATGGTATCCTCATTCACCTTTTCCAGAGTTAGAAAATTTTTAGCAATAAATTTGGACAATGTGTCCAATTTACCTAAAGAATCATTAATGTGATCTATCTTACAGGTAGGTGCAATTATCTTTAAGATACGTAGTGTGTTATCAATTGCCTTAAATGCTAAGGCATTGCAATATGTTATCCTCTTGATAGAATCCATAAGAACATCTGTGATGTTAGTCAATCTGAATTCTCCTACTGATGTGCTAGATTCTCCAACTACCTTTATTATTTGTTCCTTATTTCAAAAAATCTATTGCTCTTTAGTTACATTTTCTTCCAGTGGATCTGTCTATCTATGTACCTCTGCCTTTGATGATTTCTTAGTCTTTACAAGTACCTCTTCAACTACCGGTTTCCCTGATTCATGTTGCTCTGTGTTAGTTGTATTATCCTCTATAGGTTTCTCAGTTTGTGCTAGTATCTCAGTCTTTTGAGAGTCTACAGTGTGTGCCGGTTTCTCATAGACCTTTATATTTTAACTATCAGCTCCCTATTCCTTATCTACAACAATTTTTATATCTTGTGTATCTACATTCATTATGTAAATTATTTCAGACTCCGGGTTAGAATCATCATGAGTTATACCTTCAGTATCCATAGCCGGTGGATTAGCTGTGTGTACCACAGGGGTATCCTAAGGTGGCAGTGGAAGATTATATGTAATGTTTATAGTAGGAACACCACCAACTTTACCTTTTCCCTTATCTTTCTGATATACCTTGAATGTCTTATCCATTTTTGGTATGTTTCTTTCCTCTTGCTTTTCCTTCTCAACAAAGAATATATCCCAACTGTCAGTAGTCTCATCTATAATTTCCTTAACTCTCCCAACCATCAGGCTTACTTGTCGGTGTCCACTGACAAATACTGACCATTTAGCTTTAGATATAAGCTCATCTATCTCTTCCTTAGATTTTACTAGATGTACAACCAAAAGTGCTTCAAATCTCAATTTCTTGTCAAGTTCCATTACTGATAGCCTTTTTGCTTCCAATCTCATGTATAAATCATTGGGTAAATCATCAATTACTTCTATCAAAACTTTCTTGTAAATATCCAAATGTAGAATAATGCTTTCTTCAATAGTTTCTTTGTCAAAATCTTTAAAAGAATGATACCATTTATTTACATTTACCAGATTACCTTCTTGTGTTATTTCATTTAGTAGATCATCTAGTGTTGGGGTTGCTGGTGTTTGTTTCTTCTTTGGTGTAAGCTTCTTTTGTGGTTCGCTAACTACCTATTGTTTCTTTCTTTGTGTTATGGTTTTGTTAGGAGAAGGAGAAGGTACTAGTGGGGTTTTCCTTTTCCTTTCCACTCTCTTAAACTCAGCAGCCTTGCCACTATCAATATCATAAGATGTCACAACTGGTGAAACATGTGCTTCCGGTTGCAGTCCTTTAAGCTCACTAGTTGATATTGTTAGGATTCCCAAAGATACTGAGAGGGGGGGGGGGGGGGGGGGGGTGAATCAGTATCTGACCGGTAATAAAAATTTCTTGACTTATAACATGAAAAGCATATCAAAATTATGTACTAGTGAACCAAAATTAATGCAGTAAGTAAGAACAATAACCACAACATAAGAAGCACACCATAACACAATCTTTTAATGAGGAAACCTTTTGTGGGAAAAACCTCGATGGGATTTGTGACCCACAATATTCACTTACTGGCCAATAAGAGAATATTACTACTTACAATAGGAGCTTGCACATGCAGGAAGGCCAAGTGCCTAGAGCTCATTGCTCAATTACAAAAGAAGTCACACTGACTTATAAAAATGGATTATACAAATCCAATGTCTTGTACTACTTCAAATTAGCATCTACTATGCCAGATTCAGTACCGGTTTAAGCTCTGCTACATACATAAACCCTTATCAAATAATTTGCATATTAGGTTTGCTATTATCCTTTCATATCTCACATACTAACACTAAATGATCTACAATGATCTCATACATATATGAGTCATTTTACAATTTGCCAAGTTGGCTTACAAAAGATTTTACAATTAAATACAAAATATATATATGCAAAATTCCTATCGGCCAGGGTGTCGATAATCTTCCTTTGGTGCCGGTGCTTGTGTCTACTGATATCATATGATTGTAAGGTTTCCATCAATGACAATACCTTCAATCACCTACAATTTCTCATTGGAGTGTGCATTTTCCAACAATCTCCCCCTTTGGCATTGATGGCAACACTCATGAGAAAAATCCAAAAATGTGTATCAAAAATGGTTTACCAAAATTGTCTTACCAAAAATTTTGTTTCAAAAATGAGTGCTCCCCCTAAGCAAGTGACCATTTTTCTCATCTCCACTACTCCCCCTTTGACATCAATGACAAAGGTTGTCATTCACTATCAGTGGAGTCCTACCTAGATTCCTGTAACCAGTGGGTTACAATCTGAAAAAGGTTTGCTAGTACTAGATTTAAACTGTCGCTGAATATTTTACTATCTTGTAATGCCTCTAGTGTTCTCTAAACTGTACCGGTGAGTATGTGAATTTTCTCTTTCAGTGTCTTAAGTCTGGGAACCAGAGCCTCAAAAATTTATTTTCTCAAATAAATGAGGTAATTTAGTTTAGGACCAAGTTTACATTTTAAGCTGTTTGCCTTATCCTTTATTTTTTCTTTGTCCTTCTCTAATTTCTCAATATTCTCTTCTAGATCTGCAATTTTCTTTTCTATCTCCAAAAATGAATTTGATGTACCTATCAGATTGTCAGCAATATTGTTAATCTCATCCTGTGCTTTGCTGATTTCTTTGTCTATGTCTTCTATCAAAATATTTGTTTTACAATTGTCTCTATACAGTTTCTTGAACTCCAAAATTGTCTCTCCTAGTTCCGGTAATAGGGTGTCCATTTTCAACTTATTCTTCTTTACAATTTCCTCAAAGAATTTCTCTTTTTCCTTAATCATTCTCTCCTTAAATGTATCCTTATTTATTTGATCATCTGTCAAAATGTTGTCGGTGATGAATTTAGACAATGTGTCTAGTTGACCTAAAACATCTTTCTTATCTACAATGCACTTCGGTGCTATCAATTTAAGAATGGGAATTTTGTCATCAATATCCTTATAGGCTTGTGCATTACATTCTGTAAGTTTCTTTATTGATTCCAATAAGACCTCTGTTACATTTGTAGGCTGGAATTTTGCTATAGAAGTACCAGATGTCTATCCAATTATTTTTATGATTTCCATGCTACCGGTTGTAGTGATAACCTTGCTTTCCTCTTTCTTAGGAGGATTTGTTTGGGTATGCATTTCTATTAGCAAAGGTTTTAGTTTGTCACTTCTTATCGGTGGCACTATCTCAGTTTGAACTTGAACATCTACTTGTTTCTATTGCAGTGCCTCAGATGGTTTCTCTGAGCTCTCAACTATCGGTTTCTCAGATGTAGTTTCTAATTGTACTTTTAGTTTCTGTGTATTTCTGCTAGTTTCTCTATCTCTATGCTCACATCTGTAGCTAGTGACTTAGTAGCCACATTTTCTTTTTGACCAGTGGTTTCCTTATCAACCACAATATTTACCTTTTGTGTATCAATATTCATTGTGTACAATACCTCAGAATCAGGATTTGTATCCTCATGTGTGGTTTCCATATTCTCTATTGCCAATTGTGTGTCAACAGTATGTACCAGTGGAGTATCAGAAGGCAGTGGGGGTACATTATCAGTTATTTTAAGGAGTGGAGGACTTCCTATCTTTCCTTTCCCCTTATCCCTATCCTTTTGATAGACTTTGATAGTCTTGGGTCTTTTTAGTTCTTCCTCTTTTTCTTTTTCTACAAAGAATATGTCCCATCCATCTACTGTATCTTCAGAGATTTCTTTTACTCTGCTAGCCATCAGTGCTACATGTTGGTGAGCGGTTGATAATATAGTCTAATTTGCCTCACTAATCAATTGATCAATCTCTTTCAGTGAGTTGACTAGATGTACTGCAAGTAGTTTTTCAATTTTGATTTTCTTATCCAGCTCAACAATAGCTACCCTTCTAGCTTCAAGTCTCCTATAAAGGTCAGTGGGTATTTCATCCACAATTTCCATAAAAAATTTCTTGTAAATATCCAAGTGTAAGATTACACTATTTTCTATGCTCTCTTTGTCATCAATAGAGAGTCTATTGTATATTTTGCTAATGTTCTTCAATTTACCATCCTTTGTTATTTCACTAATGAGCTTATCTAGTGGAGAAATATCTTTCTTTACCTTCTTCTTAGGAGTCATTTTCTTAGCAGGAGGCCTAACTGCCTATTTTTTTTGTTTGGTTCTCCTAGGTGTGGGTGAGGGTGCCGGTGAGGGTTTTATTTTCCTTCCCATCCTTTTGAATGTTTCTGGTATATCACTCTTAGATGAAGTTCCAACCGGTGAAAGATGAGTTTTCGGTTGAAGTCCTTCCGACTCACTTTCCTTGATACTAGTTTGTTTCAAAACATCTTCTTTAATTGCTTTTGCCTATCGGGATCCTTTCCTAACTAATTCTTCAACCTTCTTAACCCTTTTCCTTGACTGAAATCCACTCTCAATTGTTTTAGCATTTCCAAAGATTTTCTCAGTGGGTTCCTTTGGAGCTTCAAGGAGGGCTTTTGTATAGGTTTCTATGATGTTATCATCTATTTCATAGCCCATTCTAGTTACCTAGATAATCCTAGGGATAACTGCCTCCATCCAAATTCCATCTTTCTTAATTACAAAGAAAATTTATTTCTGATATTTATCTACAATTGCTTGTGACAGTCTTATTCTGGTCTTCATTTGGTCTTTTAGTGCTTGAAAATGTTCATTTAGGTTTTTCTCCCTATTATCTCCCATGTTGTTCAATAGATCCAGTAGTTGCTTTCCTACCGGTATGTCAAAACCAAAATCTCTCACACCAATACCGAGTACTTGTTTTGTAATGTATAGTAGTAAACATACAAGTAAATTTCCAAATCTAAAGGTTCCTTTCTTATCTCCCTTTATCTTTCCTAGATTATCTATCAATTCATCTTTCAGCCATTCACATACATCTATTCTAGCATTATTTTTAACCATATCATATGCAGTTTTAATACATAGGCTAGATATTGAGTTTAACCTATTTGCATGTGTAGCCTAAAATCATACTAACAAATCTGACATTGATTTCCTTTACATCATTTACCCTTAGAGATTTTTTGTCATCTAGTTCTGTGCTTGTGTAGGGAGTTCTGTGCTTGTGTAGGAAGACACAAGCGTAGGTCAACTGACACAGGTGCAGGTTAGAAGACACAGGCGCAAGAGTGCATGATTGACTCAATTTTAACTCAAAACTGCATGCAAATGACCTAAAAAGGGGGGACAAGGGTGGGATAAGGCAATGCAGATGAAAAACACCCTGATTTGGACATGAAAATAAGGAAATGCAACCTGTAGGAGCAAACCCTAAAACTGACAAAAAGATGCCCCGATTGTGATGCAGAGTCGACAGTATCCATTGATCACACGGGAGAATCGACCTGACTGTTTCATGCTATGACATAGACTCAGGAGCACAGAGAGAGACACATTAGCTGGACTGGGGATATATTACATCACATACATGCCTGAGATTAGGGCAAAAATAGGATTGCTTACCGCATTGGCAGAGCGATGGCACTCAGAGACCTCCTCATTCCATTTGGCGACTGGCGAGGCGACGGTGACTCTAGAGGATGTATGGCGCATCCTCTGCATTCCGATACATGGGGAGATGATAGAGTACGACCCAGTGATAGGGAGAGATGCATTGTGCAGGCTATTTGAGTGCGACACAGATGATCTGGACATTGTCGAGAGGGAGATCGGCTGGGAGAGCATGGCTGCCGAGTATGACCGATGATATGTGGTGATAGCATGTCTTTTAGCAGGTGATAGATGAGGACATGGATTCCCTATTGGCTGGGGAAGGGTGCTAGAGCGGATGGCGACAGAGGGGACGGTGTATGCATGGGGACCATGTGTACTTGCTATGTTGTATTTCCAGCTACATCAGATAGCGTATCAGGGAGTGCAGACATTGAGCTGTGGAGTCACATTGCTTCAGGTATGGGCATTCGAGCATATTGCCATATGTCGACCGATTACAGATAGACAGGTTGTACCACACCGACCATATGTGTATAGCTATGGTGGAGCACTGAGACAGTGTCCGTTTGGATACATATTATACTGGCGACATGAGCTAGACAGACTGGGAGAGTTCATATGGAGGCCATATCGAGACTGCCCTGGATGGTCAGATGATCATGAGGAGCTACCATATTGTAGATAGGAGAGGTACTTGATTGGGTGACCAGTGAATTGCCAGAGAGTGATTGAGTTGTACCTGCCAGAGAGGGTCAGACGACAGTTTGGAGAGACACAGGATGTACCTAGGAGGATGGCATGCTTTGCCCGATCTCACAGAGAGATAAGTCAGTGGGGGAGTATGATTCAACCACACATAGCATATGCCAACTTTGCACAGCTACAACTGAGACAGTGGGATTGGAGGTCAGATGTGGTGGATGCTGGGAAGACAAAGGAGTATGAGACATGGTTTGCATGACGACGGCCAGTGCCTTTGACCGATCCTGATATTCCAGTACCTAGGAGACAGGAGGACTTCCCACTCACAGGAGAGGAGGGAGATGATGAGGACGAGGAGGATGACGAGGATGACGAGGGAGATGAGGATGATGGGGATGGAGATGATGACGAGGGTGATGAGGATGATGGGGATGGAGATGATGGAGATGATGGTGGTGAGGATGATGATGAGCTAGACTCACCTGATCAGGAGACATTGTAGGATATTCCTCTAGAGCCGGAGATAGCTAGGACAGAGGAGATGGATACATGCAGGGCTACCATAGCGAGTCAGTAGGATTATATTGCAACATTGGAGAGACAACATGAGAAGATCAGAGCGGAGATAGCTAGACTCATAGAGGCTCGAGATACAGCCATAGCTTAGGCACAGCGAGAGGGACAGAGAGTCACTGAGTTCATTGGGTCGATTAGGGATGCCAGTGCATGGGAGATGGCACAGATGCTGGTAGAGACTGGAGAGGAGAGACTGTACTGGAGGACACTATATGAGAGTGTAGTTCCACCGGAGCGAAGAGCACCTTCATATTGGGCACGATCGAGGATAGAGAGTAGGTCACGCTCTCGGAGGTCATTGAGCAGCATGGGAGTGAGTGGACCGATGAGACCACCACAGCCAGGACCAGGAGGGACATCATCTGCGAGACATGGCAGGGATGAGGAGGACAGAGGGAGCACCTAGTGATAGAGGCACGTACTCCTTAGGACAGATAGTCGACATTATGTAGTTTGACATTTTGTAGTTAGCCTGCGAACCATACTTAGGACAGACAGTCCGATTTTGTACTCCGATATTATTATGATATGTGATATGATATGCATCGATATGATGGGATTCAATGTGTTATGATTTGTAGTTATTTTTATATATAGGGATGACTTATGTACTTGTTATGAACATGTATGGATGTATGTTTATGTATTTTTGATGCATTGATGAAATGCTTGATATGATGCTCGATGTGATGCAAATGTACTAACCAAATGGATGTAGGATGCAACATGAATTTTTGGAGATCGGAGCACTAGACCGAATTGACTATTCGATCGGACAGAAGAAATGTTAGTAAGAAGAACATGAGACAGAGGACAATTAGAGATGACGAAAAACTTGCTTTCAGTAATGCACTTTGTAGGTGAGAACCATTATTTTTATGTAGCAAAATGGATGCGGAGCATCATGGCATTGAAGGCCAGAGCTAAAATGCAACCCAATTTGCAAAAGACAGACACAACATAGACAAATGGCAATCACAAAAAAGAAAAGGATCATGAGCCATCCCGGTCACTCTAAATCACTCAGTGACATCATCGAGCAACATAGGAACATGATCGAAGATAAATCAATAAATGATAAGACTCACAAATTCAAACAAATCAAACAAACATCTTGATCTTCATTGTCAAAACTTGAAAGTGCTGATAAGATTATCATGTTGTCTGGTTTCAGGAAATGCGGTACCCCGTCTAAGATAGGACACAGTCTAGTTTCGATTATACCACACCCTGTATAAGACCCATGATAATAGTGACAAGGACAAATGATTTGGAGGTTGATTGATATGACAATTTTTGATCAGTTTGAATGTTTGATTTTGATTGAAAAAGTTCACCTGTTTAAATGCATGATTTCATTAAAGTGCAGTGTTGAATTGATTGTCATTGGATGTATGCTCAGCAATCTATCTATGCACAAAGGGATCACTTTATTGCAAAATGTTTGTTTTTGTTTTTGTTTTGCTTTTCGAGTTTTACAATTTTTTTTTCAGGACTTTATATGACTTTTTAGGAATTTTCTTTTCAGGACATTTTTCAATTTTTTTTTGAATTATTTCAGGACATTTTTCAATTTTTTTGAATTATTTCAGGACATTTTTCAATTTTTTTGAATTATTTCAGGACATTTTTCAATTTTTTTGATTTTTTTTAGGACATTATTTGATTTTTATGAATTTTTTTCAGGACATTATTCAATTTTAAAAGATTTTGCCCCCAGTGTCTAGCAAGGCAAGGAATATGACAGGTGAATAAATAGGCTTGCTGAAATGATGGTGGATAGAGGGAAAACAATGACCTTTTATCATGGAGACAATACGGATGCAATTTTCAAGGGCTATGGCGTGATGGGACAAGAGACTGGATATGACTATGTAAAGGAAGAACATGGCATGAGGGACATGTCAAGAGGTTTTTGAAACCATGTTTAAATTTTGCATCCTTATGTCAGATCAAGATCAAGGAATGAAAAAGAGTGTATGGATAGTGATAAGATATGGATAGGATAAGCAAGACCAAGAATGGATAAGGGACATGGACTGAAGGTCAGGATTGGCTAAGGGATAGTGGCAAAAAGTTGCAAAAAGATAGGGAATATGGATGAAAGGTTGTAATAAGCAAATGGATAAAGACCAACAGCTATGATAGACTAAAAGTTGCAAACAAGATGCATGATGCTCATGAAGATCATCAGCCTTGTCAAGATCAAAGGTGGAAAGATGAAACTAGACATGAGGGATAATAGGATATGAAGGGTAATGACATGGGTTTGATAGGATAATGAAACAATGAAGGACAAAAGGATATGATAGGATAAAACTTTTCCTGAAGTGTGGTGTGCAAGAAGTTCATAGATTATGCATGACCCTTGTTTGCCAGGTTTTTATCACGGTACTTGCCCAAGGTGCCTGTTTGCCAGGTTTTCACCAGTGGATGAATTATTTTTCTTTACTTTTTTCCTTTTCTTTTTCTTTTTCTTTTTTTTCTTTCACTTTTTTTCTTTTTTTTTTTGTATTTTGACTTTTTCAATAGAAGATGGACACATGATAGGGGATGGAAGAAGGACTCAAGCGTCTTTTTGTTTGGAGAGTAGCCTTGAAAAAAAAAATGAACCATGACCTTTAAAAGTATGCTCAAAGACGTTGGTAGGATAAGGACATGGAAAAAGAGATGAAACTAAGGCAAGGATTTATGCAAAGGATTGGATCAACGGGATGGAAGGATGGAAAATATGCATTGGATAATAGGTAGGGTATTGGAAGAATTGAGCTTCAGTAGATGGAAATGTTGGCAAGATCGACATTGGCACACACCTTGAGGGGTGATGGACTGATGGAGGACAAATGTATTTTGGATATTGAGATTTTGACGGAGGAATAGCTTGGGATTTTTGGACATAAGGGCCCAAAACGGATGAAGAAGGTGATGGAGGAATAGACTTGGAAGGTTTGGATGGAGGAATAACAATTTTGGATGCCAATCTAGGTTGTTCTTGTTGTGCTTCAAGGAGCTTCTTGGGGATCCACATTGTTTTTGATTTTTCATGCTTTTGCGGTTCCTTGGAGTGCATTGCTTGCACATGGGATTTAGAAACCCATATATATTTTGACTTTGCTTTATTTTGCTCAGTGGGCCTTTCTGACCTTTTGGATATTTCTTTTTCTTTATAGATCATATTGTTCTTTGTTTTGACATGTCGATTATATTGGACATGTTGATCCTTGAATACATGTGGATTGCTAGACTTATGACTTTTATACTTGGCATCCAAATTGCTTGGAAGAGGGAATGAATGTTGGTGTGGATGGGAATGATATGGAGGCATGTGGGATGGATGGAAGGTTCTCCAAGATGTGTGCCTTTGCTGATGTTGCATAGGAGATGGAGGGATATAGGGACCTAGAATGGATGGAAGCGATGATGGGGAAGGTGGACATTTGGATTTTGACTTTGAAGGGATACCAACACCTTGAGTGTGAGCTCTGTAGCCATGACCATTAGTATATTCTTTGATATGGAGGGGTTCTTGCTTGTGAAGGTCTACTCCTTTTCCTTTATGAATATCTTGACTTGTAGGATACTCTTTTCTTTGGGAAGAAAATGCGTGTCCATTATGAGGTGGATATGATATGAGAGAAACAATGAGATCTTGAAGTGGATCAGATTGCACCAAAGTGGAAGAACCCATTATGCATGTCGAGGGTTCATGAACATCTTGCACTAACACATTAGAATTTTGAAGGGGATTAGGATCATGAGGGGGACTAGGATTGTGTATTAGACATGGTTCAATGATAGGTTCTCCAAGAGATGGAATGGGAGAAATAATGGGATCATCAAAAGAAATGCGATCTTGGAGTGTATATAGAGCATTAGGACAAGGAGATGGAGGAACAAAAGGATCTTGTGGAGGATCTGAAGGAATAATTTGATCTTGACAAGGAGGAAGATCATTGGAATCCTCTTCAAAGGTGCTTTGCTCTTGACTTTCAATGGGATCATCGGAAAGGATGGAAGGGATATCTTGAATGTCAATGGGATTTAAAAGGACATTTTTTTCATGAAATGGAAGGGGATCATTTGGGATTGGATGGACTAGGACATCTTGATCTTGCTTGGGGAATGGAGTGTCAATAGGACTTTGGATAGGATGGACAAGAATAGGGGAATCATCATGAGTGTCTGGGAACATGGGGTCCTGGTCAACAATTGGATGGGATGATAAGGTTTCAGGATCTTGATCTTGATCTTCTTTAGGACTCATTTCTTCGCGGTCTAAATTATCCTCTTGACATGGGGTTAGACTTTGGATATGAATGGGGGATTCTGACAAGGGATCAATGGTTTGGCATGAAGGAAATGCATTTTGAACATTTGTGATAGATTCTGGCCCGAAATCAATGCTTGAACATGAGGAAGAGGGACTTCGAATGGGGTCCTCTAAAACAGGTAATGGCAATAAAGTGCATGATGGCATTGGGTCTTGTATTTCTAAAACTTGACAAGGATGTGCATCATGAGTTGGATTATCTTGGCAATAAATTATGGATAGCTCTTGGATAATTACATCCTTAGGTGTATTGTTTAATGAGGACAATATGGAAGGTTCTTGTGAAACTTCTAAAGGTGTAGGGATAGATGCCACTGGAGAGTCAATTTGTTTGCGGGGGGATAAGGCATTGCTAGACATAAGTGTATTATCTTGATCTTCCTCAATAAACTCACTTGGTAGTTTCCTTAAGAGCCTTGCAATAAAGCCACCTTTCTTTTTAGGCTTTGACATAGTTGTATCTGGAATTTGAACTTGTTTGGCAAGAATTTGGTCTTGGTTTGATGTCATGTTTTGATTTTGAACTAGATGTTGCTCAAATTGGTTTTACATGTTCAAAATTTGGCTTGGTGCATGTTGCAAGTTTTGTTTTTGAATTTGTGATTGTGGTTGTTGACATTGATATGTTGATATGTTGATTGAACTTGTTGATATTCCACCATTGGTTGAACTATTTGTTGACATTGTATAGTTGGTTGGACATATTGTTGAAATTGGACCATTGATTGTGTTGGTTGAATATGTTGAACAATTGGTTGAACCATTGGTTGTATTGGTTGAAAATCTGATTGATAGTAAACACCTTGTTCTTGTTCTTGTTGTGGAGGCACATAATGTTGAATTTGATGTTGTCTCTTTTCTTGAAATTGTTTCATCATCTCTATTTGGGAGAGGAGAGCTAGTATGTCTGATCGTTCAAGAAGAGATCTTACATCAATTGACTCAATATTTGGATTTTGACTTGGAAATTTTCGAAGCATTTTGGACTCTTGTGATCTATTCTTCACAATGTTTTTCACTCTTTGTTCCAAAATCTCATTTTCTTGAGCTAGCTTCTCCTCTAGTTTTTGTATTTGGACATTTACATCATCATGAAAAGTTTGACCAATATTGCTTTGTTTTTGGGTTGGATAGAATTGTGATTGCATTGGATTAAAATTCAATTGCATTGTCGGTTGATACGTCAAACTTTGTTGCATCATTGGTTCTTGGAACCTTGTTTCAATAGACATGTCACTATGCAAATGCAATATTTTTGGAATTTTTCAAGGATAATATCTGATATGCAACTAAATGCAAATTAGATAGATGAAAATGCAACCTATGTTTTTGTTGTTTTTGAAGATTTTGACAAAATTTTGAATGAAAATCTATAAGAAACCTTTAGGAAATTGAAATGATGTCTAGACCTCAAAGGACAAAAGGACCAAGTGACAAAAGGATAAAATGACAATGTCTCCCCTATATGCTTGGATACTAAGCTAGGTTTGACGAAATGACATTGATGACAAGAGGACAAAAGGTTTGATAAGGTCTATACCTCCTAACAATGACTTAAGGTTTATCAAAGATTTGGATTACTCAAGTATGACAAAACCTAGTTTTGACACTATATGCAAAAGGATAATTAATATGCAAGTGACCCTAATATGATATGATAATGACTCAAGCTTAATGAAAAGACTTTAGGGTATGCAAATATAAATGTATGACAATGGTATGACTTTAATGCAAGAGGACATATGCAAGTGGATGACTCTTATTGATATGCAAAAGAGTATGACTTAGATGAAACCTAACCTTGATACTTGACAATGACTTTGCAAAATGCAACCTAGGATGAACCTAAATGCAAGTGACATGAATGTTGAGACAAATTTTTGAACAATGTTGGATAACCATGCTTTAGGAATATGATCTTTGAATCTTGTTGAATTTTTGTTGGATGAATGTCTTTTGTGTTTAATCTTATGTTGGATCAATTTGTTTTGCTTTGGAAATGAGATAACATTCAACTTTTGACAATCAAAGAATACAAGATGTTACAACTTAGACTCAAGACAATCATGCTCATTTCCACATTTCTTATGGTAGGCAAAGACATTAGGTACTTGAGAGGTAGACTCATTATGAGATTCAAGGAGAATACATAGATGCTTGACCCCACGGGCTCCCCTCCACGGCACTCACTTCTCAGGGCAGCCAAGCATCAGTCCCCATGGAAATCTCCCCATGGCGAACTTAGTATCTCTTCCAAGTATCCAAATTTGTCCTTCTCAAGCAACTAGAAGGGTTTTTGGCCTCTAAAAACAAGGTTTTTAGTAAGGATTTATGTTAAGCATTACTCCTTGATGTCATGCAAGCGTGATTGAGACATTAAGCCCATCAAGATACCAAACAAATGTAGTCACGCAAGCATGATTTAGACCAAGAGGCCCTACTTAGATGTTGATATGAGAAAGAGTTCAAGGGTCATCACTTCCCAAGTAACTGCAATTCCCACGTAACACTTCCTTCAAAGCTTTCACTCATCGGGTATTTTTTTATAGTGAGTTAGAATGCCAAGGAATTCTAGCCGTACTCACTTTGGGTCATTCCCTTCTCACTATTATCACTTGCTTGCAAAAGCAAAGTGGTCGGGAAGGCAGGCCCTCTAAATGTGACACTCAATCAACAACACAAGCATGGTATCGAAGATCTCAATTTCTAATCACCCTATGAAGGATGAGAGCATACTCTCCTACTCCAATGTCATACTTAACAATCAAAGAAAACAAGTTTTCATTCCCACCTATTTATAAATCACTAAGTGCCTAATTAAAAATCTCAAACACATTGTTTGGTTGTTTCTCCAAGGCAACCTGCAAAACCCAAGTTAGAGGTTTGATTTGTTGTCTTTGACCATCGATTCTGCATAACACATGTTAGTAGTTTGATTTATAGTCTTTGCCATGCATATGCCAAGATTCTACACAAATAATTAGTACCAAAATCCAAAGCACTGAAAACAGAATGCAAAAACACCAAAAATTTCAAGTAAACACTGCATTTTTTACCTCTGTTCTGGACTTCACACAAGTGCAGAACTCATGACATAGGCGCAAGATGTATGACACAAGCGCAGAATGTCACTTACACAAGCACAAGATGCATGACATAGGTGCAAGATGCAGGACACAGGCGCAGAAGTGTCCAGAATACCCTGCAGGGCCCTGTTTTTGGGTTTTTAGCCTGCAAAATCAACTTGAAAGCACCCCAAAACACAGTTAAAGGGTTAGAAGGTTAGTATTCACGTCAGGTTCACCAATTTATGTAGCATTAGAATTAGGAATCATCAAAGCAATATATAAAAGGATGTGTTAATCATTATTAGCTCAATCACACATTGCAATGATCTAATCCTAAGCACACTCAATAGAGACATGAAAACAAAGCATTCAAAATGAAATATTATGCAAACTAGATGATGATTTGAATGCTCCTTCCATGCAGCTCCATTGTTCTTCTTTCCTCTTCAAATGGATTTGTGGATCTCACCTACAAGTGCACATACAATTGAAAGTAAGATAGATGTTGGTAAAAAGCTCAAGAGTACTAGAAGCATAAGTTCGATAGTTTGATTAGGGATTCAGGATCCAGGATTCGGGGATTCGGGATTAAGGATTAGCTTTGATTGAAGAAAATCATCCAATTTATAGAGAAATTGGAGAAATGACAAGATTGGCATGATGCAATTCAAATGGAAATTGCAAATCAATTGTGTCAAATTATGACAAATTATGCACTTTCCATGCACAATTTGATTGATTGATAATTGATGACAAATTATGACACATTCTATGTCAAATTGATTGATTATCAATTATGACAATTTCATGACAAATTGAAATGTCATTCCCATAGAATTAGGAGATGAAATAGGAGGGAAAAGAAATTGGAAAATTGAGAAATTAGAAAATTGAAATTGATGACAATTAGGAATTAGAGATTGATGGAAAAATAGGAAATTAGGAACTAGAAGAAATTAGGTAAATTAATTAACAATTTGTCATTTATTAATTAATTTACAAGAGGAAGGATAATTATCCAATAAAATAAAGATTTAATTGTAATGAGAAGACTTAGGATTAATAAATAATTTAGTAATCCTAGAAGAAGAAATGACAAATTAGGTTAAATGAATAAATCATAAAACCTTAGAAGATGAATTAGAAATAAGAAAATGACAATTAGGTCGTGATTGAAGATAATTAATGTCATGATTTTGAATTGATAAATGACCAATGCGACAAAATGATTTTGATTGCGAAATGCACCAATTGACGAGGAACAATGACAAATTGATCCAAATTGACATAATTGAGACAGACAACGATCGATGACAAATCGGTCACAAAATGACAAGATTGACAAAGGACAAGAATCGATGAAAAAATAGATTACAAAGCGACAAGATTGAAAAATGACCATGATTGATGACAAATCAATTGCCAAAATGACAAAATCAAACATGACAACGATCGATGACAAATCGATCGTAAAATGACAAGATTGATAAACTGATCGCCAGATGATAAGATTGAAAAGAGGACAAAACCCTAGTTAGGATTGATGATGTCCAAAATGATAAGATTGATAATAAGATTGACAAAAGGACAAAACCCTAATTAGGATTGACGATGTCCAAAATGATGACAAATGAAATACGCTCATTGATGCAACAGGATAAAATCAATCAAAATCATGACTGGATAATGTTGTCGACAAGACCAAATTCGAGGATGAGATGATTGAAGAATGTAGAGGAATGAATCGATGTTCACAAATGATAAAGACCAAGTGCGTGACATAGGAGAAATGTTAATGCGATGCAAAAACCTAAAATGAGGCAATGCACAAATGTTAAAATATGACCTCGCAAGTGTTGACCATTTTTGGGTGTCTACACCATTGTTTTGAGAATTCTTTCTTTACCTCTTCAACCTTTTCTTTACCTTTCAAACTAGGATCTTTGTTGTTTGTTGGTGGTGCCTTCTACAAAATTTTGCAATATGTCCAATCTTGTTACAGGCATAACAAGTCACATTGTTTTTCTGAATAGCTTTTCCATAACCTATGCTGGTTTGTGTTCTGCATTGATTAGGTAGGTGTCCAAATCTTCCACAAACATAACATCTTACATTCATTCTATAGTTTTCTAAATTATGACCAAGTTTGTTGCACTTAGAGCATTAACCAATGGGTTTATTAGTGTTCTGATAATTTCTAGATCTACACTGATTTTCTCTATGACCATACTTGTTACAGTTAAAGCATTAGGTTGTCTTACCAGTTTGCTATGATCATGATTGTTTGCAGTACTAGAACTTTCACCAACTTCAAAGCCAAGGCCATTTGTATCACCATTAGGTTTCTAATTCTTCAGCATGTCAACAAGTTCTTCTAAACTTTTCTTGAATTTCTCCTTGTGTTGATTTGCAATAGCTAGTTCTCTCTCCAAGATTCCTTTCTATCTCATGAGTTCATTTGTGTCATTTTGTGTGTGCATCAAGTCTGTCTTCAACATATCATTTTCATGACTAAGTCTTGTGTTTTCATTTCCAGCATCATTTAGTCTTCTAACCAAGTCATCTTCATTCTTATTTCTATCTTCATTTTCTTTACAAAATATCATAGTCATATCTTGCATCTCATTCTTCATTGTAGTGTTTTCTTGTCGTGGTTTGTTCACCAGATCATTAAGAGTTTCCTTTTCATCATCATTATTTTGCATCTTTTCACAAAGTTCTCTTCTCTTATTTCTTGCAATAGTAAGATTTTCTTGAAGTCCTTGAATGATATTCTGTGCAGCCTTCAGATCATCTTCAGGTTTGATATTCTTCACTTTTTCTGCATCATAATCTGAAAGAGCTATTTCCAATTGCTTCCTTAGGTTTTCCATCTCTACCAGTGTTAAGATCTTCCTCAAGTTGTTAGGATTTTGAAAATAGAGGACCAGGCTCTAATAACAATTGGTAGGATTCCTAAAAATACTGAGAGGGGGGGTGAATCAGTATCTGACCGGTAATAAAACTTTCTTGACTTATAACATGAAAAGCATATCAAAAATATGTACTGGTGAACCAAAATTAACGCAACAAGTAAGAACAATAACCACAACATAAGAAGCACACCATAACACAATCTTTTAATGAGGAAACTTGGTGTGGGAAAAACCTCGGTGGGATTTGTGACCCACAATATTCACTTATTGGCCAATAAGAGAATATTATTGCTTACAATAGGGGCCTGCACATGTAGGAAGGCCAAGTTCCTAGAGCTCACTGCTCAATTACAAAAGAAGTCACACTAACTTACAAAAATGGATTATACAAATCCAATGTCTTGTATTGCTTCATATTAGCATCTACTATGCTAGATTCAGTACCGGTTTAAGGTCTACTACATACATAAACCCTTATCCAATAATTCACATATTAGGTCTTCTATTATCCTTTTATATCTCACATACTAACACTAAATGATCTACAATGATCTCATACATATATGATTCATTTTACAATTCACCAAGTTGGCTTACAAAAGATTTTAAAATTAAATACAAAATATATATATGCAAAATTCATGTCGGCCAGGGTGTCGGTAATCTTCCTTTGGTGCTGGTGATCTCCTATGCCAGTGTAGAGTTTACTGGTGTTGGTGCCTGTGTCTGTTAGTATCATATGATTGTAAGATTGCCATCAATGAAAATACCTTCAATCACCTACAATTTCTCATTGGAGTGTGCATTTTCCAACAGATATACCACTGATATTCATGACATTTTCCTTCATTTCATTAGCCTTCGTAGGCATCTCTGATAAACATGTCTCTTTTCTTCCTTCCTTTCTGCATAGATACATTACTTGCAATAGTTTCAGCATTACCAAATATTTCTTCACATGGCTCCCTAGATGCATCAAGTAGGGCTTTTGCATATGTTTCTAGAACATGTATGTCTTCCTCATAACCCATCGCAGTAACACAAATAGTTCTAGGACTCATTGCTTCCATCCAAGTCTTATCTCTTTTAATAACAAAATAGATTTGTTTGTCATACTTATCAATTATGCTCTGCAGTAACCTTTCTCTAGCTCTTATGTTAGTTTGAAAAGATTTAAAGTAATCTACAATGTTCTTATCACAACCAGTTCCCATACCGGTGAAATCTTCCTGCATCTATTTGCCTATCGGGATGTCATAACCAAAAGATTTGTGATCTATGTCAGGTATCTCTTTGGTAAAGTATAGCACTAAGCATACTGGTAGGTTACCAAAATGGAAAGTGCCTTTCTTATCTCCCTTAATCTTCTTCAAATTGTTAATTAGTTCATCCTTCAGCCATTCACAAACATCAATCTTAGCCTTTTTGTTCACCATCTCATATGCACTGTGAATACAAAGGCTAGAAATTGAATTCAGTCTATTTGCATGTGTTGCTTTATATCCAAGTATCATACTTACATATCTCACATTTATATCCTTAACATTATTGACTCTAAGTGTTCTGCTATCAGATGTGGCTTCGATTAAGATTGTCATAGTTTTTTTAGGTATTTTATTGGTTTTATCAGGCCTACTACCGGTTGAAGGTAAACCAGTAACTGCCTTAATTATTTCCTTGGTTATCTTACAAATAGACTCTAACCACATGAACTCTCCATGGACTCTACTCAATACAAGTCGTACAACTTCCTTTGGAAATTTGGGAATGTTCTGTATTTCTACAAAACCTAAGTCTTCCACAATCTTATGTTCAGGTTTAATCACACCTTGTTTATTGGTAATAACCTCATTAAAATTTTTCTTCAAATCCTCAGTCCCTAGGTCTTCTATGTTGCAATGGTTGTAGATTGTAGGGTCTTCAACAAATGCGACACCCTTCAAAAATTTTGAAAAAGCTCTGATAGAATCATCCTGCTTTGTAATCTCAAGAATAATCTTAAACATGGGTCTAGGGCGTTTGATATTTTCAACAATGGTAGGGTTTGCAATAAACTCGGGAACATAAGATGAAATTGATATTTTGATAAATACCTCTTAACTTGAAATTCTCTGAATGTCTCAAAATCACTTCATTGCTTCGCCTTAGAATTCCCTTGCTCATTTTCATGCTCTCTTATTGTTTGAATTCTCGGTGAGTCAAAAAAGAGGTATTTTCGATGTTATATAACCAAAATGTTCTTCAACAACCACATTAAATGCTTGTTGGTTAAGTGAAAACTTAACATGTCTTCCGGCAAAGAAGAAATGTGTCTTCTCACCATCAACCAAGGGTAGAATGCATGATTTTCAACTTGTTTCCATACCCCCTAAGGTTTATTCCTCAATCAAATGAAGAATCTCCTACCGGTGCAAGATTAGTCTGTTCTATAGGTGCAAAGACAGTTTCATCAATTCTCTGATCTCTCTTCTTAATCCATTATGTTGAAAAGTCTTTCTTTATTTCATCTACCTTTTCATTTCCTTTCACACTAGATCCTTTATTGTTCGTCGTTGTAGTCTTGCTTCTACAAAATTTTGCAATATGTCTAATTGGTTTGTTCTGATCTTGATTGTTTGTAGTACTAGAACTTTCTCCAACTTCAAAACCAAGTCCAACTGTATCTCCATCAGGTTTTTGTATTTTCAACATGTCATCAAGCCTTTATGAACTTTTCTTGAATTTGTTTTTGTATTCATTTGCAGTGATCAACTCTCTTTCCAGAATTCCAACTTGTCTCAAAATCTCCTCTTTATCATGTTGCATGTGAATCAGATCTGTCTTCAGCATATCATTTTCATGACCAGGTCTCAAATTTTCATTTTCTCCATCATTAAGTCTCCTAGTCAAGTCTTCTTCATTCTTCTTCCTATCTTCAATATCCTTACATAGCCTCATTGTCAGATCTTGCATTTCATTCCTCATGTTACTGTTCTCTTGTCTCAGCTTATCTACAATATCTCAAAGAGATTCCTTTTCATAATCATGATTCTACATTTTCTTATGAAGTTCTTTTCTCTTTTTTCATGCTATAACCAGGTTCTCTTGAAGTCCTTTAATGAATTCCTGTGCAGTCCTTAGATCATCTTCAAGTTTGATGTGCTTCAATTTTTTAGCATCAAAATCTTCAAGAGCTCCTTTTGTTTGTTTTCTAAAAACTCTCCATTAGTACTAGTTTCAGAATCTTCCTCAAGTTGTTAGGCTTTTGCAAATAGAGGACCAAGCTTTGATACTAATTGTTAGATTTAATGACAGTCCCAAAGACACTAAGAGGGGGGCATGAATTAGTGTCTAACCGGTTTGTTGAATATTTAAACTTATTTATAACTTTGCAACCCAAAACAGTGTACCGATAAACAAGAATTAATGCATTAAACACAAATCACAGACACAACATAGAAACACACCATAACACAAGATATTTTAATGAAGAAACCCGATGTGGGAAAAACCAAGGTGGGATTTGTGACCCACAATATTTACTCATTGGCCAATGAATAAATACTACTTACAATAGGGACTTGCACATGGAGGAAGGCCAATAGCCTAGAGCCCACAGATCAGAAGAGTCCCACTGACTACAATGAGGATAATTAAATCCAATAAAATGTACTACTCAAAATAGCATCTCTAATGCTTGGTTCAGTACCGGTTTAAGCTCACATAGATACCTTAACCAAAACCTTCATTGTCACTAAATCACCTTATACAATAATCTTCTTGATTATAATATTCTCTATTTCTCATACATACATGCCATACATACAAAATGACTTATGAGATCTCATACTTATATGAGTCATTACAATATATTAAGTCAGCTCACAAAAGATAATTACATTATAATACAACAATCAAAAGTTCATCCCATGTCAACCAGAGTGCCGATGTGCTTCACTACCGATGTAATCTGAATGCCAGTGTAAGTGTCTGCCAGTGATGGTGGCGGTGAATAACCTATTGCTGGTGATCCTATGTAACCCAATACTAGCTGGTTGCCATCAATGACAACATCAATCAATCTCATATGAGTGTAGAATGCTAACATGCACCACATGGCATCACAATAATCAAGGCATGGCCCACCAATACACACTTGGTCCAAACTTGATCAGCAAGATCATATCGGTATATGCCTTTACCAGAAACACCTTCTCTTTCTGCTAACCGATAGTGCATACTACACTAGCATCACTTCTTCACTTCTGGCGGATTGTGATTCCTTTAGCATTCCGCCTCTTCATCAAAAATCGGCAGCTAGAACTCTAGTTCGGCTTAAGGCTCTGCTGGTGGATACTCAACATACTACTACCCACATAGACATCCTCTCGGTTTATTCTTTGTTGGTGGATACTCAACATACTAATACCCACATAGACATCCTCTCGATTTATTCCTTACTGGTAAACCTTCATACTGGTCACCCCTTCTTACTTGTTGGTGACTTTTCTGTACTAGTTGAAATAAATGACAACTTAATGCCAAAATGCCAACAATCTCCCACTTTGGCATTGATGTCAACTTATCATAGGACTCTTCATACTATTATTTTTCTCCCCCTTTGACACAATGACAAAGGGTATAGTATGCTCCCCCTTTGATGTATACCGAGCTCCTCTTGCTAGTGACTCCCCTAGAGCCACATAAATCCTTCCTAGGTAGATGACATAACTCCCAACTTGTGTCAGAGGTATTTAAAGGTGCTTAGTGGTAATGGTTTGGTGAAAATGTTAGCTACTTTTTCTCTAGTAGGGATATAATCCATCCTCACCTCCTATCCTTCAACCTTTTCTCTGAGAAAGTGATACTTGATAGCTATGTGCTTTGTTCTGGAATGCATCACCAGATTCTTTGCTATATTGATTGCACTCAAATTATCATACTGGATGAGAATAGGTTTAGTGATGTCCACCTGTATGTCTTTGAGGGTCTTCTTCATCCAAAGCACCTAAGAGTAGTATGTAGCAACATCAATGTATTTAGTTTCAGCAGTAGAGAGAGAGACTGAGTCCTGCTTCTTCCTATGCCATGAGACTAACCGATCACCTAGAAAGAATGCACTTCCACTTGTGCTCTTCTGATCATCAATGTAGCCAGCCCAATCAGCATCAATGTATGCTTCCAAGATAAAATCTCCTTGTTCGGGATACCACAACCCATAGCTGAGGGTCCCTTGTAGGTATCTAAAGATTTTGCTTACTGCATTCATATGTGGCTACTTTGGTGTAGCGTGAAATCATGCCACCATGCACACCACCTGAACTATATCTGGTCTTGAAGCAGTTAGATACAATAGACTACCTATCATGGATCTGTAGAGGGTCCGATCCACCACCAGTGATTCATCATTCTTGCTCAATTTTCTACCGGTCACCATGGGGGTACTTACTAGTTTACAATCTTCGAGTTGGAATTTATTCAACATCTCCTTTGCATACCTGATTTGAGAGATAAAGATTCCTTTATCTTGTTATAATATCTACAAACCAAGGAAGTAAGTCAATTCATAAAGCATTGACATCTCAAACTCTGCCTGCATCAGATTAGAAAATTCTCTGCAGAGGGTGTCCTTGTTGCCTCAAAAGATGATGCCATCTACATACACAACCACAATGACCATGTGGTTCCCATCTTTCTTTATGTACAAATTTCTATTAGCACTTCCCTTTTAGAATCCCTGCTCCTTTAGATACTGATCTAGTCTTGAGTACCAAGCTCTAGGAGCCTGCTTTAAGCCATATAAGGCCTTCTTTAGCCGACACACAAATGTCTCATCATCATGTAGCAAAAACCCTTTGGGTTTCTCCATGTATACTTCTTCTTCTAAATTTTCATTTAGGAAGGCAAATTTTACATCCATTTGATATACTTTGTATCCCTTGTAGGCTGAGAAGGCTAAAAACATTCTAATTGCTTCTAGCCTAGCTACCAGTGCAAATGTTTCTTCAAAGTAAATCCCTTCTATCTGAGAGTATCCTTTGCACACAAGTTTAGCTTTATGCCTGACTATCTTACCTTGTTCATTTATCTTATTCTGGTAGACCCATTTTGTGTCAATGATGTTTTTGTCCACCAGCCTAGGGACTAATTCGCAAGTCTTGTTCTTCTCAATTTGTTGCAGTTCTTCTTCCATGGAATCCATCCATTCTAGTCTTTTGCTGGCCTCATTGAATGTTTTAGGTTCTACTTTAGTCATGAGGTAGAAGTTGTTGTGTGCATCATTTTGGGAAAGTCTTCTTCTAGTCTATACACCATCACTCTTATTTCCTAGAATTTGTTCTTCTAGGTGGTTTAACTGCACATACCAGTTTGGAGCCTTCTTGGATACTTCTTCTGGTTCAATATCTAGCTGAGCTTCATCATCTTCATCACCAGAATCATCATACCAATTAGCCTATGGATGACATCCTTTGTGCACATTCTCTTCAAGTTTTACATGTACACTTTCAAAAACTCTTCTCAATCTCTTGTTGTAGCATTTTTAGGCCTTGTTGTTAGATGAGTAACCAAGGAAGATTCCTTCATCGCTCCTAGAGTCAAAACTTTCCAAACCATCCATATTCTTTTTGATTAAAGACTTACTTCCAAAAACTTTGAAGTATTTGACTGATGGCTTCTGGTCGTGCCATAGTTCATAAGGTGTCATTTTGTTGTTTGTTCTTAGTTGAACTTGGTTCAAAGTATATGCAGTAGTATGGAAAACTTCCTTCCAATATGTATATGGTAGAATGGCCTCATTTAATATGGTTCTGGCCATCTCCTTAACTATCCTGTTCTTCCTTTCTACAACACGATTTTGATGTGGTGTCCTAGGAGCTAAGTATTGCATTTTAATTCCATGTTTCTCACAGTAGTCTTCAAATTCATTTGATGTAAACTCTCCACCCCAATCTGATCTTAGGCATTTTAGCCTACACCCACTTTCTTTCTTGACCATCTTCCTAAAGATATTGAACCTTTTAAAAGCTTGTGATTTATCTTGCAGGAATGTGACCCATGTCATTCTTGAGTAATCCTCAATGAAGAGCATAAAGTATCTTTCACCTGCAAGTGCTCTTGTCCTAGTTGGACCACATAGATTAGTATGCACAACTTCAAGTGGTCTTGAGTTGTTGTGCTCTTTTGTCCTAAAGCTCACCTTAGTTTTCTTGCCTTTCACACATTCATCACAAAATATGTTTACCAATTTGACGATGGGTAGAATATTCCTAACACACCCCTTTCTAATTACTCCAACTAGCTTATCAAAGTTTATATGACCTAATCTTCTGTGCCACAACCAACTTTCATTAACTTGTCCTAACATGCACTGGAACTCATATTATTCATTCAGATTGTAAACATTCCCATCTGTTATCTTTCCTTCTGCCATGACTTGATTGATACTATCTTTCTTTATCTAGCGACTAGTTGAGTTAAAGATTAATTTATAACCTTTGTCACACATTTGACTCACACTCAGAAGATTGTTCTTTAGGCCTTCCACATAATATACATCATGTGTTTCCAACTTTCCATCAATACTTCGAGTTCCTTTTCCCTTTATTTTTATGATGAGTTGTCTCCAAACCTTACCGAACCACCATTCTAGTCCTCAAGTTTGATGAACTTCCTTTTGTCACCAGTCATGTTGTTCGAGCAACCACTGTCTACAACCCATAAATTTTTCCTTTCAACATGTAGGGTCATCTGTACTATGAGACTTGATTCTACCTTTTCTTTTTCTTTCTCAATCCACACTGTCTTGGTTTTCTTCTTCTGGTCAGCTATTGTATTATGCTCAGGTTAAGTTATTGGTTCTTGATTAGGATTTGTTTTCTTCTGCTTGATCTTCCTATTTTTACAGAAACTTGCTATATTTTCAAACTCTTGGCAGTTATAGCATTTCACATCTTTATTAGAGGGAAAATCCTTAAGATTATTGTGAGGTACCAGTCTGTTTATCCTACATTCAAAACTCTTATGACCATATCCATTGCACTGATAACAAATAACATTCATATCCCATAGTGCATTAAATGGATTCCTACTTTCATAACTCCTAGAGGACTTATTGATTAATCTACAGTTAGCTATTCTATGCCCAAATTTATTACACCAGTAATAGTAACCATGAAAGTTTGAAACATACCAGTTAGGTTGCCTTGGTTCTGCAAAGGACTACCTCATAGGGGGTCTTCCCTTCACACTGTTGATTTGGGTGAATCCTTCATGGTCAACTTTTGCACTTTTCCTTGGATCAGCATGTTGGTACTAGGAATGTGGCCTACAGTTCGTAGCTTCTGTGTACCAGTTTGTGTGACGATTTCCAACAGCATCTCCATATGTCTTTTCATCGATATCCTTACCTACTGTGAATGTCTTCTTTTCTTCACTTTCACTTGAAGAGGTGAAATTTATTTCTTTGTCAGATGTATTTTTGTTGGTTGAGCTTTTCCATTCTTCAAAACCTAGGCCACCGGTGTCTTTGGATTGTTTCTGTTTACTCAACATTTGTTCTAAAGCCTCGATGTTGCCTTCATATTTGCTCCTTATTTTTATTTCTTCCTTACATTCTTCAAGCTCCCTTCTAAGCTTTACTATTTCTGCTTCCAGCTCTTAATGCTCCTTTTGCTTGTTAAGTCAGAGGATGTAGCTTCACATATTCTCTTAGTTTCTTCTAGCTACAATTTTAGGTTAGATATAACCTGACCGAACTCATCCAGAGATTGTTTCAAGAGATCTTGTTCATCTACTGCTGCAAGCTTGACCCTTTTGAGTTATCTTCTTGTTTTACTCAATTATTCAAGGGCACTAATAAGTTCACCTTCCAAGTCCACTTCAGCTTCAATATTCTCCTCTTCCTCATCTTCATCAACTGGTTCACCAAGTGCCATGAAGAGATTGACTTTTTTGTCATTCTCATGGTAATCATCTTCTGAAGAATTTTCTTCATCTATTGTGTCATCCTCAATAGTGCATAGGTTGTTCTGATTCTTGTAGCCTCTCCTTCCTTGCTGGTAGCTGTTTCTTTCTCTATCTTTGCCAGTAGATTTGTTGTACTCTCTTGATTCATCTCCACTAGTTTCTTTGTGGGGACATTTTGCTGCAAAGTGTCCAACCTTACCATAGTTGAAACATTTAAGTGGTATCTTTCCTTTATATCGATCGGATCCTCTCTTGATCTTTCTGAAAAAGTTTGCTACTTCTATATCAGAGTCTTCACTGGATTCTTTGTGAGAAGCTTCTTCTTTCCCCTTTTTGGTGATGTTAAATGCTGCTTCTTTTCTTAAGGAAGTATCACCGGTTTTTCTCATCTCATAGGCAGTTAGTGAACCAAATAAATCATCTATGGTAAAGGTCTTCAGATCCTTGGCTTCTTCTATGGTAGACACCTTAGTATCATACTTGGGTGTGAGAGATCTAAGAACCTTTTTGACAAGGATCTCATCTACAATCTCTTCACCGAGTCCTCTGATGGTATTCGTGGTTTCATCAAATCTGTGAAGATAATTTGCAACCTTTTCATCATCTTTCATTTTTATACTCTCAAGTTGGCCCCTTAGTTCTTGCAGCTTGGCCTCATTGACTTTTGCATCTCCTTCAAACAACCTCTTATGTTTATCCCAAGTCTCCTTGGCTGATACACAGTGCATGACTTTAACAAACTCATTATCAGACAACCCACTCAAGATAGCATGTTTGGCCTTGGTATTGTTATTAGACAACCCGCTCAAGATAGCATGTTTGGCCTTGGTATTGTTCTCATACTCCCTTTTGGAATCCAGATCAGTGGGAGGAACAATAGGGACCACATATCAATTCTTGACAAACATCCACACATCAAAACCCAGGGAGGAAATATAGGTCTCCATTCTTCTACTCTAGAATGCATAGTTAGATCCATCAAACATAGGGGTTTTGGAGGAAGAAGACTCATTTCATGCCATTGTGTTCAATTTCCATAATTTACCCAAGGTTTAAGGATAACCGGGAACCTATGCTTTGATACCAATTGTTTAACACACAGTACCACTAAGAGAGGGGTGAATCAGTGGTTCCTAAATCCTTTTTCTCTTTCAAATCAACTTCAAAATACTAGATGACAACTCAATCTCTAAGAAATCAAACTAGTAAAGCAAAAAGGAAAATAAAGAGATCAAACACAAAAAAGAAACTCACAACACTAGGTATACGAGGAAAACCCAATGTGGGAAAAACCTTGGTGAGAAATATTGTTGGAAACTACTGTTCCAATCTAGCCTCACAAGTAAAACACCAGGTTACAAAGATTTAGGGCACCAACCCAAGGAGCACTAACCCCTGCACCAAGCTTCAACTTGGCGATGTATATTGAAATACTATTTGAGTACAGTCAAGACTTCTTGTTGCAAATGAGTTCTGCAACTCTTTTGATCAAATGACTCACTGCAGGTTGATAGTATTTTCTCCTCCACTATATTTTACACTACCGGTTGTGATGTTTCCTTCTCTAATTCTTGACCCCTTTTTTTCTTTTTCTCCCTCTCTCACATAGTCTCTTAACACATTGTGTAACATTCAAATGCTGTTTTCTCTGTCACACTTTTCTCGGTATGGCTCAAATGTAAAATTGTAGCTGTGCTAATAGAATCCTCTTACCGGTATACTTTCTCTCCTACACTCTAGCCTTCTGAGAAATCTTTCTAAGGTTGGTGATTATTTACTTACACTAACTCCTTCTCTTCTATCTTTTGTTCAACATCATCATCCTCTGTCTCAAGCTATTCTATTTTATCCTATGATTTCCCACTAGAAAGCAATTAAAACTTTGGATCAGTTAGTGTTTTCTCTTCTTGACACGATCTTCATGAAATCTGATCCAGCCTGTCTTGGATCGATCACCTATCCTTCAAGGATGTATCTATACATGGTTTTCATTGTCCAACACATTATTGTTGAACATAGCAATCACGTATGACTTTTCTTGTCCTGCAATCCATCGACACATGAAAATGTTTCAGCTGTTTCCTTTTTCAAAATCTTCATGAATCATATTTTCTTTTCCTGGATGCTCGCACCAACTACTAGTTGATCTTCCTCTATCATCCTTTCTTTCTTGAGTTGCAATAGTTAGATACAATCCCATGATTTATGGTTGTTTCATTAATGGTGATTATCTATTTGAACTACCCTGTCGATGGGGCTTCACCGACCATAGTATGTATGCCACCTCTACTCTAGATGGCATCACAATAATCAAGGCATGGCCCACCAATACATAGTCAGTCCAAACCTGATCAACAAGATCATAGTGGTATATGCCTTTACCAAAAAACACCTTGTCTTTCTTCTAACCGACAGTGCATACTACACTGGCAACACTTCTTCACTTTTGGTGGATTATGATTCCTTTAGCATTCCGCCTCTTCATAAAAAACTGAAAGCTAAAACTCCAGGTCAGCTTATGGCTCTGTCGATGGATACTCAACATACTAATACCCACATAGACATCATCCTGATTTATGCCTTATCGGTAAGTCTTCATACTGGTCACCCCTTCTTACTTGTCAGTGACTTTTCCATACTAGTTGACATCAATGACAACTTAATGCCAAAATGCCAACACTAATGATATACTTCCTCTTCCACTAATCATGCATGCTTTGTCATCTCCAAATCTGACCAGACCACCATCAAATTCTAGCAAAGATAGAAACTTCCTTTTATCTTCAGTCATATGATGTAAACATCCACTTTCTATTACCCATTCATCTTTGTCTTCAACTTTAACATCAAGGGTCTTCTCTTTATTATGAATGAAAGGTTTTGGACCATCTTCCTTGAGAGCCAAGAATATTGATTCTTTTCCATTACCAGAACCACTAGCTGAATCTTTTGTCGGTTCATCATGAGAATAATCAGTTACACCTTCCTCATCAACATAGTACCATGATTTGTCTTTGTTCCTCCTGTACTTATGCTTGTTCTTATATTCATGAGGCTTAAAAGATCTTCTAGATTTCTCGTCGAATCTTGAATTCCTCTTAGGACATCTAGATGCAAAATGACTTATCTTATTACATGCAAAAAATTTGAAAGGTTATTTTCTTTCATACTTACTTCCTCTCATACCTTTTGGTACTCTTCTAGAAAATAGGGCTTCAAGTTCTTCAATCTCTTCATCTTGTTTCCTCAAATCCTCTAGTTCCCTCATATATAATTCATTCCAATCACTCTTGCCAGTTGATGATGTAGATGCCTTGAATGGAGAATCTATCTTTGCAGCTCCTTGAGGACCAAATTCTTCAAGCTCAAAAGCAGATAACTTTCCAAACAAAGTACCCCTATTGAAAAAAGCATTAAACATTATTCTCATCTCATTAAGTAGCCTTCATCTTGTAAGCAGATGGTAAAGCTCTCAAAAATTTAGAAACAATCTCATCTTCACTCAAAGATCCACCACAACAATGAATTCCCAAAATAATTTCATTGACTCTTTCCATAAAAGTAATCCTTTCATCTTCCTCCATTCTTAGGTTTTCATAGCTTACCTGGTAACCATCAAGTTTAGCAATTTTAATAGTAGGGTCACCTTCATTCAAAGTCTCCAACTTATCCCATATAGTCTTTGTAGATGATTTGTTTGTTAATCCTATTACATGTTGATATGAAAGGGCACTCAAAAGGGCTTCTCTAGTTGTATACTCATTTTCAATGTTCTTATCCAATTCTTTTGAAGGAGGTTTGCGACATGTTAGATCATAAGGGGTATATCCTTTCTCAGTGATCTCCCAAATCTCCTTTCTAAGACATCTCAGATGAGTCTCCATCTAAAGATTCTATACTCTATAATTTCTTCCTTCAAGCCTAGGGTTGTCCTTCCGGTAAGAAATTGAAGTTGAATGATTAGTCGCCATAGGATCTTCCTCAAGCAGTTAAGCTTCTACAGAGAGGATGAGGATCAAATGTACCTATTGTTAGGATAATTGGTAAACAACTGTGAGGGAGGGTGAACTAGTTGTTAATAGATTATGAAACTTTAAGCACACAAGACCTTTTATTGGAATGCATAAACAAAATACCAGAATAGAAGATATATCAATTAAGCTTAAACATAAATCATAAACCAAATACCATGCATCCACAACACATAACACCAATATTTGTACATGGAAAACCCAGTAAGGGGAAAAACCATGGTGGGAAGCCTACCCATAGTCAAATGATACTTCTGCAGTAAGTATGTTATTACAATAAGGGGCCTACACATGCAGGAAGGCCAACAAACCTAGAGCACACTTCTCATCACAAAAGGAGCCTCACTGACTACAAAAGATATCTAGACTACAATCTAGAAATAAGAATGAACTGCAAGAATAACATCTCCTATGCCTGAGTATAGTTCCAGTTAAGCTCAATACCAGAGGTCTTAAACCTCTTACACAAACTGAATTAGATCACCTATTATCGACCAAAATCTCTTCATATGATTACAAATTTATTCGCACATAGATAATCCCACATACCACGATCTACAAAGAGATCTTACAACATATTTATACCAACTTGGGACCTAAACAATTAGGTCGGCCACCTAAAAGATAATACAATAAATCCAATACATAAACTCACAAACCAATGGTAATCCAAGTTGGCATAAGACTGAAACAACATGAGCATCAGGAGCATCCACCAACATGTTACATAAATCTGTCCATAAACTAGCATAATAAGACCAGTCTTAAAATAGGTTGCCATAAAGCAAATGAAATACCACCAATCAACTGGAACATGAGCATGATAACCATCAGCATCCTAAAAACCTTCTAGAAGCTTCACCAACACCAGTTATTGAATCCATCAAAAGACCTTCAACAAAGCCTTGTTGGTAGAACCCTTACTACTAACCAAAAGGCTTACTACAACATATGATAGCTTCTAGATCACCAAATACTGAACCAACTAAATGTGACATGCATCTAAATAATATAAATGACCAAACCAAACCAATTCCACCAATCAAAATATACCAGAGACAAATCTCCTAATCATCATCAAATTCCAACCACTCTACTGAAACTCGGTAGATAACCAAATAAGTTAGTGTTGACATCAATGACAAAAAACAATGCAACACATAATCAATTCTTCCAAATTTCCAATAATTACATGGGTTTTTACTCAGGCGGTAAATTTTTTTAGGGATAATTTTTTTTCAGATGAAGTAGTCGAGAAATTCACTAAATCTAATGAGGAGAGAGAGGCTTTGGTTAATGACTCCAACAATTATTTTGAAGTAGGTTCGATTAAGACTATATGGAGGGAGTTTTTCAGAATTGTTATGGAGTACATCACTCTTGATGACATATTCACCAGAGTTTATGGGTATCACTTTTCCCTCTTGAATCACTTCCACAAAAAGGTGAGGGTTTCCTTTCCTCATTATTTATTTTTCTCTTTGAATCATAGCATAAGGGATAATAGGAATAACACTAGGAAGAACCCCCTCATGCATCCAGGCCTCATCAGGCTAATTCATGAACACTTTAGCAACCTATCCCCTCTAATCCTACATCAACCTCAACCTCTGAAGGGTATGACATAGATGTTAGTTTATCTAAGGAAACTAAGGATTCAAATTCTAATTCGGAAAAGGAAGAGACTCCTTCCTCAAAGAAGGTTTCCAAGAAATTAAAATAGAGAAAATCATTCAGTAAGAAAGAATATTCGATTAAAACCCCTAAATGCATCACTCAAGAAGTGAAGATAAGGGAGAAGGGCACCTCTAAGGAAAAAATGGTCTCTTACTCTGAGGATTCCTCGGATAATAACCTTGAAGCCCCTAAAACTATGGAGGGTTCCTACTCTTCACACTCGACTATCGATAGGGAGAATCTTCCCAGGTTTCCTGGTAATCTTAACCCTAAAGATCATTATTTTAAATCTGATAGAGAGTTTCCAGGTGATATTTTGTCTATTTCTAGAAATGGGGCAGTTGATTATTTTTGTTTGATAAAATGGGTTTTTCATGAGATCAAGGAGTTTGGTATAAAGAATAAGGATGTTTCTAGTAAGTTGGATGATATGGAAACAAAAGGCAATATCCAAAACTATGGTGTTTTATGGACTGAGGAGGAGAAGAATTCGATGGTCGAATGTCTACAAAGGAAAATAGAGATTATGGAAAAAATGAAAAAAGAAAAGGAGAAAAATATAAAGCTTGTGGAAGGGGAGATGGAGAAGATAAGGGTACAACAATGAACACAATCATGGAATATAGCCACAAAGTAATAAAAAAATTTGGTTCTACTCTAAGCACTATGATGGAAAAACTAGAAAACCCCTAGAAGGGGACTCTATTTGTAGACCTGGAAGTGGATAAAGAAAAGAACACAAAGCAAGACTCTAGACCTTCAAAAAGGATAGAGCTAATCTTAAGAGGAATGTAAATTCTCCATCACTAGAGATATAGGAACTGAAGAAGGTTTCTCAGGATATGTGCACCCTTGAGACTGAGGTAGCTGAAATATTAAAAACTTTAGGTTAGCCTGGTCAGTGTTATGTGCTAGTTTTTTTCTAGCTTTCGGTATGTTCCTGTTGTCTTTCTATTTTCTTTGTATGGCAGCTTTCTGGTTTAGCAAACTCTTAATGTTTTAATTTTTCATGATTGTAAACATTGTGGTTTTGGGTGCCTGCAAAACCCTTTTTTTCCTCAATCAGAAATAGATTCATATATTTCATTAAATCATTTTATGATATATGTGATGACCAAAAATTTAGATAAGAAAAGCTAATAATTTTTTTTAATTGTCTTGTAAGCATACATACTCTTTCAAGATAGTCACTTCATGAGGAGGTAGAACTCCTTTCATACTATATTAGTAGATGGCTTATAAATGTAAAAACCATACCATTTCAATGCCCTAACTACAAGTGTAGAACTCTCTTTTAAAATCTAATACTCATATACAATTATTCTTAGAATGTGATACTTGATTGTTAATTATATAATATAAAACTAAATATTAAATTAGTATATTTTTAATCCTTGATTGTTTCATCTTGAATTGGTGATATTTAATGGGCCATATGACAAGAATTTTAATATAAAAATAATATTCATTAAGCATGGGACTACACAATTATATTAGCAACTTTTGCACTCAATAAGTTTTAACTTGTTAAGTAGTAAATTGATAATATGACCAAGATGATATTATTCATTCCAAAAATGAATGAATGGTGTAAAACCATACTTAAAGAAATTTAATTAGATTTATTAGCTAGCCCTTGCAAGAAAGTGTTGCAATTATGGGATGGAAAACTTCAAAAATAACTAGGCTTTAGTTTGTTTCTTTATTTATTAATTAACAAGAAATATAGAACTTCTAAAGCTTATTCCAAAAAATATATTATCAATTATTATAGAGTACTTACTTAAATAAACTATATCTCACAACATTGTAGCATCATGGATTGCATCCCGTATTTTAGCATGTATGGTCTCTTGCATCTAGTCCCGACATCACAACTTAATTTACATTTAATCCTAGCCTCTCCTTAGTCTTTTAAACCTTGGGTTTAAATTTATTCCCACATTGGAGGGACTATATCATGTTGGTTTGCTTAGTCCTAGGACTAAGTCGCATCGGGTGCCCCAATCCTCGATGTTTTGGCTCAAATTTAAACAAATTCAAAATTAGCTTGGTTAAGTGGTAATTATTTACCCATGTCAACCAACCTTTTCCAATTTTATCACCTCAAAATTATTGGGAAAGGGGTATAAGCAATTTATCCTCCCTAATTTTGAGTAGCATGAACATACGAAGGACAAGGCATTCAAGTGTTCAAACATTTGGCATTCAGGTTATTTCATCCCACCATATCTTTCATTGTGGCAAACTTCAACAAACTTCATGCAAGCATGTCTTTTATGATTTATTTTTAGGTATTTTGTGTAGATTCATGCTATTGCATCAACATTTGTAATCATATTCAAAAAATTATTTTCATCCTCAAGGTACAAGACACTACTATTCTTAGATCTAGCCTTTGCGATATCTCAACACAGTTTCCTTTCATGTTTAATTCAATTAAATTTCAAGGTTGATTTCAAAGCTAAGGTTTGAATTAGGAAAACACTTTTCTACCCAATGCTTTCCCTCTTTTTCGTTTTGTAGCAACATGTGGCACACCTAGGGAAATAGGTACAAACTAATTAAGTGGAGATCTATAGTCTTCAATTCCTTAGAGAAAAACTATTGAGAGGATTCCAAGTATAGAAAACTAGTCCCTACACTTTTTCATGAATTTGTGCTTTGGTCTAGTTCTAATCTTCTTTGTTGTATTCTCTTTTGAAATTACTTCCCGACCTATTACAGCCCTGCATGTGCAAAAAAAGGTCATCTCCTTACCTTAGCTTGCATTCTTCTTAAGAATTTGTAAGGTCATTTTTAGGTACCCTCATGAGAAACCATTGAATAAAATTTATACTTTAGAACATCTTTGGACAAGTATATCAGTCTCCGTCTCAATTTAATCAAAGGTGGAAACAGGCCTAAGCTTCCTAGTTTTCTAGTGAACCCTATTTACCCACATTACATTTTGGTGAACCCAATGCTTCTTACATTAGCATTAATTTTAATTTTAATTTTTTTATTGTTAGGTACTTAATCAATTCCTATTTTGTGAATGAGAATTTCTTTGGGTGCATCTTTTGTCACTTATGAGTATTTTATTTGATCATAATTGAATATGAATTTGCTATCTTATTTTGTTAGTTTAGTTTCATTTTTTATTTAATATGTTCATGATGTTTCCCTTTTATGCGTATGATGACAATTTAGCTATTTTATTTCATCCATAGTTATTATTTACCCTCTCCTAGAGATCCTCCTACCCATGAGGATAGTTTAGTACAAGAAGAGATTATTAACAATTCTTTTAAAACTCTCTCTTATAAGGATGAAGTTTTGATGAATGATGTTGATCTTTCTCCTAAAATGGGCCTCTTTCACAAGGATGTCCTAGAGGAAGATGATGATATCATAAGAACCTCCCTTAATGTCACCTTACCTTGCATACATAGTATTTCTCCTAGAGATAAAATGTTAATGGATAGAATTAATTTTTCTCCAAAATTTTATCTTATCTTGGGGTAAGAGGATGAAATCATAAAAAAATTATGTGATTCTCTCCCTTCTAAAGATGAATCCTTGGGTAACAAGGATCCTAATCAGGTCAAAATGATTCATATTATGTCTTAGGCCAAGAGACATCCTAGCTATATCTTGAGAGTTGTAAAATACATATGTGATATAAGTGATATGAAAAGGAAAGTAGCACAAAAGTATTCTATAGAAGTTCCTAACTTTAGAAACATCAAGAAAGATCCAAATGCTCTTCTCACTTAACCTATACTTATCGATCAATATAAAGACTCAAAAGAACTTCCACATAGCCAATGTGGCATAAATGACACTAATCAGAAGGGAAAGTAAAGTACCAAGGAAACATTAGGAGTATCATGATGGAATCATCACAAATTTAAATTATTTCAATGAAAAGAGAGAAGTGGAGCTACCACTTTTTCGGATGATGAAGGCATAATAATAGCACAAGAAGAATTGATTTTTTTTAATTTAGGAGATATGTTTCCTAAGGCCTTAGAAAATATAAATGAAGAGGATAATATGAAAAGAAATACCAAAATAAGAATGCATGATATGTATTCTTTAGAGTATATGATGAGGCACATATTCCTCAAATGTTGATACTTAAAAGAGCCCAGAATACATAGATCACCTCAACACTATTAATATCTTCATCCTAGGATAGGCATGAAGGCTCTAGTGGGGAATCAAGTTCCATCTAATGAATGGGCTTAAAATAATTTGCCAGGATGAGCATGACCACATGCATTCATCAAGGATATTGAAGACTATAGATGAGCACTTATGAATTTGTTATCTTATATTTTAAAGGTTATTTTATGTTAATGTTTTAAACAAAATTTTAGTTTTGTAAAGAAATGTGACTCTAAAGGTAGTGTTAGGAAGGTTTTTTCCTCTCTATAAAGAGGACCACAATCGCTACCATGGAAAAAAGGATTATCATCATTAGTTAGAGAATTCAGAATATTGGTTGTGCTTTCCTTGCAAACTGTGAATGAATGCAATTGAATTTTTTCAAAATTTGGATGCACATATTATATTGGTTAAAGTAACCAAAGTTGTTTGATATCTTGATGTGTGAAATTTTTGTTTCATTGATTTGAATACTAGGGGTATGTCAGATTGATTGAAAAATTATTTCTCTATATGATTTATTTTCTTTGTTCTCTCAAGGAGGGATTAAATTCATTCAGATAAGTCATAATAACAAGGGACCAATTACTTCATTAAGTGAAGAAATAATTAGTAGATTCATACAAGGTATGGATGTAAAACTTGCCTAACAAGGTGATACAAAACCATTGAACACGTGAGAAATTGACTCCATTGCCCCAAATCCCAAGAAAAGAAATGCACTAGTCATAAAATCTTAAATAACACAAATACATTTTATCTCCTTTATTTTATAATCAAAAGGAATAGAAATAAATTTATAAATTAGTAGAACATATACAAAAAACATTCTCTATATAATCAGAATTTTCCAAAATTATCCTCAACGTATACCCACCTACGCCAAGAAAAGCTTGAAGAGTAGGGAATTGCAACCATCTTGGTTCATTCTATTTGTTGGCAAAAATTAATTGCTAAACTTGACCATTTTATAGTACTTATTATTGTAGAACCATCTAGATGATGTTAAATGCACTTAACTTTATACTCAACAAAAAGAAATGTTCAACATGTTCAAGGAATACCAAAATTATAAGAAACCAAATTTTACACAAAGATCTTTTTATTCATAGAGAAAAATAATAACTAAAAGGAATACATTCAAAACCTTAAATAATGATGGTATTCGACATCACAAATATTTTATATAATTCTCTTTCCAAGATCCCTTATTCCCATGACAAGTGAGAAAACTTAATCAATTCTTAAATTCAATAGTTGTCCAAAACATACAGAATAACCAACAAAAAACCTATTACAAACTTGAGTTGTTATGTTGTATTGTCATTTATGTCAACCTATATTGTTTTGCTATTGACATCACTATGTCTTTCTTTTGATTCATTAGTGAGTTTTTTGGTATCATTATATGCCTTGGTGAAGATATTGAGGTATTTCCAGAAGGTTGGTGTAGTGGTAATTTCAATATGCAAGAAAGAGTTTTTGAGACCTTAATGGTAGAATAATTTTCATTCTTTTGATATGTGAAGATTATGTGTTGCAACTCTAGATAATATTTATGTTCTATGTGTTTTTCACTATCAAGTTTGTAGGTCCTTTGTTACTTAGATAGTAGAGTTGATTATTGCTATTTATGAAAATGATTGTCTATCAGAATTGGTTTGGAGAATTCTTAGTTGTTTTTGAATATTTGGATACAAGTACTTTGGTTTGGAGAAAATCTTCATCTAGTTTGTGATGAATAATGATAAACTACTAAGGTCCTAACTAGTACTAAGAGGAGGGGGTGAATCAGTACACAAAACATCTTGCTCTGACACTTTGATAAATCAAAACACAGATAATTGTTTGTCTTCACCATTGTACTTAACCATTGTAATATCGGTTAAACATAAATACTTCAGACAACTAAACTAGCTAAACAAAAATAATTTAGATAGCATTCAACAAATCTCAAATCTTGATGATTACTTCACCGATATAATCATGCATGAGTTGTATCAATAATACCACAACCATTTAACACTGCATGTATCTCTAACTTAATCAGAATCACACAATCATCACATGAAAAACTCACAACCCATAACACATAGATTTTGCATGTGGAAACCCAAATGGGAAAAACCATGATGGGGATGCATACCCACAAGCTTGTTTGTGAACCCTTTTGAAGTCTGCTTTGTTAGGAGCCTAGTCTGGTTAAAGACTTTACAATAAAGGTTAGGTTAGGAACCGATACTGTTAGGGATCACCTGGTTAAGGGATGGCTATATACCCTATTAAAGGTTACCATGCTAGAGGATTTAGAGAACTCAATAAACTTGAGTAACCTGGTAAGAGGATTTACAACAAAGCTTGTTAAAGCTACCCGGTCAAGGGATTTACCTTCTATTGAAATGGTTAGAAGACAATAGGTAAAACTCTGATCTGATAACAATACTCCTTGCTAAGGTAGATCCTTTTCAGTTCCTCTCTTCTGCAATCACACTCTACAAATTCCTCACTTTGGTTTGGCAAGTATCAAATCTCCAGCATGTGGACACAAACACAACTTTTGCCAATAACTACAATAACAAAAATCATCGACCTTATAGACAACAATTAGGTCGATAGCATAAACCCTAATCACTAAACATTTTAAGTTTATAACTACAAGCGGTTCAATCATGACCGTCAAATACATTACATAGAATAAAATGATCTAAAATAGATCTCAATTCATTCTTCATCGTCCAATCTTCACCACATCTGGAAAACAGTAACCGATCATGCGCTCTTCACACGCCGCTAAGAAAAATGCACATTCCCAAGGTAGACATTCAATGCATTCAATCTTCACATGCAAGATCCTAAAAAAAATCCTTCACAATCACACAGCTGACATGGCATATAGATCCTTATCCTTGTTCTTAACTAACTCATCACAAAACATCATCGGTTGCACCACACAAGCCAAACCAGAAACCCTAGAGCTGAACAAAGACTACCAACTAGTAGTCACACTTAGTGAACCCTGACACCAGTCCACTCATCTGGTTGACCATACCCGCTTCCTATCTTCATTCCAGTTCATATTGGTTTACCTACTTGAGCACTTATTGACATCAATGACAACATACATTATCACCACTTCATCATATGCCAACAATCTCCCCCTTTGGAATAGATGGCAATACTTAGTGTATTAGTGCTCAATATCTGTACCATTTTGAATAACATATACCAGTTCAACTTAAAAAGATCACCACCACCACCTAGACTAGTGAGTGTGCATTTTACAATCTTCATCATCAGATATCTTCTTCCCCTTTGATAGCAATGCCAAAGTGGAGGCACAAGCTTCCAAGCTCCACTATGCTGCTCCCTTATGGAGTAGCATCCTTCAACACATCTATCCTGTAAGATCTGACATGGTAATACCTGACTGATGTGGAGCACACAACTTTAGTTTACTTCATGAAGGGGCAGAAACCCTAATTCACCTCTCAAATAGGTAAATGTAGTCTTCGGTAAGGGTTTAGTGAATATGTCTACTAGCTGCTCCTTACTGGAAACATGTTCTAATACAACCTCTTTATTTTGAATCTTTTCTCTCAATAAATGATACTTGAGCTCAATATGCTTTGTCCTAGCATGCAATACCAAATTTTTGGAAATATTGATTGCACTAGTATTATCATAGAAAATACTCACTGGTTCAGATACACTCACTTTGAAGCCATCTAGTACATGATTCATCTAGATTGCCTGAGTGCAATTCATAAATGCTGCCACATACTCCACTTCAGCTATAGATTGGAAAATATAGCTCTGCTTCTTGCTCATCCACAAGACTAGTCTTCCACTAAGGAAGAACGCTCCACCAGTTGTGCTCTTCTGGTCATCCACATTACCTACCCAATTTGCATCAGTAAACACTTTGAGATCAAAGTCACCATTGTATGGATACCACAATCCATAATAAATTGTACCTTTCAGGTATCTAAGAATCTTCTTTACCGCTACCAAGTGGGATTCTCTTGGACTCTTCTAAAAATGGGTCACTATGCCCACTGCATGAGCAATATCTAGTTTGTTGTGCACCACATAGTGAAACTTACCACTCATTGACTGGTACTCCTTCTCATCCACCAACACTTTATCATCTTCCTTTGTTAATCTGTAGCTAGTCACCATCGCTATTCCAACTGGTTTGCTCTCCTCCATGCCAAAGGTCTTCAATACCTCTTTGATATACTTGGACTGGGTAATGAAGATACCCTCTTTCATCTGCTAAATCTGTAGACCAATGAAAAAATGTATCTCTCTAATCAGAGACATATCAAACTCCCTTTTCATCACATCTGCAAATGCATGACTCATATCATCATCTCCATTGAATATTATATCATTTACAAATACTTCACATATCAAAATCTGATAACCTTCAGATTTTAGCTAGATGTTGTTGTCCTCTTGTTCTCAGAAATCCTATCTTCACAAGATGAGAGTGTAACCATTCGTACCATGCCTTTTGTGCCTATTTCAATCAATACAAGGCCTTGTGTAATCTCCACACCATGTCACTATCTTCTGACAAAAAAAACCCATCGGGTTGCTCAATATACACTTCTTCCTCCAGGATTCCATTCAAGAAGGAAGACTTCACATCCATATGGTATACCTTAAATCCCTTGAATGCTGCAAATGCAAGTAGCATTTAGACACCTTCTAGTCTAGCCATTGGGGAAAAGGTTTCTCCATAGTCTTCTCCTTCTTCTTAAGCATATCCCTTGCATACAAGTCTTTCCTTGTTCCTTACCACTATGCCTTCTTCATTCAGCTTATTCCTAAACACCCATTTGGTACCTACGAAATTCTTGTGTTCCAGTCTAGGTACCAAGGACTATGTTGCATTCTTCTCTATCTAGTCCAACTCCTCTTCCATTGCCTTTACCCAGTCTGCATCGGTAAGTGCCTCTCTAGTGGTTTTAGGCTCAAATTCTAAAATCATGCAAGAATTTTCTTTCACCTTTCTCCCTGTAAGTATTCCTACATCTTTGTCTCCTATGATTTTCTTTAGGTCATGATGCAGTCTTACATACCTAGGAATGACCGTAGGTAGTTCAGCTTGCTTTTCCTCTTCTTTTTCTGCTTCATCTTCTTCTTCACCTACTGAAGCTTCTACTGGTACATAAACACTGAGTTCTTTGTAGTGTTTGTCACTTGTTTCATTCTTAACCAGTTCCCAGAAGGCTAAACCCAGTTCATCTTCCATTTTCTTGCTGCTAGTTTCCTCAGGCTTCTCAGGGGATTCATCAACCCTGACATTGATACTCTCAACAATTTTCTAAGTCCTCCTATTGTAGCACTTGAGAGCTTTTATTTTAGTGGAATATCCTAGAAATATTCCTTCATCACACTTAGCATAAAACTTTCTCAGGTGCTCACCTCTCTTGATATAGCATTTACTCCCAAACACTTTGAAATAACTCACATTGGGAGTTCTCCCAATCCAGTGCTCATAAGGGGTTTTGTCTTTACCTTTCTTAATGAGTACCTGATTCATGGTATAGACTGTAGTGCTCACCGCTTCCCTCCACAATGTGTGAGAGGCATTTCCTTGGATCAACATAGTTCTGGCCAATTCAACTATAGTCCTATTGTTTCTTTCTACTATTTCATTCTGTTGTGGTGTCCTTGGGGTAGACAATTTCCTCTTAATACCGTTATCCTTGCAGTACTTATTAAATTCATCATGTGTGAATTCACCTCCCTGATCAATTCTTAGGCATTTTATCCTTCTGCTACTCTCCTTCTCCACCAATGCTCTAAAGGCTTTGAACTCTCCAAATGCCTTAGACTTGTCTTTCAAGAATGTTACCCACATCATTCTTGAGCAATCATCGGTAAGAATCATGAAGTACCGATCTCCCTGAATACTTCTAGTTTTCATCGGACCACATAGATCGGTGTGCACTAGATAAAGTAAGTTCTCTACTAAAAAGGACTTACCTTTGAATGTTGAGGAAGAAATCTTCCCAAGTTGGCATTCTTTACACAAGACATTCTTCAGTTTGTTCACCAAAGGCAATCCTCTTACTGCCTTGATCTTACTAGCCTTTACAATATTGTCAAAATTTATATGACAAAGTCTCCTATGCCAACTATCATCAAATTTTGCCATCAAGCACTAACTAATCTTGGCATTCAGCTAAAATAGGTTTCCTCTAGTCTACTTACCAGTGGCAATAAGTTCTCCACTCTTTCCAATTATTCTATAGACTCCACCTTTGAATTCCAGTATGAGTCCTTTGTCGTTCAGCTGAGCAACACGCAAAAGTTTGTACTTAAGGCCTTCCACCTAGTAGACATCATTCACATTGCTCTTTCCATTTTGTGAGATGGATCCTTTTCCTTTCACCATGTAGGGTGCATCGTTACCAAACCAGATAACACCACCATCATATTCTTCAAGAGTCAGAAACTTTCTTCGGTCATCGGTCATGTGGTGAGAACACCCGCTATCAATGATCCACTCGGTAGAGCTGTCAATATGTGAGACAAGGGCTTTCTAGTCAAACAACTCTTCCTTGATAGCCACAAACACTATGTCCTCATTCTCTTCATCCTCATATTCCTCATCGGTAACACCTTCATCCACTGCAACAAGACAATTTCTACTACCTACTCCTTTATACATCCTAAACCTCTTCGATTTATCCTTATTGTCATTGTTAGGATAGTTAATAGCTATATCTCGTATCTTATTGTAGGAAAACCACTTCAGAGGAAGCTTACCTCTGTATTTTTTGGTGCCTTTTGGAAGTCTCTTGGAAAGAAGAGCTTCAAACTCCATCAGAATCTCCTCATCATCCATATCTTTGCTTGCTTGGATTCATAGTTGGTACTGACCTCTTTTCCTTTCTTGGTCGGTGCGGAGGAAATAGTTGCTCTAAAGGTTGACTCAATCTTCTGAACACTACCATTATAACTATTCAATTCATATGCAGTCCACTTTGCAATAATAGAGTCTAAAGATACCTTGTTTTTGTCGATATACCTTATCTCCTGAATAGTGGCAACCCTGATTGCATAGACTGGTAAAAGGGATCTCAGAACTTTACTGACTATAGTGGCATCATCAATTGTTCCACTAGTGCTCTTGATCTCTCCAACCACTATCTTGATTTTTATGCCATACTGTTGAATGGTCTCTCCTTCAACCATCCTCATATCTTCAAACTTTCCTCTAAGGTTTTCTTCCTTAGCCTGCTTGACACGTTCATCACCGCCATAAATGGATTCCAATTTGTACCATACTTCTTTCGGATTGTCCTTATCTTGTACATCAATGAACTCTACATCGGACAAGCTACTAATAAGGGCTTCCATGACTTGCCCATTTTCTTGTATCTCTCATTTTTGATCATCAGTTAGAGTGCTAGTTGGGATTATATAGGCATTCTCAACATAGCTCCAGTGTTGTGCACCCAAACTCCTGATATATATCTTCATCTCGTCCTTCCATATTGGAAAGTTGTCCCTATTGAACTTAGGACCTTCCCTCTTCATCATTAAAATAGGATCTTTTTCCTCAAGCAGTTAAGCTTATATCACCGAGGACCTGGATGTTCTCTAATACCAATTGATGAATAATAATGAACTACTATGTTCCTAAATGGTACTGAGAGGGGGGGGTGAATCAGTACACACAAAAAAACTTGCTCTGACACTTTGACAAATCTAAACATAGATAACCGGTTGTCTTCACCATTGTACTTAAACATAGCAATACCAATTAAACAGAAATACTTCAGACAACTAAACCGGTTAAACAAAAACACTTCAGACAACATTCAACAGATCTCAAATCTTGATGACTACTTCACCGATATAATCATGCATGAGTTGTATCAATAATACCACAACCATTTAACACTGCATGCATATCTAACTTAATCATAATCACACAATCATCACATGAAAAACTCACAACCCATAACACACGGATTTTTCACATGGAAACCCAAATGGGAAAAATGACAGCAAGGATGAATACCCACAAGCTTGTTTGTGAACTCTTTTGAAGTCCACTCTGTTAGGAGCCTAGTTTGGTTAAAGACTTTACAATAAAGGTTATGTTAGGAACCGATCCTGTTAGGAATCACCTAGTTAAAGGATGGCTATATACCTTGTTAAAGGTTACCTCACTAGAGGATTTAGAGAACTCAATAAACTTGAGTCACCTGGTTAGAGGATTTACAAAAAAGCCTATTAAAGCTACCCAATGAAGGGATTTACCTTCTGTTGAAATGGTTAGAAGACAACAGGTAAATCTCCGATTGGATAACAACACTCCTTGCTAAAGCAGATCCTTTTTAGTTCCTCTCTTCTGCAATCACACTTTGCGGATTCCTCACTCTAGTTTGGCAACTATCAAATCTCTAACATGCGGACACAAACACAATGTTTCCCAACAACTACATTAACAAAACTCATCGACCTTATAAACAACAATTAGGTTGGTAGCATAAACCCTAAAACCTAAACATTTTAGGTTTATAATTACAAGTGGTCCAATCCTGACGGTCAAATACATTACATAGAATGAAATGATCTAAAATAGATCTCAAGTCATTCTACATCGTCGAATCTTCACTGCATCTGAAAAATAATAACCCATCACGCGCTTTTCACACACTGCTAAGAAAAATGCACATTCCCGAGGTAGACATTCAATGCATTTGATCTTCACGCACAAGATCCTGAAACAAATCCTTCCTGTGCACAAAGCTGATGTGGCATCTATTTCCTTAGCCTTGTTCTTAACTAACTCAACACAAAACATCATCGGTTGCACTGCACAAGCCAAACCAAAAACCCTAGAGCTAAACAAAGACAACCAACTGGTAGTCACACTTACTGAACCCTAACACTAGTCCACTCATTCGCTTGACCAGACCCGCTTCCGATCTTCATTCCAGTTCATATCAGTTCACCTGCTTGAGAACTTATTGACATCAATGACAACATACATTATCACCGCTTCATCATATGCCAATAGTTTGTGTAATATTCTTGTTTAGTTTTTTAGTGTTATATTGACCAACAAGTAAAGTTATGTTGTTTTATGTTTTGCAACCTTAGTTGTGTTGTGTTTAGGTTGGTTTGATTAACTTATCCTAGTTGGATCATATTATTTTTGGTTTTGGTTTTCCTTAAAGAATGAGTTTGGTTAGTATTTGGGGTCTCACTATGGCGGGTAGAGATCTACATTGTGTAATTTGTATTGGCGGATAGGTTTTAGGTTGACGATTTGGTGTGCTTTAATTTTTATCTACATGCTTCATTTCATGCCTACTTTAGAGGATATGGTAGTGTGTGTGTTTTTTTGGAATTGACTTATATGGATGTGTTGTCATGTATTTAGGTCCTATCTATCTCCTTGAGTGGACTGGAATGGATATTTCATTTCCAAGTGGTCGAATTTATGTAATATTATTTATTCTTTCTATGGTTGACCTAGTCAAGGGTATGAATGAATAATCTTAGATATAAAGGAGTGTGGATTTGTAAATGAAGGTATCAGATGTGTGTGACTTGTCAAGAAATGGGCTTAAATTATTTACTTGTAAAGATCTCTGATGATGATATCTTCAATCCAACAGTGTTTTGATATAGTGTTTTATGTCAGGTATTTTTTCCATACTATTAGTCATGTGATATAATGGTTCAAGGACAGTTTCCTGATCAAGAGTTCTTTTTCATTTCCATTTAGCTATTCCTATCACTATCAAAAGATAGGGAGTCCTTTGGCACCTTTTTGTATCTTGTCTTGAGATAGTGTGTCTTAGTCCTACAAGTCATTTGTATCTTTTCCTAAGGTTGTGCACATTAGTTATGCAAGTTATCTCAAGAGTAGTGAGTTTTGGAGGTAGCATTGTAATAAGTTATATTCATATTTTTAGTTTTATTATCACCATGGTTTTTCATACTTAGGGTTTTATATGTAAATATGACGTTTTTGTGCTTGTTGTGCTTTTTGATTTCATGATTTATTACTATTATAATTATATAGTTGTTGTTTTAAAGTTTTTTATTAAGATAAATGGGCTTTAGAGGGACCCAAAACCCAAATCCATACAACAAAAGATTAAAATAGTAGTGAACCAGACTAAGACCAGTAGCCAAACAACATTAAAAATAGGGGGAACACACCGCAACACCAAACTAGACAAAGTTGTTGTTTGAAAGTTAAATGATGAAAAACAAAGTATTTTGAGGTCTATATGGATTCCACCCTGCTCTCAATCCCATGTTGTGTTCAATAGAACCCTCTCCTCATTTTTCAATGGAAGAATAATAGACATTAAATTTTTTAATAATTTCAATGAGATTGTGACACATGTTTCTCTCTCATTCAACTAGGTAACACATCACTCCAAAAGCGCTCACACATGTGTGAAGCTTTCAAAGAGATGGATTCTCACAATATTATAAGGGTGGATCAGCCATATGAGTCATATTTCTTCCTTCTAAAGTGAATTAATGAACTTGGGAGAGTAGGATTGGAGAGTGACAATTTAGTCTCCCAATTGCCTAAGACTTTGTACTTCAACATCTTGACCAATATTCAAGATAAGACTTTCAAGTCACTCCTAATCACTAGGTAAACACCAAGTAGCTCAAAAAAATTAAAACATATAAAGTAAAGCTTTTCTAGCTCGCTAAAAATTCCCCATATAATTTCCTCTAAATATTTACACATAGCTTGACAATACACCTATTAGTGTACAGAAGACATAATAACAATTACACCATACTCTCCCAATTACATAAAAAAATCAAATACTTTTATAAATAAGACCATAGTCCCTTAATATGGACTGGGTCATGTCTTTTACTATTACACATAAAGGTTTATTGGGGAATCATTGGTTTTCGAGGTGCATGGATGACATAAACATACACAATTTGAATAATCCATCAATGTTTCCAAAATATCATAGATGAAGAAATTGAATCACATCTAAATTTAATTGTACTTAAAGTCTTAAAATCAATTAAATACAATAATCACAAATACACAATTTATATGTTCTTAGTAATGTAAGCTCAATATTTTTAACCATAAATCATTATAATTAAAATAATATTTAACATTCTTAAGACAATATAATAACATTATTTGACTAGTTTACATGGTCAAATGATCAATGTATCATCTTTTTGTAATTTTTATAATATAGCATTATCAATTCCTACCATTAAGCATATTGATTGGTGAGAGAACATTTAAAAAATCTAATTAGGTATTAAAATCAAATTACGGTCTACTAATTTATCATATATCTAAATAATCAATTATATAAAGTATAATAAGTTATCAAGTCTATATAAACCACAATAGTGTCAATGGTGTATTTATTAGATAGTACACCTTACATTGAATATGGTCGACACTATACTTAATGGTCTTAGAAATAAGTGGATTCTAGAGAAAATTAGAAAATTTCTACTTACGTATTTTTCATAATATTTAAGTTTTTTATCAATTTATCATCGACTAAGGTGGTCAATATTTTCAGATAATGCTAGACATATCTAGTATTCATGGAGAATGAGTAGACTATAATTTAGTAACTTAATAATGAGGATTTATATTATTAAAAGGGAAAAATAGATTATTATTAAACCTAATATATTCAATTTTAATATAATATCATATTTGAACTGGTTTTAGACTCTATTATCCCTAGGAGTAAGCATTGATTTTCTCCAATAAACCTATCAACTCACAAAAATATAAACATGAATAATTAAACTTTTTAATACACCCATTCATGTTTATTGAAGCTAAAAGGAAATTATCGAAAATTATCTTCAAACCATTGTATTTGCGTAAAGATTTTATCTAATTTCTAAACTATGATAAATTCGTCATTCCATAAACATATAGTGTCATAATCAGTTCAACCGACTTAGGTTTTGTAAAGCCTAAAGTATATGACAAATTCATTTATCTCTCATTCATTTACCAAGATTCTTAGTTGTTTTGATAATAGGGGTTCACAACCTCTTAGAAACAATTAATAATTGATTGTAGATGTAACAGATTAGTAAATATTCTATCAAAATACGGTGAACATTTTCTATATTTAAGAAGTGATACAAGATTTGAAGATTTCTTGACATGATTTGTGAAATCATAGAATATTATTGTCTAACTAGGCTTAGAAAGAAGTAATTATTTTCCTATCCTAAGGTGATTTGTCACAAACCCTATTTTTTCATAATTATTTAATTAGGAAAATAATGTTTATTTTTCAAATGAAATTGAAATGAAATGAAAATACAACTGTTAATGAAATAAGATAGGATATTGAATGTAATGATATGATTTATATACAATTGAATGATCAGTAATAATTTTTATTGTAAATTGGGATCGTCATTTCTAATGAGCGTTTGAGTGCAAGTGAATGTAGGAATAGGTGAACAATGATGAAGGCGAGAAAATGGTTCAAGTAGAGTTGTCTTAGCTCTTGTATTTAGTTAGAATAGATAGAATCTCTCACACACCACATTAGGATTTATAATTTGCATGTTGAAAATATGGATGATTTAAATGACCTTATTTGAAGTGTTTGTTCAAATTGAAATGATGAATTTGGAATGAGTAGTAGATTGATTTAAATAATTACATATGTGCATTGATTGCATGATGTGAGTGGTGTTTGAATTAAATCTAAGTTGTATCAGTGATTGTGAAATATTATGCTTTATTGTTAAAAAAGATGAATTTTGTTTTATCTATACATAATTATTTGAGATTAAATATGTATATGTATTATATATGTATCGGAGTTATAATAATTATTCAATCATGGACTTATAAGTACATATATGAATATCAAATATGAAAATAAATTAGCAAAATTAAATTATTTTTATGAAAATCAATATATATATTATTATATTATTATCCAATTTACATATTTATGCATCAAATAGCATAAGATGGAGGATTTATTAACTTACATGTATTTAATCAAGCTCGAGAAGTCTGAGTGGGGCTCGAGCAGTTTGAGTGGGACTCCACCATCCCACATAACCAAGTTTATGTCATATAATGAGGGAAGGAATGCCTTATGAATAATGGTATGTCGGTTAGACATATGCATAGACCGTTGAGAGTTCAAAAGAAATAAGGACTGTGTATGTGCAATGTGGGCACCACGATGCCTATCCCACATAACAACCATCTTGCATGCAGAAATCGATGAGTAGAGCGATATATTGGGAAGCCACAGAGAATTAGGAAATGTAGATCTATTGCAAGTAATAACCTAAAGGGGTGGTTAATTTTAATGCGAAGAAAAATATTAATGAGGGTGGTCGATAGTAATATCGACCACTCCCCATATTTAAAGGGAGGGGTTAGTATTACCACCGCCCACTCCTTCTCCTTTTCACTAAAACCTACTCACATTGCAATAAACACCGACTAGTCCTATTAAAGCATAAACCATGTGCTAGATACATAAACTACTAATTAGGGAATGGTCAATAGCTAACGTGGTATACCAACCATAAAGCCATCGATATCTACCTTGATCGACATGTATAGTAAGAAGTTAAATTAATTTAAATACTTTGCATATTTTAGGGAAGTCAGTTTTAGTAAAGTCGACTTAGTAAGAGCGTTAAAAGCCACATGTATCATCATTAATTACGAACTTAACAACTTTAGTGGTTGGTGTCATGACATAGGTAATGGATAACGTTGCATGATGAACACATAATAATTCACAACCATTTAGGACTATTATGTTGTAATAAAACCATGAGTGGTGTCATTTAGAATCAATCCACCACTAGGAGAGATAGCCCGAAAGTAGGAAAGAGCATAGATGACAACACTATATATAGACCATTGAGTTGGAAGAGAAGGGGGAAGTGAGATGCAACGAAGGATTAGAGAATGGAATAAAGAAGAGAAAATTAGTGGAGATTTAGATGTGTTTTACAATCAAGTCATAATCATCTCAGATTTAGAGTCAAATTTCAAAGTAAGTCTAGAGATAAAAGAGATAGAAAAGAAGGATAGGGAGGATAGAGTTAGTAGAAGAATCGACAGTTAGAGAGCGACAAAGAGTTTGTGAACCATCTTGAAAGAGAGTAGGCAAATGTGAAGAGAAAAGCAAGTCCATCACCTCAAGCCAGTAACAAGAGCATAAGGAGGTAGGATCTACTTTAATTCTTTGGTCATTATGCAAGGATTGTGAATGAGTCATGAAGCTATACAATGTTTACTAGAATGAAGTTTGATTGAGACAAACCATGATTAGAACAAAATTGTTTGAACTCTCTTTTGAATAGTCTTATAGAGAAATGTATTATGAGGTACATATGATAAAATAACTATGAACATGCATGGAAGATGCTAAAGAGTGGTAGGAATTGTATTATAGGCTACTTTAGATATTCTTTAAAGGATGATCTTGTTTTAGACTTATGCAATATTCTAATGAAAGAGTTAGAGTCATGAAAGGAATCATTGTTAGTTGTTCAAAAATTATGTTCATCTAAATATAGATACAATAGTGAAATATTTTATTAAAGTTTGTTGATAAACTTAGTGAAACTCTCATAAATTAGATCACCCAATCCTCTAGAAATAAAGTAAGAGGATAGAGAGAGAAACTTTGAGATTGAACCACGAAGAAGATGAAATAATAGGATAACGACTTATTAAATAATGAAGTTATTCTGATATCATAAAGAGAAGACTTACACTTTCAAATTAGATCCTCGCATGAAAAGTAAAGATGGTTATTAGGTGTCTCATTTGAAAAACCTTATAGATAGGTGTTTTATGAACTTGTATCATATTAGATTGTCATTATGGTAAATTAGTGAAGTTGGTGTGTTAAGTTTTAAATCATGAAAAGTCACATGTTAGTATTAAACTAAATATTATGTTTTGAGAAAAGAGGTAAATGAACCATGACACGTGGAAATAGAGAGAGTTTACATGAGATAAACTTAGAATTCTAAACCATAAGAAATGGAATGCATGTTAATGATTATGCTATTTAAATGTTTGATAATTGAATAAAAGAATGTGTACTCATTTTATTCAATTTATATGTAAGATACATACATGTGTTACACCTTCTTAATATTTTTAATCTTGTCTTTAAATTGCTTGAAATATATTGATTGAAATATAGATGCATATTTGTTTATTTATGAAAGATTACTTCCTGTCAGATAGGATTGGATTAACAAAAGATTGGTTCTCTCTATTTCTATTCAGCGAAAGATTGTCTTCCTTAAACATTATATTAATATCTTATGAGATATAGGAAGCTAGAATTGAAAAGGCGAAAGATTGTCTCCTATATATTTTATTTTATATTTATGTGAACAAAGCTAGATAAGCTTGTGTTTGTGGAAAGTCACCTTCCAGGACGGGTGCTGAATGTGGATTATAGAGAGAACAGTTTCTTTTTTCCAACTTTTATTTTTTTTGTGCATGGAATTATACTTGGCCAAGTAATTATTTGAATTATCCATAGAAATAGATGGAATTCTTTATTTTATGCTCTCTACCACATCCTTGAATGATAGTGAATGCTTGTTTCTTAAAAGATTCCATCTTGCCTTTGAATTCTTTTGCTAAGAAATTCATTTAGGGTCAGGTATTCTTGATTGACCAAGAATTTTGGGGAAGCGTAAGCTTCAAGGTTGGGAAGAAAAAGAGCCTGAATCTTGTTCTCGTCTTCATGCTAAAGATTGCATTGGCGACAACTTGGGTTGCAAATCAATGGACACATCTCACCCTTTACTTGTATCATTTTGTTATTGAACTTACGACAACTTGAAATGCGTAAGTATTGTATGATTGAAATACTATTTATATCGATTTATTGAATGAAGAATCGTTATCTTTCATAGAAATTTTGTGTTTATTACGATCTAAATGGAATGGTCAATTGAAGCTATGAATGGAAAAATGAAATTAAATAGACTTTTCAACCGATTTATGAGTTTATTTAAGAATAAAAAGTATTTCGGCTATTATTGAAGTTAGCATGATTTACGTCTTTACATGATCATACTGTTGAAACAATCTCAATAATATCATGTAAATAATTCATCAATAAAGAATGAAAAATCTTCATATGAAGCTAACTAGTGATATAAACAAGAAAATTACAAGTTTAATGAAAATAAAAAACAATCTAGTAAGTACATAACCTTATTTAATTGTTTGAATTAAATTAATGTTGCAAATCAATAAATAATAGATGAAGAAGCTAGGAATAATGACGATCGGGCTATATTTGAAGGAAAAAAAAATAGGTACATAGGGATGAATAGAATAATTTAGAGTATCATTATATTATAGATTAAATCATGAATGTTAGAAGAGAAAGAGATAGAAAAACTCATCTTAATTAAGAATTTATTAAAAGAATGATTATAACGACAAATTTAATATATGATGGAATGGAAATCCCAAAAGTCAAAGAAATTGAAATTTTTACATGCATAGAGATAATTTAATATGTGAGAAAACAAAAATTGTGAAAAATATGAAGTGGGTTGGTTTGGAAGTTGTAAATATAGAGAAGATCTTAGATTAAAAAATGTGAGAAATTTTTTAATAAAACCAATGTATTTCACGTTTCAGATCTGAACATACGGAAAAGTAGAATAAAGCCAATGTATTTCACGTTTCAGATCTGAACACTTTTCTTTCACATGCACGCAAATATCACATTTTCTGTTTCCTACATACAAGTGATTCCTGTACTAATTCTAATTTTCTGTTTCTACACACTCGTGATGTAGGTATACAGGTTACTTTCAGATGGGCGCAAATGTTACATGTTACTTTCAACCATGTGACATGTATACAGTGAGTAATGCTACTGATTCCATCTGAGGCTTTCGCCTAATTCAATGTTCCATTTCAAACATACGGAACACTTTCAAGCATGCAGGTATACTGTGAGACATGCAGGTATACATGTGAGTATACTGTGAGACAAATATCACATTTCTTTCACTTTTCTTTCACATGCACGCAAATATCACATTTTCTGTTTCTACATACTCGTGATTCCTGTACTAATTCTAATTTTCTGTTTCTATTTTTCGGGGCGATTTTCTTATGTTTCATTTTTTATTCTTTAATTTTCATCCTCGAAATCATCATTTTTTCATGTCACATTTTATTTGGAGACTTCTATTTGGAGACATCAATGTTTTGAAGATCGATATTTTTAATAGACGAGGGGTTATTTTTAATAGACATCAAATGTTACATGTTACAGTGAGAACTAAATTCAATGTCTGATATATTGATCTACGGAATGAGACAGTGAGAACTATTGAGCAGCTGTTACTTTCAAGCATGTGACATGTATACAGTGAGTAATGCTACTAAATTCAATGTTACGACTGATTCCATCTGAGGCTTGTTTGAATGTTACGCCTAATTCAATGTTCCATTTCAAACATACGGAAAAGTAGAATAAAACCAATGTATTTCACGTTTCAGATCTGGAACACTTTTCTTTCACATGCACGCAAATATCACATTTTCTGTTTCTACATACTCGTGATTCCTGTACTAATTCTAATTTTCTGTTTCTACATATTACCATTTTTCGGGGCGATTTTGACCATTTTGGTCATGGAGGAACGTTTTATATACTTTTCACTTGTGCATTGTTCTATATCATGTTATTTCTTATGTTTCATTTTTTATTCTTAAATTTTCAACTTCGAAATCATCATTTTTTCATGTCACATTTTATTAGGAGACTTCTAATTGGAGACATCAATGTTTTGAAGATCGATATTTTTAATAGACGAGGGGTTATATTACTCTTAAATTTTGATTTTCTATAGATTTATATAATTATATTTAACAAATTTCGATTTGATAATTAAATTGATTCATGTTTGATTATAGATGAAATAAACCATACACCCAAGAAAAGTATCACAAAGTTCAAACTATTTTGTAATACCTGTTACTTTGGATATGTTGATATGGTTTGGTCATTGATGTCAACACCTATTAACACTTATCAACTCTGGTTAACACTTTGAAGAATTGACAATGTTCACCGGCAAGCAAGTGACTTATGTACAGTCACTGGTATCTGGTACACCGACAGGATATATTGTTCATCGGCACTTGGAATAACATGGAAAACATCTGGTTAAGTCGAGGACATCGTTTGGACACTTTGTCTTTAGCCCGGGGAACTAATGTCCATTCTTCCTCGATGGTTAGATGAGTAATTAAGGTTATGTTAGGACACATTTCCTCTTGGCACCATTGTCTCTATCATTGATTTTGCTGAAAATTATACACTACAACTTCAAAATGAAGTCCAATCTATGTATCATCACTCTACAAAATTTTCTATTTTTATACACATAGCATTCATGCATGCAAATGATAGCACAGAGCAGGATAGAAAGGTTGTAAAAGAGTATCACTTCTACATAAGTGATGATCGTACTCATTCATCGGAGTTTGTAAAAGGATGCTTTAAAGTTTTCTATGATATTTTAAGGGAAAGGAACATGATACAACCGACACTTAATATGGTCAGATGATTGCACCGCACAATTCAAGAATGCAAGGATGTTTTATTGGTTGACAAGGATGCATATGACAAGCGGTGTACAACATTTTTGGAATTTCACTAAGGCTAGACATGGTAAGAGAGAGCACGATGGTGCAGGAGCATGTGTGAAAAGAGCCCTAGCTAGAGAAGAATTCAAGTACAAAGGTGGTGCTGAGTTGGTAGATGCAGAAATAATTGTGTGATGGTGTAAGTCTACGATGGGTCCAGGTAATCTAGGTACGTAATGGCTCATTGATATTTTTGGTTGATCACTGAATCTAACATTGAAATTTTTCTAGATTGTTGTACAGTTGCAGGATCGAGTGACATGCACTCATTTATGAGTTCAAATTCAAGTTCACTGGTAATTTATATGAGATAGATGGTATGTTTTTTCTCTTCATGCATGTATTGTTTGTAGGAAGAATGTGAATCACAAGAGTGGGTTGACAAATGGTTTTGTAGACCATTGGTTCCCATTGATTCATATCAAATTCCCAAAACACTACAATTGAGCTAGATGGAGACATCAGTGGATTTTGACCATGTATCCGACCTAGTGGATTCAGGTGATTTTTTAAGTTAATTTTTTTGCAAGTATACTTTTTGGTTCACTTTATTGTACATCATACTTTATTTTTGGTATTAATTAACACTTTATAAAATGCAGGTCATGTGTATTTAGTTGTTGTAGAAGAGAACAATGAAGAAGGAACGGATTACTATTTGTATCGTTGTGTTCAGCCAAAAAGAAAATTGACAACCACAATCATTGACGGAGAGGGTATTGAGTACCCAATAGGGTCTGTTGTCATGACAGGAACATGGCTTAGGAGATACCCTATCAAGAATTATGATGTTTGGTTGTTCGAGGACTTTGAAACACATGGACATATTCTTCATTTCTCTAACCTTGTTGTTGCAACAAATATTCATTTTATCAAGTATCGTGGTAGACCTCAAAACAAGATTTTATGGAAAGTTCGTGAATCTAACCACGAGGCAATACTTGACACCACAATACGGGTTAGAGCCGATCCTGAAGGCTCACTTGATTGATTCTATGGTTCAGAGTAGAGTGATTTTGAGAATTTTTTATAAATCGTCGATGAATTGTTCTATATTCTTTTTTTGTATATATAAATGCCCATGAGCTAATTTTGACATGTTTAGGGGCATAATTTTGTATATTTAAATGGCAATGAGCTGATTTGTACATATGTACATGCCAAATTTTGTATATTAAAATGGTGATGAGATGAATCGCACATATTGTAATACAAAATTTTGTATAAAATCCCATGAGATGATTTGTAAGACATTTTTTTGTAAAATCAAATAGCCAAGAGTTGATTTGACCATATTTAGAGGCAAATTTTTTAATAATATGTGACAATGTTTTGTGACTATTTTTTGTGTCAATGTTTTGTGACTATGTTTTGAGTATATGTGATGTGATAAGGTCAACCATGAGAATTATTGATTCTTGTATAATCATGGAGAAATACTTGAGTCATTATCGGGTCATAGGGGTCATAGATTGAGACTAGATACAATTTGAGCAAAAATTGTCAAAAAGGTTGTCAAGCAACTTGTACATTGCGCCGATAGGGTATGACTCTTAACGTTTCGGTGCTTTGGGATGCATGAAAGGGGCATGCCTAGCATAACCCTACTTACCCGGACATGCTCATGACGTCGGTTTGTGCACACAACAAACCAAATCAATTCTAGCCAATCCTGCAACTTTGCATTGCATGCAACTGACGGTTTTTGCAACAAGCAAAAAAAATGCTACCAATTGAAAATGGCTCTAAGTCATCAAAAAATGAGATAGGGCATTGTGGAGAAGCCTCACGCGACCCCACCAGTTCAAACGAATTGATCATATGTGTCCTAGATTGGAAGAAATAGTCCATCAAATTTTGACAGTTTTTTGGACTCAAGGCACTTGAGAGATTGCGCCGGTAGGGTATGACTCTCAGCATTTCGGTGCTTTGGGATGCATGATAGGGGCATGCCTAACGTAAATCTACCCACCCGGACATGCTCATGATGTCAATTTGTGCACACGATGAACCAAAACAATTCTAGCCAATCCTACAACTTTGCATTGCATGCAACTAATAGTTTTTGCAGCAGGCAGAAAAATGCTACCAATTGAAAATAGCTCTAATTTGTCAAAGACCGAGATAGGCCATTATAGAGGAACCCCACACAACCCCATAGGTGCAAACGGATCAACCATATGTGTCTTAAATTGGAAGAAACAGTCCGTCAAATTTTGACAATTTTTTGGACTTAGGGCACTTGAGAGATTGCCCTGGTATGGTATGACTCTCAACGTTCTGGCACTTTGTGATGCATGACAAGGCATGTCTAGCATAAAATTACCCACCCGGATGGGCTCATGATGTCGGTTTGTGCACATGATGAATTGAATCAATTCTAGCCAATCCTACAACTTTGCATTGCATGCAACTGATGGTTTTTGCAGAAAGCGAAAAAATGCTACCAATTGAAAATGGCTTTGATTCCTCAAAAACTAACATAGTCCATTGTAGAGAAGACTCACGCAACCCCACATGTTCAAACGGATTGACCATATGTGTCCTAGATTGGAAGAAAAAGTTCATCAAATTTTGACAATTTTATGGACTCAGGGCACTTGAGAGATCACCATGGTATGGTATGACTCTCAATGTTTTGGTGCTTTAGGATGCATGATAGGGGCATGCCTAGAGTAAAAAATCCCACTTGGACATTCTTGTGACGTCAGTTTGTACATATAATGAACCAAATCAATTCTAGCCAATCCCATAACTTTGCATTGCATGCAACTAATGGCTTTTGCAACAGGCAAAAAAAAGCTACCAATTGAAAATGGCTCTGAATCGTCAAAGAGAGAGATAGGTTGTTTTAAAGGAGCCTCACCCGACCCCATAGGTTCAAACGGATTGACCATATTTGTCCTTGATTGGAAGAAATAGTCCATCAAATTTTGACAATTTTTTGGACTCGGGGCACTAGAGAGATCGCACTGCTATGGTATGACTCTCAACATTCCAGCGCTTTGGGATGCATGATAGGGGCATGCCTAGCATAAACCTTCCTACCTAGATGCACTCACGACGTCGGTTTATGCACATGACAACCAAAATTTGACCATTGCGAGCCTGAGGGTGCTCTCGCACCAAACATATATTGTTGTTTATCTTCATATTGTTGATTACAAATGAAAATATTCATTTAAATTTATAAAAGGGCAGCCACCAAATACAATGAATACACAATAATGAACTGAATACAAGGAGTTTTGTAGGGTTAATTCAACATTTTAGAAATCTTATCAAATCATATTCCACGATTGCAATATTTTATATCATATATTTTTGTTGTTTATATTCATATTGTTGATTACATAGGCAAATGATCAATTAAATTTATAAAAGGACAACAACAAAATACAACGAATACAAAATAGTGAACTCAGTACACATTTATTGGATTGAATATTGGCATTTATATATATCAAAAAAAGGCATGTTTGCCAAGTCAATACAAGTATTACAAAAATGTGGCATATGCCATGTCCTAATCGATATACAATAAAAATGTAGAATATATCTACATGTATTGACCAAAAATAATACTATATGATCCTAAACTTGTGGTGGATCATCAAAATCAAGCCTCTTCGATGCAGTATGTGGCTCTGTAGATGGCTGCAAAACCACATTTCAAAAGCCAAGTTAGAATTCTTTTGTAGAAAATAGTTCACAATTAACAACATAACTATGCATTTGACTATAATTCCTTTGCAATTGAAATGTAGATTACCTCATCGGTTGATCTAGGAGCTAATGTCTTCACTCTCCTCTCCTTGTCACTCTTAGGAGTTTTTATGAAGACATACTTAAATGGATCCACTTTATGGCCATACCACGAAGGGGTCTATTGTAGATTTAATATTTAATTAATACAATGTACTAACATAAATATATCAAAAACACTTAAAAGCTATAATATAGAGAACAATGACGTACCCATGCCTGAGATGCTTCTCCAATGGACTGAGGATGGCTCACCATCGATGGAGAAACTATCACTATTACCTATACAAAAAATGTTCCAAGATTAAATACAATTAATATAATGATAAGTATTGTAGGTTAACAATAATTAATGTAATATATCAAATAAAAGTGTCCCAGATCCTGAGATGCTTCTCCAGTGCATGGAGGAGGGTTCACCATTGATGAAATAGGTATGGGTATTTCCTATATGAAAAAATTATAAGATTATAATAAATCACAAGTTCACATGTACACATGCATATAATCATGAAATCAAGAAAATAAAGTAGAGATACATACCTCTACCCTCTCTTGATCCATGGGCGAATCAGGTGCATTCAACAAATCCACATAGCTCAATGGCCATTGTAAATGTAAAATAGACAAAAAACACTAATCAATCTACAAACCCCAACTAATACTTGATTTCAACATTTTCAAACAATTGTACAACTAAAAATGTGTTCAATTACCTTCTTCCCATGTTTTGGCATCTTTGAGGAATTGTTTTTCTTAGGATGAGCCCTAGACGTGGAGGGGGTACCCTAAAAAAAAAAATTAACATGAGATATTAGTACATATAATATATTAAACATAATTTTAAAAATATAAAATGAAATGACTTGCATATTCCATCAAAACAATACATAAAAAGGATTGTACAAAATATGATATCGTATAGCCTTGTAGGCCAAAATCGATCGCTAAGAGTGTGATGTTATCAATCTGGGACATTTGGTCCCCTGTAAACACATACAAACCAAAAATTGGACCAAGCATTAAGAATAGTTAGTATATCTTGTATTTTTTTTGAGTTCAAAGTGTACTATTCTATTTTAACATGTTACAAAATTTATACCTCAAGCATCGAAGTTGTAGCTATAGTAACTGGGGATGGAGTAAAGGATACCACTAATGCATCTTGAAATACATATTATTTGTTTCAATTTGAATCGATGTATAAATGAAAACTCATTTATGTAATTACAAATTTAAAGTAATTGATAAATAAAATGCTATGAATTCAAATCAACACACCTGTGTTTGTCGCTGATGATCAAACACCATGTCTATCAACTCATCTGTCAGCATGAAATAGTCAGCCGTGCGGGCCTGACATCGACTCCCGCAAATCGTGCATAGATGAGATGTGGATCCATCTGCACTGACTGCATCATCTATCCCCGAGCATATCGCCGAGCAACTGATACACATATGTTGAATGGGCTCTCTGTCACTAGCTGGAGCAACTAATGGCTCATCATCCAATATAATAGGGTGTGATAATGACATCCCATGTTGAATGATGGCACCAATCAATGTTGTGGCTGCCTAAAGAGTCTGTAGCTCCATCAACTCATTCAACTCTATTGGGACAACCTGATGCACCTTGGGTTTGGGTGCTAGGGGCCGGCAACTCTCCATGGGTAATTGCCTATGGGCTGTAGGTCTATCTTGGGAAGAGCCACCGTCTCTACCATGGAACTCTCTCATGTCAAAATAGTTTGGGTGCACATTGAGCACAAAATCACAGTATACTTTTCTCAAAAAATTCAATGGTACCTCATAATTATTACAAGGTGGATCATCAAATACCATCCACAACCTCTACCAAAAAAGATTCTTCATCTCCACATTGGTACACCAATTTATGGGAAACCTCTTTGCATTAAGAGGTAATGACTGACCGGTTTTGGGATCATAGAAAAGGGCACATATTTCTTGTTTACTAATTTATTTTTTTCTCACTTGTATGATAGCCCATTGACATAGAATTGATGACACCTATCCCTAAAGTTTCCTCATTTGGTAATTTGTGTGGTAACAGCCATGGAACCACTAGCTAATGTTTCTAGGCTAGTGGCGAGGGATTGATGATGCTCAAGTTCAAATGTTTTCAATTTATCAGCCAGTCTATTGATTTTAGATGTATTTTGTCCTAAGTGATTAATTAATTGCTCTTGTGTTTTAGGTATGTGGTCAAAAAGGGGAATTGGGGGTGTATCTTGTGGGTTTTCAAGAGGTGCATTAATGAATCTGGTTTTTGAAACAAAAAAAAAAAAACCTAATCAAAATTAATGAAATTAAATTCAAAGTGTAAAACAAATTGAACAAATAGGAAAGAAAGACAAAAATTAACAAAAACTAACCTTGATCCATAGTGTCTGGAGGGAAATATAGCACCTTGTTCATGGTTTAGGAGAGAAAATGAAGAAAAAACAAACTAAAAATGTGCCTTTCATGGGAAAATAAAACCCAGTTTTTTTTAAAAAACATTTTTTGACAGGTATCGTGTACGCGGTTCTTTTGGGATTATTAGTGTGTACGTGCTCATTTTCTTATAAGTAGCGCATACGTGCTCATTTTCATATAGGTAGTGTATACGTGCTACTTTCCCTAAAAGCAACGCATACATGCTACCTTCTCTGGGCTTAGGAACAACAAACCTAATTGTGTATGCAGTCATTTCAAATTTTAGAACCGCATACGTGCAACTTGTTTTTCCATGTTTTTTTGGGTGGTGTCCACTTTTATGACCACCATCTTTGTGCACATACCCTTGGTAAATATTGTTTTGGTCTTAGGCTGACTTGGTTTATCACTGATTTGCGGGTTTATATAATGGATTATTGTATCATATTTTATGTGGTTGACCTAATTTTTTAGGTCTTGAGTTGGTATAAATATGATGTAAGATCTCTTTGTAAATTGTGGCATGTGGTATGGGATAAAGGATTATCTATGTGCGAATAAATTTATAATCATATGCAGAAGGTCTGGTCGATCATAGGTGATCGAATTGGTTTTGTATAAGAGGTTTTAGACCTCTGGTATTGAGCTTAACTGGAACTGTACTTATTCATAGAAGATGTTATTCTTGTAGTTCATTCTTATTTTCGGATTGTAGTCTGGATTTATTTTGTAGTTAGTGGTACTTCTTTGTGATGAGCAGTGCACTCTAAGTTGTTGGCTTTCTTGTGTATGCAGGCCGCTTATTGTAATCACATGCTTGCTACAAAAGTATTATCTGACTGTGGGTAGGCTTTCCACCGTGGTTTTTTCCTTTACCAGGTTTTTCATGTACAAATCTTGGTGATATGTATTGTGGATGCATGGTAGTTGGTTTATGATTTATGTTTGTGCTTAATTGATATATCTGCTATTGCAGTATTTGGTTTATGCATTCCAATGAAAGGTTTTGTGTGCTTAAAGTTTCATAATTTGCTAACAACTGACTCACCCCTCCTCTCAGTTGTTCACTGGTTATCCTAAAAACAACCCCCTCAAAATTTAGTCCATATGCCTAAAAAATTAGCACATATAATCCATTCTTTAACACATTTGAGGCAAAATGCAAAAAAATAGAGAAATGAAGAAGTATAGTGATGAAAACTACCCAATTTTCTCTTGGACTCATAAAAATGACCCATAACCTCGTAGAAGGTGAGGGAGGACATAATAAGGCTTAAAAAGAACTCAATCATGACAATAATATCATACAAATAATTTTACAAGAAGTCCATGCATCTCATTCACAGAACGAGTCACATGCTGCATAGAAAGACACCAAATTGCACAACAACATAAGGGGATGCCAAAATAATAGAAGGAAACACAAAGCATCATCACAAGAGAAACAAAAGGACTAACAAGAACATAAGGAAGGAAATAGCACAAGATTCAAGTAAGAAGTATGAAACCGAATCACTCCCGGTAGTACTCCTCATTGGCATATGTGCAGAGCTTGATGACATGATGATATTGTATGTTGTCATTGATGTCAATATGTTGAAGTATAAACCAATATATTGATATAAGAAACTGGAAGTGAACTGGTATATGTGAAAGAGTGAAGTGGTATGTTGGAATGAGAACCGATATATGGGAAGCTTTGTATCGGGGTTTCATTTGGCATGACTACCGATTGGTAGTCTCAGTTTTAGGGTTTCTGGTTGATACATTTCAAGACTGTGTGATTCAATCAATAACATCTTATGATGAGTTAGCATTGTCATTAAGATCAGATCATGTTGCCACGTCAGCCTTGTGCACATGAAGGATCTTGCATGAAGAAGATTGATCCTATTTATCTCAAGAATGTGTGAAGTCTCTATAAATGATGGAGAGTGTGTGATGGGTTATCAGCTTCCTGAAGTGGCAAAGAATGAACATTGGAGAACATCTTGAGATTTGTTCAAGAATATTGTATTCATTACAGTGTGATTAATTGTCAGGATTGAACCGACTAAATTGATAAACCTAAATGATTAGGGTTTAGGGTTTATGCTACCGACCTATCTATTTCCTATAAGGTCGATGATGTTTTTCATTTTGAAGTTGTTGGAAAATGTTATGTGTGTATCCAAGTGAAGAGATACCTAATTCTTGCCAGATCGAAGAAGTGTGTGGATACCTGCATAGTGTGATTACAGAAGAAAAGGAGCTAAAGAGGATCTGTCTTGGCATTGTATGTTGTTATCAGATCAATGATTTACCTGTTGACTTCTAACCATTTCAGCAGTTGGAAAATCCCTTAACTGGGTAGCTTTAACAGGGTGACTCAATTCAATGATTTCTTGAAATCCTCTTGTGAGGTAACCTTTGACAGGGTTCTAAACCTTTAATCGGGTATTTAGCCATCCCTTAGCCAGCTGATCCCAAGCAGCATCGGTTCCTAACAAAACCTATTGTAAAAGTCTTTAACCAGACTAGGCTCCTAACAGAGCAGACTTCAGAAGAGTTCAAAGAACAGATTGTGGGTATTCATCCCCACCATGGTTTTTCCCAGTTGGGTTTCCACATGAAACATTAGTGTGTCATGTGTGTTGTTTTCATGTGATGCTTTAATATTTTCTATTAAGTGGTAATGCATGTTTGTCCAGTGGTCATTATATTTCTAATGATGTATTACTTGTTTATGCATATGGGTGAAGTAGAAATGAGATATTAGGCATTGTGAATATCTAAGTGTTATCAGTTTATGCTTTTCATAGTCATACTGTGTTTTACCGGCAGTGCCCTATTTTAGACCAGTGATACTATTTACCAGTTAAAGTGTAGTCTTTGCAGTCAAACTGGTTCAGGGAATGTTTTTTTCTGTACTGATTCACTCCCCCCCCCTCAATACCAGTTTGGTACTAACTGTTCATCATTATTCATCAATTGGTATCAGAGCATCCTCCAGGTCCTCTGTGTTGTAAGCTTAACCGCTTGAGGAAAAGATCCTACTCTAATGATGAAGAGGAAAGGTCCAAAGTTCAATGGAGGTAACTTTAAGATATGGAAGGACAGGATGAAGATCGACATTAGAAGCATGGGTTCTCAACACTGGAGCTATATTGAGAATGCTTATGTTATCCCTACCAGTACTCTCACTGATGATCAAAGAAGAGAGATTCAGGAGAACGGGCAAGTCATGGAAGCCCTAATCAACAGTCTATCTGACATTGAGTTTATTGATGTTCAAGATAAAGACAATCCCAAAGAAGTATGGGATGCTCTGGAGAATATCTATGGTGGTGATGAGCATGCAAAACAAGCTAAGGAAGAGAGCCTTAGGGGAAAGTTTGAAGACATGTGGATTATTGAAGGAGAGACCATTCAACAATATGGAATAAGAATCAAAACTATTGTTGGAGACATCAAGAGTGCAGGAGGTAAAATAGATGATTCCACTATTGTTAGAAAAGTCTTGAGATCCTTATTACTAGTCTATGCAATAAGGGTTGCTTCTATTCAGGAGTTAAGGTCTATAGACAAGACAAAGGTATCCCTAGACTCCATCATTGCTAAGTTGACTGCATATGAGTTAAATAACTATGATGGCAGTATTCAGAAGATTGAATCAGCCTTTACAGCATCTGATGTACCATCTAGAAAGGGAAAAGAAGCTAGTACTAGTTGTGAACCAAGAAAAAGTAGAGAAATGGATGATGAGGAGATCTTGATGGAATTTTAAGCTCTTCTTGCCAAGAGACTTCCTACGGCAACTGGTAAATATAGAGGTAAGCTCCCTTTGAAATGATTTTCTTGCAATAGTATAGGACACATTGTTGTAAACTATCCTAATGATGATAATAAGGGCAAACTGGAGAAGTTCAAGAAGTTCAAAGGAGGAAATAGGAGAAACTATTTTGTAGTAGTTGATGAAGGTGTCACTGATGAGGAATCAGAAGATGAAGAAAGTGAAGACATTGTGTTTGTAGCAGTGAAGGAAGATGTGTCAGACAAGAAGGCTCTTGTCTCCTGCTTTGATAATTCCAATGAGTGGATTATTGACAGTGGTTGTTCTCATCACATGATTGGTGACCGGTGAAATTTTTTGTCTCTAGAAGAGTATGATGGTGGTGTGGTCCGATTTGGTAATGATGCACCATGTATGGTAAAAGGCAGAGGGTCCATCTCTCTAAATGGAAAATGCAGTGCTGATAATGTGTATTGGGTAGAAGGTCTCAGGCACAACCTTTTGAGTGTTTCCCAGCTGAATGATAATGGACTCACTCTGGTATTCAAAGATGGAGTGAAAAATAAAAGGAAAGAGTGGTGAATTGATGGCCACTGGTATGCAGACCAAAGGTAACTTATTTCAACTGAATGCAAATATCATTACATGTCTAATGGCTAAGTTTGATGATAGCTAGATATGGAATAGGAGATTGTGCCATGTAAACTTTGATAATATTGTGAAGGCCAGTAAGATCAAGGTAGTTAGAGGATTGCCTGTGCTAAGAAAACTGGAGAATCCTTTGTGCAGAGAGTGTCAACTAGGGAAAATTTCTTCCTCAACCTTCAAAGGTAAATCTTTCACTGTAGACAATTTACTTGATCTTGTGCATACTGATTTGTGTGGTCCTATGAAAACTAGGAGTGTGCAGGGAGATAGGTACTTTATGATTCTCACTGATGATTGCTCAAGAATGATGTGGGTCACATTCTTGAAAGACAAGTCTAAAGCTTTTGGAAAGTTCAAAGTCTTCAGAGCACTGGTTGAAAAAGAAAGTGGTAAGAGAATCAAATGCCTTAGAACTGACCAAGGAGGTGAGTTCACTTCTAGTGAGTTCAACAAGTACTGTGAAGAAAATGGCATCAAGAGGCAACTGTCTACCCCCGGACTCCACAATAGAATGGCCTAGTAGAAAGGAACAATATGACTATAGTTGAAGTAGCCAGAACCATGCTGATCCAAGGAAATGTTGCTCACACTTTTTGGAGAGAAGCGGTGAGCACTGTAGTCTACACAATGAACCGGGTACTCATCAAGAAAGGTAAGGATAAAACACCTTATGAGTATTGGACCGGTCAAACTCCTGTAGTAAGCTACTTTAGAGTGTTTGGTAGCAAGTGTTATATCAAGAGGAGTGAACACAAAAGAAAGTTTGATGCAAAATGTGATGAGGGAATATTCCTAGTGTATTCCACCAAGAGCAAAGCTCTCAAGTGTTTCAACAATAGGACTCAAATTTTTTTTGAAAGTATCAATGTTAGAATTGATGAAACTTCTGAGAAATCTGAGGAAACCGACAGTGAGCAAGTGGTAGATGAACCGGTGCTAACCTTCTAGAAATCGGTTGCAAAACAACTGAGTACCAGTAATAGTGCTTCTACTTTGATAGATGCTGATGATGATGAAGATGAGGATAAAGAAGAAAAGCAAGAGGAATATGTTAGGATCATACCTAGGTATGTAAAGCTGAATCATGATCCAAAGCAAATTATAGGAGACAAGGATGCAAAAATTCTTACAAGAAGAAAGGTCATAGAAAACTCTTCCATGATCTCTGAATTTGAGCCTAAAACATTTAAAGAGGCACATAAAGACAAAGACTAGATCAAGGTAATGGAAGAGGAACTTGACCAGATAGAAAAGAATGACACATGGTCTTTGGTACCCAAACCTGAGCATAAAAATGTCATTGGCACCAAATGGGTTTTCATAAATAAGTTGAATGAAGATGGCACAATGGTAAGAAACAAAGCCAGATTGGTGTGTAAGGGATATTCTCAAGAAGAAGGAGAAGACTTTGGAGAAACCTTTGCTCCAGTAGCTAGATTGGAAGGAGTTCATATGCTTCTTGCATATGCAACCTTCAAGGGATTCAAAGTATATCAAATGGATGTAAAATTAGCATTTATGAATGGAATACTTGAAGAGGAGGCGTATATAGAGAAACTAGATGGGTTTTCCCTATCAGAGAACAGTGATGTGGTGTGTAGGCTACATAAAGCCTTGTATGGATTGAAGTAGGCACCTAGAGCATGGTATGAATGCTTATACTCCCATCTTGTGAAGATTGGATTTGAAAGAACAAGTGAAGATAGCAATATCTATTTGAAGTCAAAAGGAGATCAAATTCTGATATGTGAAGTATTTGTTGATGACATAATATTTTATGGAGATGACAGGATGAGTCATGATCTTCCAGATGAGATGAAGAAGGAATTTGAGATGTCACTTATAGAGGAGATTAAGTTCTTCATTGGACTATAGATTCAACAAATGAAAGATGGTATCTTTATCACTCAGTCCAAGTATGTCAAAGAGGTGTTGAAGACCTTTGGCATGGAAGACAACAAACTGATTGGTACACCGATGGTGACCGGTTGTAAATTGTCAAAAGAGGATGACTCAGTATTGGTGAATGAGAAGGAATATTGATCAATGATTGGTAAGTTGCACTATGTAGTACATAGAGACCGGATATTGCACATGCAGTGGGCATTACTACATGGTTCCAGACAAGTCCAAGAGAATCCCACTTGGTAGCAGTCAAGTGGATTCTTAGATATCTGAAGGGAACTATTGACTATGGATTGTGGTATCCATATAGTAATGATTTCGACCTTAAAGTGTTTACAGATGCTAATTGGGCTGGTAATGTGGATGACCAGAAGAGCACAACCAGTGGTGCATTCTTTCTTGGTGGTAGACTAGTCTCATGGATGAGTAAGAAGCAGAGTTGTATCTCTTAGTCTACAATAGAAGCGGAATATGTTGCAGCATTTATGAACTACACTCAGACAATATGGATGAAGCATGTATTAAGTGGTTTCAAAGTTCTTGTATCTAAACTGGTGAGTATATTCTGTGACAACACAAGTGTAATTAATATTTCCAAGAATCCAGTTTTGCATGCTAGAACCAAGCACTTTGAGCTCAAGTATCATTTCTTGAGGGTGAAGGTTTAGAACAAAGAGGTTGTATTGGAACATGTTTCCAGTAAGGAGCAATTCGCAGTCATATTCACCAAGCCTTTACCAAAGGCTACATTTACCTATCTAAGAGGTGAATTAGGGGTGCTGCCCCTTCAAGAGGTGAACTAAAGGTGTGTGCTCTATATCAGTCAGGTATTGCACTGATAAATATTTTTCAAGATTGGTGTGTTGAAGGATGCTACTCCTTAGGGGAAGCAACATAGTGGAACATAGCTGTTTGTGCCACCACTTTGGCATTGTTGTCAAAGGGGGAGAAGATGTGAAGCGGAGAAGATATCTGCAATATTGGGGAGAAGATGTGAAGTAGACATATATCTTAGTAGATTGTCATCAATGCCAAAGGGGGAGATTGTTGGCATATGTGTAGAGCTTGATGACATGATGATATTGTATGTTGTCATTGATGTCAATATGCTGAAGTATGAACCGGTATATTGATATAAGCCACTAGCAAGTGAATCGGTATGATGTTGTGAACCGATATATCTAAAAGAGTGAAGTGGTATGTTGGAATGAGAATGGGTATATGGGAAGCTTTGTATTGGGGTTTCATTTGGCATGACTACCGGTTGGTAGTCTCAGTTTCAGGGTTTCCGGTTGATACATTGCAAGCATGTGTGATTCAATCAATGACATCTTGTGATGAGTTAGCATTGTTATGAAGATCAGATCGTGTTGCCACATTAGTCTTGTGTGCGTGAAGGATCTTGCATGAAGAATATTGATCCTATCTATCTCGGGAATGTGTGAAGTCTTTGTAAATGATGGAGAGCGCATGATGGGTTATCAGCTTCTTGAAGCGGAAAAGAATGAATGTTGGAGAATGTCTTGAGATATGTTCAAGACTATTGTATTCATTACAGTGTAATTAATGGTCAAGATTGAATCGACTGAATTGATAAACCTAAATGATTAGGGTTTAGGGTTTATGCTACCGACCTATCTATTCCCTATAAGGCCAATGATATTTTTCATTTCAAAGTTGTTGGCAAATGTTATGTGTGTATCCAAGTGAAGAGATACCTAATTCTTGCTAGATTGGAGAAGTGTGTGGATACCTATAGAGTGTGATTGTAGAAGCAAAGGAGCTAAAGAGGATCTGTCTAGGCATTGTGTGTTATTATTAGATCAATGATTTACCTATTGACTTCTAACCATTTTAGCAATTGGAAAATCCCTTAACCGGGTAGCTTTAATAGGCTTTTGTGTAAATCTTTTAACAGGGTGACTCAATTCAATGGGTTCTTGAAATCCTCTTGCAAGGTAACCTTTGACAGGTTTCTAACCTTTAACTGGGTATTTAGCCATCCCTTAACCAGGTGATCCCTACCAGGATTGGTTCCTAACAAAACCTATTGTAAAAGTCTTTAACTAGACTAGGGTCCTAATAGAGTGGACTTTAGAAGAGTTCAAAGAATAGCTTGTGGGTATTCATCCCCACCATGGTTTTTCCCAGTTGGGTTTCCATGTGAAAAATCAGTGTGTCATGTGTGATGTTTTCATGTGATGCTTTAATATTTTCTGTTAATTGGTAATGCATGTTGGTCCAGTGGTCATTAGATTTCTAATGATGTATTACTTGTTGTAGCGTCGTAAAATTGTGACACTTGCAATTTCAACTGCATTTGGGTCTTCACGATGGTGGCACAATGTTGAACCTAAATGGAGACCCCAAAACCTGTTTACGACATCAAAAAACTGCATCTTTCTGCACCTTGGCCTGATCCTCCTTGCACCCTGCTGTCCCAAGAGGTGGGACCATGGTGCCCAATGCCCTGGTCCTTCAGGACCATGGCACCTAGTGCCCTGGTCCCCCAAGACCACGACACCCAGTGCCCTGGTCCCTGGCCCTATTTTGGGCCCGGTCTCTTGTTGGGCATCAGGTCTTCAAGTTTGCAATTTGGAAAATAATGCTCCTAGGTTAGCCTAAGGTCAGAAAAATTAGTCTCCTAACCCTAATTAACAAGTATATAAACTACATTTCCCCTCCCATTTGGGGAGGCAAGAAAAAGGAAAAACATATGTATGCAAGAGGCGAAAGCGATATTCAAACATTCAATACATTCAAACATTCAAGCATTCCTTCAAGCAATTGAGCATTCTAAGTCTCCATTCAAAGCTAGGTGTTGCATTCAAGACAAGGATTCAACCATTGAAGAGGAGATCACCTACAACATACAACATACAACATACAACATCATTACACCTTCGCATGTAAGAATACAAACATTCTTACAACAAGGTATCAGTACTTGATTACATTACAAACATTTATGTTTACAACATTCTCATTTCTTGGTTAATTCCAAAACTGGGGTTTGACCTGAAGGCAAACCCCTAATCCCTAACCCCCCAATCATCCTCTCTTTTTTGTGTGTAGGTTGTAGGTACACAGCCATAATTGAAGATCTGGAATCCTTGTGCAGAGATGAACAGATCCCCCTTCGTTTCACGGATTTTTCAGAGGACTGTGTGCACTCCGGGTGCCATCGTCCCGTCAACTTTCACTCAAACTTGCAAGACAGCATCATCTCGACATTTTACTGCTAATTTCAGGTCCGTAGTTTCATCCCATATCCATAGCTCCATCTACAAGCGAATCCTTTTTACTTTTACATATATTCCTAGTTCAATCTATCTACATTCTCTACAAAAGAGGGTATCCTCACTGTCTCAACCCTTGAAACCCATTTAGAATTCAATCTTGCATTGTGTGGGATTGGATCTTGTGAGTTTCAACCCCTCTTTTGAATGTAAAGTCCTTTCTAAGTGAAAACCATCAACCCTAGTGACCTCCTTTCTCTCTCCTTGGAGTGGGGGGAACACCCAGGGTTCGATTTTCCACTTTACACTTGTTTATGGATATGGGTAAAGTGGAAATGAGATATTAGGCATTGTTAATATCTAAGTGTTATCATTTTATGCTTTTCACAGTCATACTGTGTTTTATCGGTAGTGCCATATTTTAGACTGGTGATACTATTTACTAGTTAAAGTGCAGTCTTTGCAATCAAACTAGTTCAGGGAAAGTTTTTGTCTGTACTGATTCACCCCCCCCTCTCAGTACCAGTTTGGTACTAACTGTTCATCATTATTCATCACTCCTTCCCCAGTTTTCACATAAAATCCTATACACAAGATGCATTTCCAGACTAAGATTGCATTCATAAAACACTGAAATATCCCTCGCAAGAAATCTTCAATAATCATATTGAAAATAGTCTTTTTTACAAACAATCTTTTCAAACTAATAGTGCAAAGGAAGAACATAAGCTCCAACTTAGAATTCGTAGCCAAGGTAAAAAGCCAATTCGAACAAGAGTAAACCAAATCCCACAAATCCAACCAAAATCTTTAAATCCAATCAACAATCTTCAATATACCAAGTTCTAAAAAAAAAGGATAGGATTCGCCAACATGAGCGGGAAAGGGGAAGTAAGTGGGAAAGAAGGGCAATTTTCAAATGTAGAGGATTTTGATGGAGATGTCGATGATCCAGATGGGGTTTCTCTCTATTTGGCTATTACGGCTCTGAGTTTGCAAGGTTTCCTTGCATTAGTTTCTTTTTATGTGTGGTGTAGGCTCCTCTTTTGCCATGGGTGGTTGGAGAAGGCGAGAGGCTTCTTGGAGGCCCCCTGGCTTCCTTTGATGGGTCAAAATGGCTATTGTTGGTTTCATTTCCCTTCCTTCTTGTGTTGTTTTCCCTCTTTGTGATTGGCTTGTGTTTTTAATAGTGGTTGTGGATCTAGTCTCTAAGGTTGCTAGTCGCAAAGGGTGGGGAGCGGAGGCTTCATTGATATGGAATGTGTTTTCCTTGTAGCTTGATTCGAAGGGTGGCACGTTGGTTTCAAGAGAGGCCTTCCATACTACAGCTTTGATGGTTTGGGACCATCTCTTTTTATGGGGTCATTTTGTGGCTAGTATATGTTGTCTCTTTGGGGTCAGAGTTTCTTGCTGGTGTGGTGTTGTGGTCCTTCTGTGGGTGGCCTCTATTCTGAAGGAAATTTGGTCTCTGTTCTTTCCTTGGAATGGGGAGACCATGTGGGATATGGGTGGTTCCTTTTTTTTTCTGGAGCATTGGTGGGTTCTTGAGGGATTTGGGTTATCATTCTCAGGAGGTATTTTAAGCCCAGACTGAATGATTCTTTTGATCTATTTGAGGGATCTCCCCGCTTACCCCATTCCTTCTCCCCCTATTCTTTGGTTCTTTGGTGAAGGAAATTTCCTTGTGGGCGATGTTTCATTTGCCTATGTCAAGCTCATGTTGACAGTTCTTCTTTTGTTGAGGCTCTCTATTAGGGGTTTTTTTTGTTTGTGGTCACTATATCAGCCAGTTGTCCTCTTGAGGGGTGGATGCACTTAATTGGTCATATGATTTTCATGAGGTTCACCATTTTCTTGAGTTGTATTTGTCCATTCTTCTTAGCCTATCCTATTGAGGTGGGTCATTCTTCTATAGAGGTGAAGAGTTGTTTGTTGGTTGCTGATAGATGGAACTTGTTGGGGTTTGAATGGTTTTCTGAAGCTCTCCCCAATCTTTCCTACTTATGGTCCTTCTTTTCTCTTATAGAGGTAGAGATGTGGGTTGTGGCCAACTGCTCAAAGATGGTGGTTTTTGGTTTGCGGTATGAACCTCTGATCTTTCATCTTATGGTTCTCATTGTTAGCTTCATCTTGATGGTTTTGAGTTTCATCCTAGTAAAGGGAGCCAATAAAAACCCTTCTTCGTTACTTAGTCTAGCTAATTGGGTGATTGCTGCCAGTTTTAAAGGGCACACCTTGGTTTCTTTGAGTTCCTAGTTTTGGTTAAGGTGTGCTGGCTTTGGAAGCCCAATGTCAGGTTGTGGGAGCTTGATCAAAACCCTTTTATATGGTTGTGGGTGTCTGTCAAAACCCTTAGTATCTTCTAGGTTGTGGGATCCTATTTAAAACCCTCTTCTTTGGTTGTGGGAGCCAATCAAAACCCTTAAAAACTTGTCTCTTTGCTGAGGTCCAGTCTAATCTATAATGTTGTTGTCGGCTGGCGTTTCAGTGGAGGTTAGTTGTATGGAATTATTATATATCTTTTGATCAGTTGTTTCTTTTTGGATTCTGGATATTGATTATCCAAGGGGTTTCGGGTCCCCTTAAAATCCATTGTATGGGGTTTCGGGTCCCCTCAAAACCTGTTTTCCCTTAATCAAAAACAATCCAGAAAACTCAAATTAATAGAAAATGAAATTCAAAACTATTGTTATTTAATAATATTATTTAGAGTATGTGCAAGATCATGGTGTGCAAAAACAGGCCCTTAAGTGGCAATGAAATTTCAGAAAATTAGAGTTATGCAACTTGACATAAAAATTTGAATAAGTTGTGAACATTATTTTTAAAATATATAAGAAGAGAATATATAGAAAATTGAATGTAGTTTCTAAGCTACTAGTTGTTTTTAAGAAAAAAAAAATCCTATTTGATGAAAATTTCAAATTTCAATGTAGTGGTACTAAAATTTTAGGAAAAAAATAAGAAGTAGACGTATGTCTAACCACCCTAATCACAATAAAATCATAATATTTTTTTATAATATTTATAATATAAGTATTAGACTCATGTCCAGATGTGAGACATATTTTTTTATAATTTTTTATAAAGTAAATAATTATTTATGAATTTTTTACTACATCTTTTTAGAAATTTAGAAACTCCTATGTCTGACCACCTTAACTTTGTCAAAACCTTATGAAATTTAATTTTTTTTAATTTTTCCCTATAGTAGATGAAGTATAGGTTGTGACGCATGTTTCAGATTCAAAAAATGTTATACCATTTGAAAGTTATGAGTGTTTTTCAATCAGGACTATTGTCAGAATTCAATTAGAAAATAAATAATAATTATTTATTAAAGTCGAAATAAGACAAGCCTTATATTGTTGGAAAACTGGGAACGTCCTTAAAAAACCCTTTTCATTTTATCAATTTTGGCTACAAAAAAAGTCATTAGCCACCAATGTAAAGTCTAGAAAATCAAGGAATACTGAAAAACAAGTTTTTTCAGTTGACTTTCTAGGTTTGTCACTTCCAAGCCAAATACCAAAGCAAACCCAAACCAAAATATGGAGGGAAAACTTTATGTTTTAAAATTGGATATCTGATAAAATCGGATATCCAAGTTTTGAAAAAATAAAAAAATATATTTTAGTAAATTGGGCATAACTTTTGCGTTTTATATCAAAATTTTGATTTTTTATAGGCGTTGGAAAGGTAATTAAGAGCTATATGATATGTAATAGGTATATTTTAAATTATTTGTTTTAAAAAATAATTATAATTCATTTAAATTCATCCTTCATTTTAAAAACTTAAAAAACTCGTGACTTTTTCATATGATTTCCCTATTGCATGAATTTTTGTAACAATCATCTTAAAATAAACTAAATAAGTAATTAATTAATGATAGAAAATTTATGAAGTTTATTGAGTTCAATAAATTTTGATAAACCATGTTATCTACGTTTGTTCCTTTCTCCACCTCTCTCTCCTAAACCTATCACTCCACCTATTTGTTTCTTCCTCCCTCTCTTTTGTCCATATTTATACATCTCTCTCTAGTCCCATATCTCTAACTATCAATTAATACCTCATTAAATATCTCAAGCTCTACAAGGTGCTTATATTTATACCTCTTCAAAATTTCCTCCTCTATGTCACTCTCTCTTCCCTAAGATCTAGACTAGTCTTTCTGCATTTCCTAGCAACAAAATTCAAAGGGGACTTGGAGAGGTATAGGGAAGTGTTGACAGGTGTTTTGACACACTCACCGACAATCAGGTAGTTAACATGAACACTCACCACCTCTCCTAAAAAGAAGGAAGTTCTGAAAAACTAACTACTCCAAGGTCTCTACAGTCGAGTCTCAATGGTGTTGGGAAACTCAGTAGCTGACGTGATTGTACCTGTCAAGGGGCTTGCTGGTTAGGACTAAATCTCACTAGTTATGATTAACTGGACTTCCTCTCTTTTTGTATTTTATGGTTTAAGATTCTCTGGAAAATAAAAATGTGAAGCCTAAAGGAAAAAACAAGAGAATAACAATAAAGACCAGTATAATGACAACTTAATGAACTATCCAATTAGTTCCCTACAATCCAAGCAATTATCAAATATTATCCAAGTTACCATTCAACAACGAACCTCCAACAAACCTGCAAAATCATCAATTTTACAAGCCTATGGAAATAAAAATAATCAACAGTATGGCCTATCACAATAATTCTGATACACCACTCTCATGCGCAATATGATTCATAAAGTGATAGACAAAAATATTAAACCACATTGCTAACTCCGAATAATAGATGTTACCAGATTACACAAAACAATTTGGTAGAATATAAATGTAGATCTGGCAATCTACAAGCTGCTTTTCATATTAATCTCCATGAATGTATAACAGAAATAAGTCAAACTTCTTAATAATCTGAAAAATATTCTAAAATCTCTAATTGGACCTCAAATCATCAATTTGCGGACCAATACAAATGAATCCAACTTCTCAATTTATAGAAGTTCTTCACCCTATTATTTAGGAAATAAATCTACCCTAAATTAAGAACTAAGAAATAGGAGTCGCAGTTAACTTGTAAGTTTCTGCCTGGACACTCCACTTAACAACTACAAAATGGACATTGCATGAGCATTACGAAGACCATGCTGGGTGAGCCACATTTTCATAATCATGCAGGATTTCTTTCAAAATTGGGACCTGAGTGAGAGGAGCAGTTTTAAAATCAAGAAAAAGTTTTGCTATCTTTAGCAATTCTGGGAATATCCTTTATTTTCTTGGTAAAAACCTTATAATTTTCAATTATACATGCAACTGCTTGGATTGGTGGATCGGCTAAATGCTTAATTCTAAATTTATATTTCTTCAAAGCCTCATCTACATGTGCTCCCTATTCCTTTAACTCTTTTACCATATTTACCACCTCTTGACACTAAGTAATCAGATGCATGTATCTATCCATAAGGGCGGCATCGAACTGGGCGACAGGTCCTAGGTTTTGTGCCTCATATGCATCCCATTGATTCAAAATTCACTGCTGCTCCATTATTCTAGTATCAGCTATTCTGATTCCAAAAGGCCCTAGATTATTTGTCATAAAATTCTCATATGACAAAATTTCCTTGAGGAGAGGGTCTGGAATACTTGCCATCTCCTTGATATACTACTGATACATTTCTATTTTCAGCTCCAAAATGTATATGTAGGACTATAAATTTTCACAAGTATCCCCTCCTAAGAGGTCTTCTTCTACTATCAGCTCTTCTCCTAGCCGTAATATCCTTCTTAAAGTTCGGAGCTATTTATTAAAGGTGTTTTCCTTCTGCTCCCATTGTGTGGAACAGGTTGCCAAAGCTCCTCCTGCCTGTACCGCCTTGCGGTATATTTCCATTGTATCCTGTAAAAACAATCTAATCTTGGCTGCATTTACTTGAGCCAAAGATTTGGTGGCTGCAGCTACTCGTCTCACCTCCAGTACTGCCTTTACCTCTCCTTCTGGTAGTGATGAGGTTGAAGGTAGGTCATTCATTCTACAAGAGTCCAAAGGTTTACACATTTCTATCAAAAGTTATTTATACTGCCCAAGTTGTGCTTTAAGCTCCATATTTGAAGTGTGCTCCTTTTCTACACGCCCTCTGACAATACTTGTGGCTAGTTCCAAGGTATCTAATTCTCCCCACTTGGTCTACTTGCCTAGATTTATCTATGATACTTGGTTCTTCGACAGGTGATGAACCGTCTTTAACTTCTTAACCTTTGGTGGTTCTTCGGTGATTGCTTGTTGTAGAGTAACCTTGGGGAGCTCCGCTTTTCTCTTTTTCTTTCAAAGGTAAACTCTAACCATTTTGGTATATCCTCGGCCTTATCACCTTGATGTGATACAATATCTATAGTTATAACATGTACCTCTGCCTGCTCTTCTGCTTCATCTCTTTCTTCCGCTCCCGTTTGGCCAGGATCTTGGAATGATGAGATTTGGCAGGCTAAGTTAGCTTGGAGAGCTTGTTGTTTGTGTAACTCTCCTAGCTTACCACTGATCTCCTCCTTGAATGCCATTTCTTCACTACCTAGCTCCATCTCTGCTTGCTCGGCTTCTATATCTTTAAGCGGGTCTTCTTGGTCTTGAGGGGTTAAAATCAACCTTTCATTCAAGATGTCTTCTGCATCACCCCCTTCCCCTTCGCTCCCTAGTGGCTATTGTTGCTCGAGATCCTCTTCCTCCTGGTCAGAGTCAGACTCGATGTTTCTAACCTTCACTTGCTTAGTAGCGGATGTGAAACCTTGCACTCCAGGTTGCCCTATGGATACATTAACTAATGGTGGTGTAGGAGCAGAGGCACCTGAAGCACTTGTTGTACTTGTGGAAGGTGGCTGAGTGGGTACCTCCTAGGTGGCTTCTACTCTCTCTTCTTGTCCCTGGGTAACCTCTTCTTCAGTGTGGCCTATAACAGTCCTTGGTGGGAGAACTTTGGCAAGTGGAACCGTGCCTAGCCCATCTGTCACCCCTAGGTCTGTAGCCCTTTTCAGTAGTTCAGACTCCCTCATCTTTTCCTAAAGTTTCTTTAATAAGTCTTAAGTACTCTCTTGTGGCTCATCTTCCTCACCTGGGTCGGTGGAGGTATTCTGCCTTGAGGCTGACCTTGTCTTTCAGGCGTACTCTTTATGGCCTCTTGATTGAGGTACCCCTAAAGTGGATTCCTTCTATTTCACCTTTGATACACTTGACCTTACCCTCTAGCTCGACCATTACTTAGTCCTGTTGATGACTACCTGGGAGATCTTTTCCATATCTGTATCCTTGCTTGCAGACCATTTTACTGGGGAGAGGGGCCTCTTGTCTATCCCTGATTCTCTATAAATTGGATCAAGTAACTCTCCATCATCCCTCAGCTCTTTAGGGAGGTTAGTCTCAATACCAAAATCTCTCATCTGTGGCACAGACAACCTGTTATAGTTCTTCTCCCTGACCTCAAAACTATCCTACAAGTTAGACCAAAAATCCTCCAAGCTGGGCTTATGCCCTTCATAAGCCTTAGGCATAGCTTTCTTAAGTTTCCCATAGGGATCATAAGATTCCCTAGCATGCTCGTATTCCTTCAAGTTTAGATCTTGGAGCTCTTGTTTTGCCAACTTTGCCACTTATATCTTGGAATAGGCAAAGTACCCAATGGACACTGAGAAATCAATTCCTGTCTTATGCTTTAATGACAAGAGTGATTGGAGGCCTACAAGTTGTCTTACATATTCTAATAGGATCACCATATCATTGCAATAACGAGGCAGTAGCATTGGGTTCCCTGTGAATCTACTAACCCTGATATAAGTGGATTGTGGGTTTTGGATAAACCAACATGCCCACTCCCAGATGATAGCTATAGCCTCGAGGCTAATCCAGTATCTTGTATCCCCTGTTAATTTGATGATTATTGGGAAAATAAAGGCATCATTAACCCTTTTGAAATGAACCTTAGAGTTAGGTAGAGTAAGTTGGGAATAATGTTCCCATATTTTCTTTTGTCCTTCCTTCTCTCCTAATTGTCCCTCCACTTGTAGTCCTGGGAATTTTCTAGCTCTAGTAGCTACCTAGATGACATATGATGTGAAGAAGAATTTCTGTGTTTGCTGCACTTCTTTCATTTTCCTACAGATATTGTCAAAGAGGATCTGTGGCCAGTCAAAGTATTGTTTCCCTATCAAAATGGTGGTTATGAACTGGAACATCCAGGGATGGAAGTGTTTGCAGTCTAGCTTGTCGAAGGCCCTACTGAGCATAATAATCAAGTCCCTTTGAGGCTCTTTGAAGTCCGTTCTCAGGACCTCCGTAGCTTTGAGCCCTATTTTTCTCTCTTCTTCTAGCCAGTTTTTATTCATGTGTCTTTTGTTGGTTGATACCTTATCATTCCATGCCTTCAAGGCCTCTTCTTTAGTTAGTAAGAATGCCTCTTCCCTAGTTGGGATTCCAAAGATGAACCCCAACATATCTGGAGACAAGTCGATAATAGTTTTTCCATGTGCATCAATGCACTTTCTGGTGTCTGGATTGTAGAATGGAGCAATGATCATTATAAAATCTGGTGCTTGTAGCGACTGTGGGAATACAGTAGCTTCCACTAGACCAGACCTCTTGGTTCTTCGGTGGAGAGCATCTAAGTTGGGTTTATCCAATTGGGTCCCAATATCCCCAATTTCTATGTGACCTACTTCGGTGTCCATGACCCATTTGATTTGATCATCTGGCTTGGAAACGTAGACCTGTCCCTGATATTGGTATTTCATGGTGGCTGGAAATCTGTCGATTTCTTTGCCCCTCTTGTTGGCGGATGTGTCCATCTAACCACTGGAACCTGCAGGCAAAACACAAGTCTTAGCCCTTAATAATAAACATAAATCTTGATCCACTTTAGGACTTTGGGGTCCCAGGGTAAGCACGAAGGAAGGTGACACAAAACTTTGGGGATTCGGGGTTCCGTGGTGGAATGGAAATGAAACCCAGAACTCCGGGGATCCGAGGTTCCAAGGTGGAATGGAAATGAAACCTGGAACTCTAGGGATCCGGGGTTGCGAGGTGGATTGGAAATGAAACTCGAAACTCCGGGGATCCAGGGTTCTGAGGTGGATTGGAAATGAAACCCGAAACTCTAGGGATCCTGAGTTCTGAGGTGGATAGCTAATGAAACCTAAAACTGTGAGGATCCGGGGTTCCATGGTCGATAGCTAATGAAACCCAAAACTCCAGGGATCCAGGGTTCTGAGGTGGATTGGAAACGAAACTCAGAACTCCAGGGATCCAGGGTTTCGAGGTGGATAGCTAAGGGAATGCCCAAAAATAAAACATGAGAAAGAAAAAAAACTCAAAAGGACATCTAATCTAGAAAAGCACAAGAGGAGAGAAGATTCACCAACCTGGTGAATCGAAAATCCAACAAACGCCAAGAGGGAGAGCTCGGAAGACTGAAGGTTCATGACTTGGAGCTAGGGAGGAGAAGTTCAATTTGTGCAAATGAACTTAAAAGTTCATTATCTCCTATATATAGCTTCCCAAAAACCCTTCTGTTTGAAAACCATAAACACGACCTTGGGACTTTGGGGTCCTAGGGTTCCATCGCCAAAAGAAAGGGAGAACAAAACCACGTTGGGACTCCGGGACTCCAGAGTTCCAAGGCCAAAAGACCCAAGACCTCGGGACTCTGGAGTTCCGAGGTTGAAACAAACAAGGAAGACCTCAGGACTCCGGGACTCTAGATTTCCAAGGTTGGAACAACAAAGAAGACCTCAGGACTTCGAAACTCTGGAGTTCTGAGGTCGGAACAAGAAAGAACCTCGGGACTCTGGAACTCTAGAGTTCTGAGGTAAAACCAAAAAGGGACCTTGGGACTCCAGGACTTCGGATTTCCAAGGTAAAACCAAAAAGAAGAAAAAAAAGGGGGGCCACATTTTGACTCAAGGAGACCGAATGGGGAAACAGATATGCTAGGCATAATAAATGCCAACTATTTGGGAAAAATGACTATAGGCAATTTAGAATTTTAGAATCTCTGGTCAACCCGACATGTAAGGCTATTATCATTCAAAAGGATGTATAATAATTTAAGATGAGTAAGTAGTGAACAAACAACCAAGATGAGGAATAGACATGATCAACCCTTAAGTGTGTTCATATGATTTGTTACCCCACCATTTCAATAATGTAGATAATCAAAGGAAACTAGGCACAAGCTACATAAGTGAAGTCATTAACTGTGTTTCGTGCAAGGTTATCCTGGGCATAGCTCTACTGCCAGTCAGGTGTCTATAGCCCCTACAGAGATACCTCTGGCTCTTATCAAGCAGTGTTCCACTGCCAGCCAAGCATCCATAGCCCCGGTGGAGGTTACCTGAAACACCCATTTGAGTTGTTTAAGAGGATCATTTCTTTCTCTCTCTTTTTTTTTTTGTAGAATATTAGGATATAGAGAATGACTTCTTTCTTCAATAATCTCTCAAGCAACTTTCAAACATTGAAGTTTGATAACTAGGTTGGGAGCCACGGTGAATAACATGAAATGCGTTGACTTCAGATTTTTCACTTGATACTTAGTTTATCTGCTATCTCACAAAACTTTTCTGATGTATCTTAATGTGACATTAGTGCTAAGTTTATCAAGCTAGCCTTTTCCAAATTGAAAATCAAAAACTCGTGTCATATTTAAACGATTATATACCACTTTGAACGAGTATAGACAAAGGTTTCGAACTTAACCAAATGACAATGAAATTATAAATAGTAGAGAGTCGAAGTCTCTCAGAATTTGGCAAGATGTTATACAAAGGATACCTACTTCCTTTTAGAATCTTTAAGACAAAACATATACCCCGACTCAACAAACAAAAGAACAAACAAGCAAAGAAAATGAAAACAAAAGGAAAAAAACACACAACACAGCCCAACGAAGCACAACCAAATAGAGAAACAACTAACTACTATATACAATAGGTCAAGCTTGAGACAGGATTTAATCAAAGTAGTGCTTAAGGAACTGACCATTGATGGGCAATGGTACCAGTTCTCTAGTCAAAGAGCTCAACCTAAAAGTGTTTTTGCCTAGGGTTTCAGCTATTTGGTAAGGACCTAGCCACAATCTTTAAAATTTGTGATGATCACCTTTCTTTTCCTTGGACTTTTCCAACAGCAGGACTAGGTCAGAGATCTGAAAAGCTTTCACCTTGTCCTTTTTATCAAACCATCGCTTAACAACGGCCTGGTGTTTGGTAAAGTGTTGTAGTGTATTAATCCTTTTTTCATCAAGTCTTAATAAATTTAAGAGGCGAACCTCTACCTGATCCTCAATGTCAAGCTCTTTCATTAATTGGAGGACTGGTATTTGCAAGTTGATTGGGAAAATAGGGGTGTGGCTATAAACAAGGTAATACAAAGAAGTTCCCAAGGCGGCTTTTACTTTGGTTCGATCAGCCCATAAGGTGTATCTCAATTGATTATGCCAATCTCTAGGGTTCTTCTCAAGTAGCTTCTTGATGACATCTAGGATGTTCTTGTTCGTGGATTCAGCTACCCCATTACCTTGTGGGTAATAATTGGATGAAAATTTTAATATCACTTTATATTCATATGACCATTGCATCAACTGTGTGGAAGTAAAAGTAGGGCCATTGTCACATACCAGAGAAAACGGCATACGAAACTTGGTGATGATGTGTTCTTCAATAAATTTCAGGACTACTTCGGCAGTAGCATTTTGGCATGCAATGGCTTCTGTCCATCGGGTACAATAATCTATTGCTGTAAGAATAACTTATGTCCTGCAAATGAGTTAGGGTTAATAACACCTACAAAGTCTAGTGCCCATTGAGCAAAAGGTCTTACCTCGAATAGTGGTTGGAGAGGCATGGCAGGATTTCTTTCTCTGGAGGCCGCAGTTTGGCACGTATGGCAATGACGAACATGCTCATGAGTATCCTTAAATATGCTAGGCCAATAATACCCAGCCTTCAAGATTTGATGTACAGTAGCATTCACTAACCCATGACTTGTGCCATATTTGCCATGAAATTCCTCAATCATTTTACGAGCTTCTTGATGTTCCAGACACCGAAGGTAGATACCTTCATAATTCTTCCTATAAAGTGTCAAATCTTTGATCATATAATTGGCACTTTTGAGCCTTAATGCTCATCTTTGTGTGGTTGTCAGCCCCTCAGGACATCTATTATTCAGCAATATAAACACTAAATCAGTGTACCAGAGGTCCTGAGTCAATGACTCCAATGTATATTGTTGGCGCTGGATTTGAGGATGTCAATCTTCATGGCTTGAGACAACCCTTGGCCTCAGACCAATTTCATTGGATGCATCTCTAAATCAAACTCTTGCAATATCTCCATCCATTTCCCTTGTCCTTCTCCCAATTCGGATTGCATGAGTAGTGACTTTACTGCTTGGTCAAGGACAATCGCATAAATTTTACTCCTCAGGATGTAATGTCTAAACTTCTTGACTGCCCTCACCAATGCAATGGCTTGTTTTTCAAGAGCAGAGTATCTAACCTCAGCACTTTTAAAGGGAGAACTCATAAATGCAATAGGTTTCTCATCTCCCTCTTGCCTTTGTGTTAAAACAGCGACTCCTGAGTGTAATGAAGCAAAAGAATATATGTAAAATAGCAGAGTGTAATCAGGACTAGTTAACATAGGAGCTTCGGCAATGGATCTCTTAATCTGGGTAAAAGCCTCTTTTGCTTCAAGTGTGCATTCGATCTTAGCATCCTTCTTCATCATTTCATTCAATGGCTTGACTATCTCTACAAACCCAGTTATAAACTTTCTAACAAAATTAATCTTCCCAAAGAAAGATCTCATCTCCTTTTTACTGTCGGGCATTTGCAATTTCAATAATGCATCTACCCGATCTAGGTCTATGGATATCCCCTTCTCAGAGATTATGTGGCCAAGCAGCTTTCCTACAGAGACCCCAAACACACATTTCTTGGGATTAAGGGAAATCTCATATCTCCTACATCTCTCTAATACCTTTATGAGGTGGTTTGGGTGGTCTTTCCTGATTTTGGAAAATATTGTCAAATCATCCATATAGATAATAATGCATTTTCCAATCAGTTCCTTAAAAGTTATATCCATCGCTCGTTGGAAGGTTTCCCAAGCATCAATTAACCCGAATGGCATTCTTTTATATGCATATGTTCCCCACTTCGTTGTAAATGTTGTCTTCAGACGATCTTCATGGTTTACTAACACTTGGTTATATCCTGAATAACCATCTAAGAAAGACATCATTTGCGAACCATTTACTATTTGTAGTACTTCATCCAAAGAGGGAAGTGGGTAATTATCTTTCTCAGAAGCTTTATTGAGATTGCGAAAGTCTACACAAAGCCATATTTCCGCATTCTTTTTCCGCACTAGTACCAAATTGGCAACCCACGTAGAATGTCGTACCAGAAAAATAATTTTGGCAGAGATTAACTTTTGCACTTCCTTAAAGATCAAGGGTTCTATTAGTGCATTGACCGGACGTTGTTTTTGCCTGAATGGTTTTATATTAGGTTTTAGGGGAATCACATGGCTGATAATCATTGTATCGAATGTCTTTAAATATTCATACCCCCATGCTATTACATCGATGAATTCTTTCAAGATCAATATTAGTTTTTCTCTTTTGCTTTGAGTGCAAATCTTCCCAATATAAACAATTCTCTCTTATCCTTCCGGACCAATATTATGAGGCTCATATTTTCCAATGTCTGAATTAGTTGTTAATCTCTCTTTTACTCTTGGGTTTAAATCAAAAAGTCTCTCCAAGGTGACCATCCCTTTAGGAATAACATTGGTTGGTAAATCCAAAATATCCGCATTACCTTCATTATTAAAATCATCTGATCTGTCTTCCTCATCAATAATTTGATCTTCAAAAGCCTCTGAATTGGCAAGAAAGGCCAAGATATGTGCATCATCACAGAAGACTTGGAAATGTTTGATATTATTAGGCACAGTAGGTGTAGAGATTAATTCCACTAAGAACTTCTTTAAAGGGGATTGGCTTACTAGTTCTAATGTACTAGCAGCTACAGCCAGTGCATTAGGTATTCCGTTTACTTTCTGAGGTGCTAGTTGAATGCCAAACGAATCAAAATCTTCAATCAAATCCCACACTCTATTCTGATATGTTGCTAACCTTTTATCATGACACACATATTGGCTTCATACTTGTTTAACAACTAGCTCAGAATCTCCTTGCACTTTTAAACACTTTGCCCACTTCGTATGAGCAAAAAGTAATCCTCTAACTAGGGCCTCGTACTCCGTCATGTTATTAGTACAAGGGAATTGGAGTCGATAAGAAGCTAAAAGAGTTTTTCCTTTTGGGTTGGTTAACTCTATGCATGCCCCACTGCCTTGCTTAGATCTTGATCCATCAAACTTTAAAAACCATATTTCATCTTTTGGTTTCTTTACACTTTTCACCTTTGGGTCAATGGTTAGGCTAACTTCCAAAGGGAATTGTTGCTCTTTAATCTCGAGGTCTTGTGATAGCTAAGTTTGTTCAAGTTTTGGTTGTATAAACACTTTGGTAAGGTTAGGAACAACTTGTTCCGATTGAGGTTGGAGCTGAGATAGTGTTTCTTCTCTCTCTTTCTCAGGAGGAATATCTCCCTTCTCATCTTTGACCATCTCAACTACAAGAATCTCCTATTTGCATTCTTTAGGTAAGGGAACCTTACTTATAGGACCCATTGCCTGGGGCTCTAATCCTTCGCAAGTTAGACCTTGAACTTCTTCCATATTAATGGTATGCTCATCTTCTTCACATGGAACCAAAGTTCTGAGGTCGGAACAAACAAGGAAGACCTTGGGACTCTAGGACTCCGGAGTTCTGAGGTCAGAACAACAAGGAAGACCTCGGTACTCCAGAACTCTAGAGTTCCAAGGTCGGAACAACAAAGAACCTTAGGACTCCAGAACTCCGTAGTTCCAAGGTAAAACCAAAAAGGGACCTCGGGACTCCGGGACTCTGGAGTTCCGAGGTAAAACCAAAAAGAAGAAAAAAAAAAGGGGGGCCACATTTTGACTCAAGGAGACCAAATGGGGAAATAGATATGCTAGGCATAACAGGAAGTATCGAAAAAGGAGAGGGGGAGAGAGGTGAGAAGGAGAGATTAATTGGGGGTAAGAGAGTGTGAGAGAGAGAGCTATAGGTAATTAGGTGAAAGGCGAAGAGAGAGAGGGAGGGGGTGATTGGGGTGAAGAAAGAATGAGAGGGAGAGTTTGAGATTATTAGGGGGTATGAGGAGAGGGGGAGAGGGGAAAGTATCAACAAATCGAGAAGAGAAATGGGGACAGAGGTGAAGAGAGACATAGAGAGTAATTAGGGGGTGGGTAGAGGGGGAGAGGGAAGTATCTATAAACCCATAGGAGGAGAGAGGTGATCGAGGGTAATTGAGAAAAAGAAATATTGTGAGAGAGAATATGGTGTCCTAAAGGGTCATATGGTGTCTCATGAACCTTTAGGACACCATATGATGTTGTTATAAGTCTTATGGTGTCCTAAGGGGTCATTTGGTGTTCTATGAGCCTTTAGGACATCATATGGTGTCATTAGGGGTTGTATGGTGTGTTAAGGGGTCATATGGTATCCTATGACCCCTTAGGACACCTTATGACCCCTTAGGTATTGTTAGGGGTCATATTGTGTCTTAACAGGTCATATGGTGTCGTTGGGGGTTGTATGGTGTGCTAAGGGGTCATATTGCATCCTAAGGGGTCACAAGACATCGTATGACTCCTTAGACACCATATGATCCATTAGGTTTTGTTAGGGCTTATACTATGTCCTAAGAGGTCATATGTTGTCCCATGACCCTTTAGGACACCATATGACCCCTTAGGACATCATATGGTGTTGTTATGGGTCTAATGGTGTCCTTAGGGGTCATATGGTGTTCTATAACCCCTTAGACCATATGACCCCTTAGGAAACCATATGGTGTCCTAAGGGGTCATAGGACACCATATGACCCCTTAGGAGACCATATAACCCATAACAACATAAAAATGGTGTCCATGACACCATGTGGTGTCCTAAGGGGTCATAAGACACAATATGACGCCTTAGGACATAATATCACCCCTAACGATGTCATATAGTGGCCTAAGGGGTCATAGGACACCGTATGACCCCTTAGGACATAAAATAAACCTTAATGACACCTAAGGGATCATATGACACCGTATGACCCATTAGGACACAATAAGACCCCTGATGACACCTAATAGGTCATATAGTGTCCTAAGGGTTCATAGGACACCATATGACCCCTTAGGACACCATATGACTCCTTGCGATACCATATGGTGTCCCAAGGTATTGTATGGTATCTTAAGAGGTCATATATTGTCCTAAGGGGTCATATGGTGTTCTATAACCCCTTAGGACACCATATGACCCCTTAGGACAATATATGACCCCTTAGGATACCATACAATACCTTGGGACACCATATGGTATCGCAAGGAGTCATATGGTGTCCTAAGGGGTCATATGGTGTCTTATGAACCCTTAGGACACTATATGACCTATTAGGTGTCATCAGGGGTCTTATTGTGTCCTAATGGGTCATATGGTGTCCTATGATCCATTAGGTGTCATTAAGGTTTATTTTATGTCCTAAGGGGTCATACGGTGTCATATGACCCCTTAGGACACTATATGACATCCTTAGGGGTCATATTATGTCCTAAGGGGTCATATTGTGTCTTATGACCCCTTAGGACACCACATGGTGTCATGGAAACCATTTTTATGTTGTTATGGGTTATATGGTCTCCTAAGGGGTCATATGGTGTCCTATGACCCCTTAGGACACCATATGGTTTCATTATACATTGTATGGTTTCCTAAGGGGTCATATGGTGTTCTTTGACCCCTTAGGTCACCATATCATGTCTTTAAGGGTCGTATGGTGTGCTAAGGGATCATATGGTGTCCTATGACCCTTTATAACACCATATGACCTGCTAGGTATCTTTAGGTGTCATTTTGTGTCATTAGGGGTCATATGATGTCCTATGACCCCTAAGGACACAATATGACCCCTTAGGTGTTGTTAGGGGTCATATTGTGTCCTAACGAGTCATATAGTGTCCTACGACCCCTTAGCATACCATATGGTGTCATTTGGGATTGTATGGTGTACTAAGGGGTCATATTGTGTCCTAAAGATTCTTAGGACATCATATAACCTCTCAGGACACCATATGACCCCTTAGATATCATTAGCGGTCATATTGTGTCCTAAGGGGTCATATGGTGTCTCATGACACCATATGACCCCTTAGGACACCATATCGTGTTGTTATGGGTCTTCTTGTGTTCTAAGGGGTCATATGGTTTTATATGACCCCTTACAATACCATATGATGCCTTAGGACACCATATGGTGTCGTAAAGGGTTGTATGGTGTTCTAAGGGGTCATATGGTGTTCTATGGGGTCATATGGTTTTGTATGATCCCTTAGGACACTATATAACATCATTAGGGGTCATATTATGTCCTAAGGGGTCATATTGTGTCTTATGACCCCTTAGGACACCACATGGTGTCACTATGGGTTGTATGGTGTTCTAAGGGGTCATATGGTGTTCTATGACCCTCAAGGACATCATATTATGTTGTTATGGGTTGTATGGTCTCCTAAGGGGTCATATCTGTGGTGTCATTATGGGTTGTATGGTGTTCTAAGGGGTCATATGGTGTTCTATGACCCTCGAGGACATCATATTATGTTGTTATGGGTTGTATGGTCTCCTAAGGGGTCATATAGTGTCCTATGACCCCTTAGGACACCATATGACCCCTTAGGACATCATATGGTGTCATTATGCATCGTGTGGTATCCTAAGGGGTCATATGGTGTTATATGACCCCTTAGGACACCATATGATCCCTTAGGACACCATATGGTGTCGTTAGGGGTTTTATGGAGTGCTAAGGGGTCATATGGTGTCCTATGACCCCTTAAAACACAATATGACCCCTTAGAACACAATATCACCCCTTAGTACACCATATAGTGTCCTTAGGGGTCATATGGTGTCGTATGACCCCTTAGGACATAATATGACCCCTTAGGTGTTGTTAGGGGTCATATTATATCCTAACGGGTTGTATGGTATCCTACAACCCCTTAGGACACCATATGGTGTCGTTAGGGGTTGTATGGTGTGGTAAGGGGTCATATTATGTTCTAAAGGTTCCTAGAATATCATATAACCCCTTAGGACACCATATGATCCCTTAGGTATCGTTAGGGGTCATATTGTGTCCTGAGGAGTCATATGGTGTCTCATGACACCATATGACCCCTTAGGACACCATATCATGTGGTTATGGGTCTTCTTGTGTTCTAAGTGGTCATATGGTGTTATATGACCCATTAGGATACCATATGAAACCTTAGGGAACCATATGGTGTTGTAAAGGATGGTATGGTGTCGCAAGGGGTCATATGGTGTTCTAAGGAGTCATATGGTGTCCTATGACCCCTTAGGACACTATATGACATTGTTAGGGGTCATATTATTTCCTAAGGGGTAATATTGTGTCTTATGACCCCTTAAGACACCACATGGTGTCATTATGGGTCGTATGGTGTTCTAAGGGGTCATATGGTGTTCTATTACCCTCTAAGACACCATATTATATTGTTATGGATTGTATAGTCCTCTAAGGGGTTATATGGTGTCCTATGACCCCTTAGGACACCATATAGTGTCATTATGCATCGTATGGTGTCCTAATGGGTCATATGGTGTTCTATGACCCCTTAGGACACCATATGACTCCTTAGGACACCATATGGTGCCATTAGGGGTCATATGGTGTGCTAAGGGGTCAAATCATGTCCTATGACCCCTTAAGATACCACATGGTGTCGTTATGGGTCATATGGTGTTCTAAGGGTTCATATGGTGTTTTATGACCCTCTAAGACACCATATTATTTTTTATGAGTTGTATGGTCCTCTAAGGGGTCATATGGTGTCCTATGACCCCTTAGGACACCATACAGTGTCATTATGCATTGTATGGTGTCCTAAGGGGTCATATGGTGTTCTATGACCCCTTAGGACACCATATGACTCCTTAGGACACCATATGGTGTCATTAGGGGTCATATGGTGTGCTAACGGGTCAAATGGTGTCCTATGACCCCTTAGAACACCATATGACCCCTTAGGTATCGTTAGGTGTCATTTTGTGTCATTAGGGGTCATATGGTGTCCTATGACCCCTTAAGACATAATATGACCCCTTAAGACACCATATAGTGTCGTTAGGGGTCATATGGTGTCCTATAACCCCTTACAACACAATATGACCCCTTATGTGTTGCTAGGGGTCATATTGTGTTCTAGCGGGTCATATGGTGTCCTACGACCCCTTAGGACACCATATGATGTCGTTAGGGGTTGTATGGTGTGCTAAGGGGTCATACTGTGTCCTAAAGGTTCCTAGGACATCATATAACCCCTTAGGACACCATATGACCCCTTAGGTATTGTTAGGGGTCATATTGTGTCCTAATGGGTCATATGGTGTCTCTTGACACCATATGACCCCTTAGGACACCATATCATGTTGTTATTGGTCTTATTATGTTATAAGGGGTCATATGGTGTTATATGACCCCTTAGGTGTTGTTAGGGGTCATATTGTGTCATAACAGGTTATATGGTGCCCGACAACCCCTTAAGACATGATATGGTGTCATTAGGGGTTGAATGGTGTGCTAAGGGGTCATATTGTGTCTTAAAGATTCCTAGGACATCATATAACCCCTTAGGAGACCATATGACCCCTTAGGTATTGTTAGGGGTCATATTATTTCCTAAGGGGTCATATGGTGTCTCATGACACCATATGATGCCTTAGGACACCATATCATGTCGTTATGGGTCTTCTTATGTCCTAAGGGGTCTTATGGTGTTATATGACCCCTTAGGATACCATATGACCCCTTAGGATACCATATGACCCCTTAAGACACCATATGGTGTCGTAAAGGGTGGTATGATGTCGTACGGTGTCCTAAGGGGTCATATGGTGTCCTATGACCCATTGGGACACTATATGACATCGTTAGGGGTCATATTATGTCCTAAGGGGTAATATTGTGTCTTATGACCCCTTAAGACACTAGATGGCATCGTTATGGGTCGTATGGTGTTCTAAGGGCTCATATGGTGTTCTATGACCCTCTAGGACACCATATTATGTTGTTATGGGTCATATGGTCTCGTAAGGGGTCATATGGTGTTCTATGACCCCTTAAGAAACCATATAGTATCAATATGCATCATATGGTTTCCTAAGGGGTCATGTGGTGTTTTATGACCCCTTAGGACACCATATGGTGTCATTAGGGGTCATATGGTGTGCTAAGGGATCATATGGTGTCCTATGACCCCTTAGAACACCATATGACCTCTTAGGTATTGTTAAGTGTCATTTTGTGTCGTTATAGGTCATGTGGTCTCCTATGAACCCTTAGGACACAATATGACCCCTTAAGACACCATATAGTGTTGTTAGGGGTCATATGGTGTCCTATGACCCCTTAGGACACACAATGACCCCTTAGGTGTTGTTAGGGGTCATATTGTGTCCTAACCAGTCATATGGTGTCCTATGACCCCTTAGGACACCATAGGGTGCCATTAGGGGTTGTATGGTGTGCTAAGGGGTCATATTATGTCCTAAAGGTTCCTAGGACATCATATAACCCCTTAGGACACCATATGACCCCTTAGGTATCGTTAGGGGTCATATTGTGTCCTAAGGGGTCATATGGTGTCTCCTAACACCATATGACCCCTAAGAACATCATATCATGTCGTTATGGGTCTTCTTTTGTTATAAGGGGTCATATGGTGTTATATGACCCCTTAGGACATCATATGGTGTCGTAAGGGAATGTATGATGTTATAATGGATAATATGGTGTCCTATGACCCCTTAGGTGTTGTCATGGGTTGTATTGTGTCCTAATTGGTCATATGACGTTCTTTGACCCCTTAAGACACCATATGACCCTTTGGGACACTATATAGTGCTATGGGTCGTATGGTGTCCTAAGGGGTCGTATGGTGTCCTAAGGGGTCATATGGTGTCCTATGACCCCTTAGGACACAATATGACCCTTTAAGATGCTATATTGTGTCATTAGGGGTTGTATGGTGTCCTAAGGGGTCATTTGGTGTCTTATGATCCCTTAGGACACCATATAGTGTCATTAGGGGTCTTATTGTGTCTTAAGGGGTCATATGGTGTTTTATGACCTCTTATGACACCATATGACACCTTAGGAGACCATATGGTTTCTTTAGGGTTCATATTGTGTCTAAAAGGATCATATGTTGTTATATGACCCCTTAGGACATGATATAACCCCTTAGGAGACCATATATACTAATTTTCAAATAAGGAGAGATATAAGGGTGAAGAGAGATGAAGAACTAAAGAGAGGGAAAAGAACTAAAGGACAAGGATGGATAGAAAGAGGTAGACATATCTAGATATTAAAAAGGAGAGAGGAAGATAGAGATAAAAAATGAAGATAAAGGGAGAGGGAGGTGAATAGATATAGAGAAAGAGAGAGGTAAAGACAAAGATAAATATATGAAGAGATGGAGAAAAATGGATAGAGAGGGGTAAAGAGAGAGATAAAAAAAGGAAGAGAAATATCGATAGATAGAGATATATAGATAGTGCAAGAGAGTGAGAAAGAGAGATAGAGATTATAGATAGGGATAGATAGAGAGGGAGAGAGAAAAAGAGGAAGATATAGAGATATATAAAGGCACTATAGAGAAGGATGTGGGGAGAGAGAAAAAGATATATAAAGATGGAGTAAATAAAGAGATAAAAGTAGAGAAAGGGAAATATACTTCAAGAGGGCGATAGAGGAAGAGACAAAGAAGTAGATTAATCATGTATAGAGGAATATATATAAAGATAGAGGAACATATAAAAAGAGAGATTGATAAGGAAAGAGATGGAGATGTGAAGATGAAGATATAGATAGATATGGATAGAACGTGATAGAGAGAGTAAGACAAATGGAGGGAGAGATTGAGTGAATAAGTGAGATTTAGAGATAATGAGATATAAATATACATGAAGATATATCTATAGGGATATAGAGAGAGGGGACAAGATAGGGAGAGAAAATGAGGTGATAGAAACAAGTAATATATAAGTATAGGTAGGATAAGGTAAAGGAGGGAGATAAATAGAGAGAAGAGAGATTATTAGAGAGAAATATAAAGATATGAATAGAAAGATGGAGATATATGCAGAGATGCATGTAACTTGAGAATTTACTTATCTACATGGAATGAGAAAATAAGTGACATAACTAGAGAATAAAGAGATATATAAAATATATTATATAAGTATAGATAGACAAGTGATAGATAAAGGAGGTGATAGGGAAAAAAAAATGAGACTTTGTATGCAAAATTTGTGAGTATTTAAAGTTTCAAAATTGAATGACTGACTTCATATGATTATAATTAATTTTTGGTCTATAATATCATCCATTTGTTAGGTCTATGAATTACCTTTCCAACGCCTATAAAAAATCAAAATTTTGATAAGAAACACAAAAGTTATGCCCATTTTACTAAACTATATTTTTTATGTTGAGAAAATCGGATATCCAATTTAATATCGGATATCCTATTTGAAAAGTATGATATCACAATAGTGACATCACAAATCATATATCCGATAACATAGGATATCCGATATTATCGGATATCCGATTTGGTTTGGTATTACCAAACCAAATTCAAATTTCACCTGACCCAAACAAAAAGTCAAAGCGGATTTTGGCGTGTTTGGAAAGGTTGAAAGCACATTTTTTTCTCCATTGCCTTTTTTTGGCCCCCCATGATCTTGCAAATAACCTTTACTTACCCATTAAAAATCAACCAATATAAATCAGGGGTGGGTAACTATATATTATATATTTTATTATCAATGGGAACAAGATAATAGTTGTATAAACATAAATAAGCGATTAATAAATCATACCTCATAATAATTAAATAAGTGAATTAAATGGGTGAAAGCCATAAAAAATAAATTCACAATTAAATATAAAATTAAACAAATAATTAAGTAACCAATTAAGCAATAAATCAAATAAAATAACAAATAATCAATTAAAGTGATAAATCAATTAACCAAATAAATTAAACTTAATTAATTTAATCAAACCATCCATAAAACCATAATAATAAACAATCCAAATAATTAAATACCAATACTATATAATAAATTAAATAAATTAATAAAAACATTAATAAATTACATTAATCTAATTATTAATTAAATAATAAACATATACTCACATCACCTCACACAACCCGACAAAAGGGTCATCATCGACACAAGACTCTTGCCACCACTTATGCCACAACTAAATTGACAAGGTGAATGATTAAACCTAGAGTGTGAGACGGAAACATATGCCATCTCCAACAACTTGCCTTTGGGATAAGACATACCCAGACTTGCAGCACTAGTTGGAGTTGATGTCTAGTATCTAGAATCTTATAACCACCAATAAAATACAATACAATACATACACAACATATATACATCATGATAAACATGCAAGTGTAAAGAGAATCACAAGACCATATCATGCTTGCAATGAGTGATAAGGCATCATCCCTTCACACAATAACAACATCAATGCATTGCGTGAGACCATAGCCACAAAATAGGGGTTAGAACTATCATAACATCATAAATCATATAGTCCACATAGGAATATCAAGTGCATATAATCATTCTATACAAGGAAAAATGTTTTGATGATCTAAAGGAGGTTCAATTATATTTATAGAGAAATAAAAGATTTGTGTTATTACTAATGCTTGTGTCATTCTATACAAATTAGATGCCTCTATTTTTTATTTTAGTAAAAATTTCTAGAGAGAAAGTACATAATTGCTTGTAGTTATGTCACAGAATATGGTGTCATATTTAATTTGTAAGAATTTAGATTTGACATTTGTGAAGACTCAAGAAAAAGGTTATTCTATTAGAAACAACTAAAGTTAATATAATATAAAAAATTGAATATGTCCATACTCAACTAATATGAAATCCAAGTGTTCAACAACACATTGTTATTTAATTGGTTGATACTTTGTTAATAATTTCTCACACATTTACCTAGCATTGAAAGGAAAAAAATTTAAATTAAGATTAAAGATGGACCTAGCTTAAAATGTATGGTAATTTAATTATAATCAACTAAATAAGCTTTCTTATTTCTATATAGAATATAGAGTATATATAAAATGTAGAGTATATGTACTCAAAAGCATCATTGTATCTTTTGCTTTCTTTTATCCAAATGATCATCAAGAACATAATTGTATTCTTTGTGATAAAGGAGAATATAAAGTGTAAGAGAAATCTTGCATCACCCAAGAAAAATGTTTCCTTTTCAATAAGGCTAAAAATGTTAGGGTTACTATTTTTAATAAGTTGGCATTCGTGCACATATCGATAGGAAATACTACATAGACCTCTAGAATGATAAAATGAAGCCAATGGTGAGAAAACAACTTCAATATTATTTGTCATTTGTGAGATATTAATATTTTTTGTAGTCACATAAATTTGTCCACTTAATTAAATGAATATTTAATATTTATTTGATTATTTAACCATCAATCAATAATTAATTAAATTAATATTTAATTAATTCATCTTAACCCTCTTCTCCTATTAATTAAATAAATTATTCAATTTATTTGATTTAATTCACTTAACCAAATTCAGACCATTAATTAAATAAATAAATCATATTTGTTTAATTAAATCTTCTCTCACATTTAAATAAATTAATATTTATTTAAATCCCCCAAAATCTCATCTCTCACATTTAAATAAATTGACATTTATTTAAATCACCTTTATCCTCCACCCACTTGTATTTTCCTACAAATGCATGTTGCACAACTATTTTAAATAAATTAACATTTATTTAAATCACCTTTATCCTCCACCCACTTGTATTTTCCTACAAATGCAAGTTGCACAACTATTTTAAATAAATCATTTATTTAAATCACATTTATCCTCCACCCACTTGTATTTTCTTACAAATGCAAGTTGCACAACTATTTTAAATAAATTATTTATTTAAAATCCTATTTATCCTCACCCACTTGAAACCTTTAATGGCTTCCCTTAAAGTCTTCAAACTTAATGGCTTCCTTCTAGAGTCTTCTCAAGCCTTTAATGGTTTCCCTTAAAGTCTTCAAACTTAATGGCTTCCCTTAAAGTCTTCTTAAGACTTTAATGGTTTCCCTTAAAGTCTTCAAACTTAATGGCTTCTTTCTAGAGCCTTCATAAGCCTTTAAAGGTTTCCCTCAAAGTCTTCAAGCATTTAAATGCTTTATCTTCCTTTTTCTCATGTGAATAAATTAAGATTTAAATAAAATCCAAAATTCACATTCACATTTAAATAAATTAATATTTATTTAAATATCTATCCAAATTCAAATTACACCATTTAATTGAAATAAATGATTTTATTTTAATTAAAAAACTCAAAATTCCTCCCACTTGCATTCTCCTACAAAATCCAGTTGCATGCCTTAACCCCTTCCTATTTAGCCTAATCCATCCCCTAAATATTGCCACATTCCTAAGCAACTTGGAGTCACTTCTCAAAAACCTCCAAAGTCTTCAATAACCATTAAAGGCTTTAAAGTCTTCAAATGGTTAACCTCTAAAGTCTTCCAAACCATTAAAGACTCTTACATAACCATTTATAGTTAACTCACCTTTTACTTTTGGTTAGAGACTTTCCTCTAACTTAACCATCCTTTTGACTCATGGGTCTCTTCACAGCGTTTATTTCTTTGACTAAGGTAACCATTTAACTCTTGCACATTCATTTATCCCTTGGATAAAAGGAATATCCATTAACCTAACCCTAACCCAACCCCCTAGGGTAACCATCATGTCCCCTAAAGCATTTAATGTTCCTTATCTCTCCTCTCAAGCCTCCTCATGCTAACACTTGTCAACATGGGATTGGGTTGAAAGTCTCACATGGATTGAATATCTTTCAATCCTAACCCTTTTTAAGATTGCTCAATCTTAACCCTTCATTTCCCCATTTCTTCTATAAATAGAACCCTTCTCCTCAAGTAAAGAAGGAAGCATTAGAGTATTGTTGTTATACTGGTATTAGCATAGAGTTTTTTCATAGCATCACTATCTACACTTGCATAGAATTTGCTTATCATATTTAACCATCTTGAATCTCCATATGGCATCCATGGCTAGTGCTAAAAGCTGAGAGCTAAACTCATGTGGAACTTGGAGGGGAGAGCAACAAGGGAGGAGCAACTATGAGCATCTTGATTAGCATTTGGAGGAGTATAGTTTATCTATTCTATGTTTGTATGCTTTCTATTTCATGCTTAATATCTCTCTTGATATGCCTGTTTAGGATAATCTTTTGTTGCTAACACTAATGTTTGTTTCTTGTGCTCTTGTGTGTGTGTTGCCATCAAACAGATTTTCTAATCTTTTTTACAATGCATCATTTTCATTTTAAAAATCCTTTTAAAGTATTCAAAGTCAAACTTGATGCCCTCAGACACTTTGAATGGGCCCAAAAATTGGTAAAAAAAAATACACTCTTTCATACTCCTTTGTGGGATGGAATATTTCTGAGAACTTTCTAACAATATATTGTCATGCCCAAACTTTTGGGCAAAAACACAACAACAATTTTTTTTTTGAACACTTAATTACTTGCGACCTATGCTTAATTAGATGTGACAACTTAACAAGTTGTACTAAATGAAATCTTAGTTGATAATAAAATGGGTTTCTAAAGTTAACTTAATCAACTTCACAATTATAATGTTACATTTTAATCCAAACTAATTATACCACAAAGAGGGTCATCACAACTTAATTTATTAATTTAATTAATTTTCCCTAATTAAATTCTCTAATAATTAATCAAGAGATATTAATTATCTCAAATAGTATTTAATTGCTCTAGGACTAAATAAAATAATTTGAACACATATAAGAATAATTAATTGAGCATACGCAAATAATGCTTTTAAATCTAACTAATAAAGCTAACCAAAACAAATATAATATTGGCCTAATAATTCATTTCTCATTATAGTCGAATTTAATCCCCCTCTAAATATTATATATCAAATATTAAATATTCAACCAATATTGACTCTATAGATTAAAATTGAACAATTTACTTTTAATAAAGTCAATTATTAAAAATTTACAAAGAAATTTATATATATATATATATATATATATATATATATATATATATATATATATATATATATATATATATATATATATATATATATATATATATATATATATATATAACCCTAATAACACTAAATATTAAATATTCAATGTTCGATATTAAAAATACCTCCTTCAATCATCATACTATTTAAAAATTCTCATTAAAAAAACTTATCTAATAAATTTACCCAAAATATGGGAATAATATTGGTTTACAAATAATTAATTCCCAATACAAAAAATAAATCAACCCAATTAAATAAAAACTTAAACAAATGGGAATATCCCATTTCAAATTTACAAAGGTTTCCCTCTTCTTATTTATTTTATTATTATATTTCTTTTCACAACCCTAACTAGGGTTTATTTATCTTTATAACTTATTCATTATTCTTTCTTTTCCAATTGCTAACCCTAACCCGAAATGGGGTTAGGGTTTCTTGTCTAACATTTTTTTTTTCTTCCTTGTTGAATGTGTGGGTGTGTATAGGTGGCGGCCATGCAAAGGAGGTTTGCAAGGGCTGAAGGAGGCGGCGATGGTCAGATCTAGCAAAGGGCCAAATTTTTTTTTTTTAAGGGGCCGAGGAGGGTGGCGGTGGTGTCGGCCGCTGTGGGGCTACCCATAGGACAACCAAGGTCATGCCTGTGGGTTGCGTCCCACAGTGGCGAGGCCACCACTATGGGACACGACCCACATAGCAGCTGCGGTCGCTTGTGGGTTGCAGCCCACAATGGCGGTCGAAGCCACCCCTATGGGTTGACGTCGGAGCCGCCTGTGGGTTCGCACCCACAAGGAGGGAGCCGAGGCTCCTCCCAAGCATGCATGACTTCCTTTTTTTTATTTTTTTATTTTTTATATTTTTTTTATTTTAAAACAAAGAAATATGTGAAGTAATATATATATATATATTAATATATAGGTATATATATATATGTATGTATGTTAATATATATATTAATATATATACATAAATATGACAACAGATTCTAAAATATAATATTATATATATATATATATATATGTGTATGTGTATGTATGTATATACATACATATACACATACATACATATATATATATATATATATATATATATTTTATATAGGTTTACACACACACACACACACAAATATATATATATATATTTTAAATTCATATTCTTATGCCCACATGTTTAATCTGATTTAAAGTCTAATCTATTTAATCATATTAAATAAATAATACAAAATATATATGCACAGACTTAATGATCTTTTTTTTTTAGGAGCAACATACATTTTCCTTTATTTTTTTTAAATGAATACAACAGCTTAATTTATATCTAAAACATTATATATATAATGCAGATTTTAAGTATGTACTTAAAATCTGCATTTTCCATTAACTTACAACAAGTTTTTTTCAATAAAATAGAATAGTTTAAATTTTATTTCCTTTCAATACATATAGTTTTCTTTTGATTTGAAATAACAATATCTATAATAGACTATTTTCCTCTACACATGCATTTTTCAGAATAGTGAAAATTAGCAGTAATAAATTAATTTATAGCTGCAACTAACTTTTTAAAAAATCCATTTAATCAACAATACCAATATGTAATGCAAGATTTAAACCAACTCGTAGAATGTCTATTAAATTTTGAGTTTAAACTATAGACATAAAGAGATATTTCATTCCTTTTATTAATGACTGACTGCTAACATTTAATTTATTTCTTTTCTTTTCACATAACTACACTACTAACATTTTACTATTTTATTTTCTTTTTTTTAATAGATTAATAAGACAGAAATAAATTTATTTTCTAATCTATTTCAAGAAGTAAATATAAATAAAGAATAGCTCCAATATCTATAGGAAAATAACTCAATTTTTACTAAATGACATGGTTCCCTTTATACAAATAGGTAGATAACAAAATCTAGCCTCTCATTTCTACTAAATGAGGGCTTGCCAAATACATTATTTTCTTTTGCAACTAATTACAATAAACTATAGGATCATGCCATAGCTTCCCTTCCAAGTTTTTTCCCAAGCAAACCAGCAATAAAAGCTTGTAGGTTGTGACCATAGAGGCTCACCTCCCAACCTAGGCTAACAAGAAGTCACCCCCGAGCCAGGAGAACCAAGGTTGAATGGGTTACACACAAGCAAGAAGAAATCACAACATAAACAATCCCCACCCAAGGATAAACAAAGCCACTTATGTGACTATTTAATGTGGGGTGAAGATGGACCAAGTACCTAGAGGAGAATCTGCAAGATAAGAGAACATAATGTTATTACAAGGCTACCAAGTAGAATAACCACAAGTTCCAAACTTGTCCCAACAAATCCTTATGTCCCCCAAGACATACAAGCCAACAAACTCCCCTTATGACCCCCATTGCATTAAAAAAACACTATGCAGCAAGGGTCCCATAATCCCTTGTGAATCACTCTCTTCTGTAGAGAGCCTCTACACTCTTAGGCTATCAAACAACCCTTCACCCCAAAACTATTCTACCCTCCCAAGGGTGAGTGTGGCCTTGAAAACACCCAAAACAATAACATAAAAAAAATGCAATAAAATACACAAGGAAGAACTCAATATCTTCCTAAGCTTACTAAGAAAACAACAATGGAAAACAACAATATACAATCTTTTCAAATTTACAAAATAACATACATGAGGGAGTATTCAACCAACCTTAAGACTGCAAATGGGATGAGTAGAAGTTGCAAGAGAGCTGCCCAATCCATTAATCTTTTCCTTCTCAAGACTTAGCCAAAATTTCAAAACCAAACTTCCAAACTTCTCAAGATTCTAATTTTCCAAAAATGGAGAGTGGGTAATCACCATCCTAAGCCTCAAACCCTTCCCTAAGTAGTCTCATCTCACTCTTTCGAACCTCTTGGAAAGGGTGTGAGATCTCAGCGGTTGGTCTTCCCAACCTCTTATAGGCTTACTAAAATTAGCAACTGAAAAAGGTAAGAGAATGGGGAAGAGAAACTGACATAAGAAAGGAAGGTTGTCTAACCTAGGTGAACTCCTCAAAAGTTGAATTTCATCCATCTTGGAAAACTCAACTTTTGAGGGGACTAAACAGTCGAATGGGAGTGGTCACATGGCTAAAATTGACCCTTACCCATAGGTATAACATATGGACTTTTAGAAAAGATGCTAACCTAACCTTAGGTGTTAGTTTGACCCTCTAGAAACCCACCTGAAGTTTATCTATGGGTCAAACTTGAGGTGACCACTCTAAAGGCTCTCTATCCAAGACTTATTTGGGACCACACTCAAATATTTTAAATATGCATTGGTAACACCAATTCCCTCCAAGAGACATGTCACTGCCAACTCACTTTATAAAACTTGGGTCAAGTGGCACAATAAAAATACAATACTTAAATACACATGGCAATGTCCCTTTTTGGAATTAACAACTTTAATAAATATAATTTAACACACATTTAAGCATCCACATTTATGAATAAAACACATTACATAGGAGGTGTTTCCTTTCCAAATAGACAACCCTTGGCTTCACAAATGCACATAGGTTTAGGCTTGATTCTCTGAATAGTTTCCATGGTCCCATGGATTAGTTTTCATGCACATCTCACTTTGCACATTAGTAAACTCAACTACTCACATATAATATCCACATATGAAAAGAATACAATTCAAACACTTTGCATTTAATTTCAATCATAATAATCAGTTTATCATTTATCCAATTAAATCCACATAAGACAATTTACTCAAAGGCATCATCATAATCCTCATGAAACTTAATCATTAATATGACATGCATCCATGTTTTCTAATATCATAACAAAGTACTACAAATTCAGTGATAGCTGACAGATGTCATATCAAGATTATCCAATCAGTGGATCATATAGGATCTAAATCCATAACACATAAAAATGTGCACCGCAAGGTAAAATGATTCCATAACCTAGTTCAATTACTTTTCCCGCTAATCTATCTGTCTAACATAGCCCATCCTTCCTATCTCCATTGATTTTGCTTGATATATTTGCTCTCAGATTTTATGTGTACACAAGAGCTCAACAAAGAACGAAAATGTGGTTGCAAGTAGGCTTGATCGCATATGAAATTTTGAATGCTAGAATGCTTGAAGGCTTCCTTAGGAGAGGATTGATAATAAAACAAGCATCTCCTTATATAGAAGACACTATAAGAAATGGAGGGATAAGATTGAGAGGTGTAAAAGATAAATGGCCGGTTAGGATTAGAGGGTAGGTAAAAGAAATAATAAAATAATAAAATGGTAGGTAGTGTAGGAATTAAGAGATGAATGACATGTGTCATAGGTTGAAAAGGATAATTAATTAATTAAATAAATAAAGATTAATTTAATTAATAGAGGAAGTGGGATCAATTAAATAAATAAGATATTTATTTAATTTAGGAAAAAAAGATAATTTAAATAAATAAAAGTATTTATTTAAATGATAAATAAGGCTAGAAAAGGATAAATGAATTAATTAAATAAATAAAGTTTTATTTAATTAATAGAAGAATTAGGCTAAAATAATTAAATAAAGAAAAATATTTATTTAATTAGACAAGACAATTTTAGGTGTCTACAATTATAAAATACATTTTAATCCAGACTAATTATACCACAAAGAGGGTCGTCACAACTTAATTTATTAATTTAATTAATTTCCCCTAATTAAATTCTCCAATAATTAATCAAGAGATATTAATTTTCTCAAATAGTATTTAATTGCTCTAGGACCAAATAAAATAATGTTAACACATAAGAATAATTAATTGAGCATACACAAATAACACTTTTAAATCTGACTAATAAAGTTAACCAAAACAAATATAATATTTGCCTAATAATTCATTTCTCATTATAGTCAAATTTAATCCCCCTCTAAATATTAAATATCAAATATTTAATATTCGACCAATATTGACCCTATAGATTAAAATTGAACAATTTATTTTTAATAAAGTCCATTATTAAAAATTTACAAAGAAATTTAATTTAAACATCAATATATATATATATGATTATTAGCATATATATATATATATATATATATATATATATATATATATATATATATATATATATATATATATATATATATATATATATATATATATATATATATATATATATATACTGTTGGCAAATGCACACCCCAATGAAAAATTGTAGGTGATTGAAGGTATTGTCATTGATGGCAACCTTACAATCATGTGATACTGGCAAGCACTGGCATTGACAGACTCTACACCGGCATATAGTTTACCGACACCGAAAAGAAAGATTACTCGCACCCTGGCCAACAGGAATTTTGTTTAATTGTAAAATCTTTAGTAAGCTGACATGGCAGATTGTAATATGACTCATATAAGTATGAGATCTTGTAGAGATGTACATATGTATGGATATTATGGCAGACCTAATGTACAAATTGTAAGGCAGATTTGGGATAAGGGTTTATGTATATTGTAGAGCTTAAACCGGTACTGAACTTGGTATAATAGATGCTCATCTGAAGCAGTATATGACATTGGATTTATATAATCCTTCTTTGTAAGTCAGTGAGAATTCTCTTGTAACTGAGTAGTGAGCTCTAGGCACTTGGCCTTCCTGCATGTGCAAGCCCATATTGTAACAGTAATATTCTCTTATTGGCCAGTAAGTGAATATTGTGAGTCACAAATCCCAGTGAGGTTTTTCCCACACTGGGTTTCCCTTTATACAAATAGGTAGATAACAAAATCTAGCCTCTCATTTCTACTAAATGAGGGCTTGCCAAATAAATTATTTTCTTTTGCAACTAATTACAATAAACTATAGGATCATGCCATAGCTTCCCTTCCAAGATTTTTCCCAATCAAACCTGCAATAAAAGCTTTTAGGTTGTGACCTTGGAGGCTCACCTCCCAACCTAGGCTAACAAGAAGCCACCCTCGAGCTAAGAGAACGAAGGCTAATCGGGTTACACACAAACAATAACACACAAGCAAGAAGAAATCACAACATTAAAACTCCCAACCCAAGGATAAACAAAGCCACATATGTGACTATTTCATGTGGGGTGAAGGTGAACCATGTACCTAGAGGAGAATCTGCAAGATAAGAGAATATAATGCCATTACAAGGCTACCAAGTAGAATAACCACAAGTTCCAAACTTGTCCCAACAAATCCTTATGTCCCCCAAGGCATACAAGCAAGAAAACTCCCTGTATGACCCCCATTGTATAAACAAAACACTATGTAGATAGGGTCCCATAATCCCTTGTGAATTACTCTCTTCCAAAGAGAGCCTCTACACTCTTATGCCATCAAACAACCCTTTACACCAAGGCTACTCTACCCTCACAAGGGTGAGTGTGGCCTTGAAAACACCCAAAACAATAACATAAAAAAAATGCAATAAACTACACAAGGAAGAACTCAATATCTTCCTAAGCTTACTAAGAAAACAACAATGGAAAACAACAACAAACAATCTTTTCAAATTTACAAAACAACATACATGAGGAAGTATTCAACCAACCTTAAAACTGGAAATGGGATGAGTAGAAGTTGTAGGAGAGCTGCCCAATCCATTAATCTTTTCCTTCTCAAGACTTAGCCAAAATTTCAAAACCAAACTGCCAAACTTCTTAGGATTCTAAGTCTCCAAAAATGGAGAGTGGGTAATCACCATCCTAAGCTTCAAACCCTTCCCTAAGAAGTCTCATATCACTCTTTCCAACCTCTTCGAAAGGGTGTGTGATCTCATAGGTTGGTCTTCCCAACCTCTTATAGGCTTACTAAAATTAGCAACTAAAAAAGGTAAGAGAGAGTCGGGAAGAGCAACTGACAAAAGAAAGGAAGGCTGTCTAACCTAGGTGAACTCCTCAAAAGTTGAATTTCGTCCATCTTGGAAAACTCAACTTTTGAGGTGACTAAAAAATCACATGGGAGTGGTCACATGGCTAAAATTGACCCTTACCCATAGGTATAACATATGGACCTTTAGGAAAGACCCTAACCTAACCTTAGGAGTTAGTTTGACCCTATAGAAACCCACCTAAAGTTTATCTATGGGTCAAACTTGAGTTGACCACTCCAAAGGCTCTTTATCCTAGACTTGTTTGGGACCACACTGAAATATTTGAAATACGCATTGGTAACACCAATTCTCTCCAAGAGACATGTCACTGTCAACTCACTTTACAACACATGTGTCAATTGGCACAATAAAAATACAATACTTAAATACACATGGCAATGTCCTTTTTTGGAATTAACAACTTTAATAAATACAATTTAACACACATTCAAGCATCCACATTTACGAATAAAACACATTACACACGAGGTGTTATCTTTCCAAATAGACAACCCTTGGCTTCACAAATGCACATAGGTTTAGGCTTGGTTCTTTGAATAGTTTCCATGGTCACATGGATTAGTTTTCCTACACATCTCACTTTGAACACTAGTAACCTCAACTAATCACATATAATATCCACATATAAAAATAATACAATTCAGAAACTTTGCATACAATTTCAATCATAACAATCAATTTATCATTTATCAATTAAAATCCACATAAGGCAATTTACTCATAGGCATCATCATAATCCTCATGAAACTTAATCATTAATATGACATGCATCAATGTTTTCTAATGTCATAATGAAGTACTGCAAATTCAGAGATAGCTAATAGACATCATATAAAGATTATCCAATCAGTGGATCATATAGGATCTAAATCATTAACACATCAAAATGTGCACCACAAGGTAAAATGATTCCATAACCTAGTTTTATTACTTTTCCCACTAATCTATCCTTCTAGCATAGCCCATCTTATTGAATTATAGCATTTATTAATACGGTCAACCATGGTTAACTAATTTAACCAAGGCTTGAATAGGGAGGGGCTCTACACATATACCAAGTGAAAATTCAATAGTCCAATAAAAACTTATGAAATGAAGATCACCATACATGAGGTAGTTTACACCAAGACTATGGTGTTGTGTCCATGAAAATTAATGTTGTTGTGAAAAAAAAGTATCTTAGAGCCCTCCAGAGATAAGTTCAAGTATTGCAAGAGGATCTACATACATGAGTTGATTTTAGTGGAAGTGATGAAAGTGATGATGAATCTAAAGGATAATTGTTTTATTGATAGGTTCTCATTGATGTCAACACATGATTATATATTGTCATTAATATCTACCTTTTGGTTTTACTTGTGTGTTATCATGCTATGTTCAAGTATAGTGATGTATATGCTCATGGTCAGTTGTCATGCCTTGTTTGATGATTCTGAAGTTCAGAGATAGTCTATTTCAAATGTCTATGTAAGATGCAAATATGTGTACACATGTTGCGGTCTATTTTCAATTTGCTCGTATTGACTTCTTGTTAGTCTTGTGCACTTCAAATAATGGGATACTCAAAAAAGTTTTCTAAGGCATTAACATTTTTATTTTTTTAAGGAAGAGATATAGTATTTTTGTCTACACTACAAGATATCATTATTTAGTTCTAAATTCATGTTGGCTTAGCTAGAAACATGTTATATATAAATCTTCAGGTGGCAACTTCCTTCACAAAAAGAGGTAGAGCTGACTCTGTACTACTCCTTTCTAAGGTAGTGTGAATTTCTTCATATGCTAAACTAGAATGCTATGCATTCCATTATACTGGGAGACTTAATCAAGTTGATTTAAGGAAGTGTTCATTAATTTCTAAGGAATGGTTTATTCAGCTTTCAAATATTTTAAAGAACTACAAGTTTAGTTTCCAAGGTGATTAAGATGACATAGTGAACTCCCATACTTTGTTCTTCACCAATACAAGTGGTTTCATGTTTGTGCAAACATGAAATGGCCTAAAATCATGAAAGGAGAGGCTAGAGATGTCTAGAACTTCCTATTATATTCATATCATGATCCACATAGTGAAAATTCTGTCTATATTAGTTAGATTACCTAGTTTGAAGAATTAAGTGCTTGTAGGGCTAACTTGGCATGGTAGAAGGATTTGCAGTAGTTTTCTTGTTCATGTGCAATTTGAATTTATGTGTTTAAATATTGGAAGAATAATTTGGAGTTAGTTAATCTCCTTGCATAACTACCATGATTTATTCATTTTGGGCTATGTGTTTTGGTCTAACTATTGTGACTATATTTCATCCAAACACCACCTTGCAGCTACCCTCAGTGATGCTTTTTGAGACTTGTGAAGGATACATAAAGAAGATAAAGTCATTTATAGTTGATGATGTTGAATTATGTGTTCATAAAAGAGGAATATAATATCTACATATGGCATATGAACATTTATTATAGTTTAAATTTTAAATCTTTTGTAATGTCCGCCAAAATACCCTAAATAAAATGACTAGACTAACTAACAAATGGAGATCATTTTTTTTTTTAGAATCATTTACTAATGCAATCTATAGCCACACACATTAGAATCAATGAAGAAAATCCCTATAGAAGAAGGCATCAAACCACCCAACCATGTGGAACCAAATAGGAACCACCCCCCTTGCTAGGAAATGACATGGGGTTCTAACTGACACTCAAGACCTGGGCTGACACCTACCAAACAAGGAACCCAACATGAAAACCACAAGATAACAACCAAGAACAATGAATCCATTCACATCACAAGGCTACTCATAAAACAATAAACTCCCAGAGGCATAATCAACAACAAAGGGCAAAAGGATAATGGAAACATGTAGGGAAGAGTGTCATTGTTGGTATTATGGATGTGTTGCATTGGTTTTGTCATTGATGTCAACACTTATCCTTTTGGAGGTTTACATTGTTTATTTACCACTATGGTTATATTAGTTTACTATTGAACTGACACATTGTGTTCACCGGCAAGGTTAGTGACATATGCACAGTCACTAGTATATGTTCACTGGTAATAGAGATGACTTGTTATCATCTGGACATCATTCAATTAGGTCCAAGACATGGATTGGATGATTGGATTTGGTGTTTTTCTTATTGGTCTAATCGGGTTGACAAATTTGCCTTTACCAGCAGATAGGTCTAGGTTATGGATCGATACACGCTATCTATTCCAAATCAGCATGACACATTATGGAGATGGTTTATTGATTGGATATTGTGGTAAATGTATTGAGCTGACATGTTGTATCACATCAAGACTTATTTGTAATTTATTTAATTATAATATCCTTAGTGAGCTGACCTCATGTTATGGTCTTAGGTTTTGTATAAATAAATGTAAGATCTCATTTGTGAGATATGGTAGTATGGTATGTGTGAATATTGAAGATCATATGAGCATAATATAGAGTGAATCGCACAGACATCATCTGAAGGTTGAAGGAAGGTATAAATGTGTTTATCAGAGCTTAAACTAGTACTGAATCTAGCATTGGAGATGCTACTTTGAAGTAGTACATTGTTATAGGATTTAACCATCCTACTGTAGTCAGTGTCACTCCCATTCTATGTTTGAGCAGTGAGCTCTAGGCGGTTGGTCTTTCTGCATGTGTAGACCCCATTTGTATACACTTACTATCTATAGTAGTATCATCTGATTGTGGGTATGGTCTCCCACCATGGTTTTTTTCTACATCAAAATCCCTATGTCATATATTGTGGATGTTGTTTCTCTTTCTGTCTCATGCATTAAGTTACACTAGTATTGTTATAATTGCTAATCTGTTTCACCAACATTAATTTTGGTTTATCGGCACTAAGTTTAAGGCAAAATAATTTCTATATTTGGGTTGCAATTCATTGGCAACTGATTTACCCTTGCTCCTCTTAGTTGTCCTTCCAGTTCCTAACAGTTGGTATTAGGGCTAAGTCCTCCTTTTGTAGAAGCCTAACAACTTGAGGAGATCCTATGGAAGAAAACATTTTCAAGGACAATGTTGAACTTGATGGAACTAATTATGGTATATGTAAGATCAAAATGGAAACACATCTGAATTGCATTGGAAGAGATATATGGGAAGTTACAAAGAATGGCTATGTTGGTACTACTCTGAATCAACCTCATCCACCAAACCTAAGCAAAGACTTGGAGAATGATTGCAAAGAAAGAGAAACACTTTTGAGAGCATTATCAGATCAACAAATCATGGGATTATCAAACCGATCTACCACTAAGGCTATTTGGGATAAACTGGAGACATTGAATGAAGGAGATACCACTGTCAAAATTACAAAATTGGAATGTTACTAGGTCAGGTGTGAAAATTTGAAAATGGAAGAAGATGAAGGAATTTTTGCTTTTATGGAAAGGGTTAATGAAATTGTTTTAGGAATACAATGTTGTGGAGGATCCTTAAGTGAAGATGAAATTGTTTCTAAATTTTTAAGAGCATTTCCACCGGCTTACAAAATAAAATTAACTACTATTAATGAGTTGAGAACAATGCCTAATACATCTGTATCTAGAGATACATTTGGTCTCGTTGCTATAGTCAAGACTGATTTAGCTTTCAAAGCATCATCATCATCATCATCATCTGACAGGTCTAGTTGGAAAATGAAGAACTGGAAGAACTTGAAGCATCATTTGCAAGGAAGATGCCTACAGGTCTAGTTGGAAGTAAGTATGAAGGTAAAGCACATTTAAAATGTTTCAATTAAAATAGACTTGGTCATATAGCATCTAGATGTCCTGATAGACATGCAAGATTTAGAGAGGAAGCAAAGAGAACATATAAGCCTAACCCTGAATATCAGAGATATAGATTTAAGAAGAACAAAGATAAGCCATGTTACTATGCAGATGAAGGAGTTACAATTGATTTAGATGAAGATCTAATAAACAATGGATGGGCATTTGTTGCAATAAAAGAAGATCAACCAACACCTACTATAAAAACAATAGAGTAGGCACTGGCAACTAACCTTGAAGAAAAGGATGGATGGATCATTGATAGTAGATGTTCACATCATATGACTGGTGATAAAAGAGAATTCTTGTCATTTCAAGAATGTGATGGAGGTCTAGTAAGGTTTGGAGATGATAAAACTTATTTAATCAAAGGAAGAGGCACTATATCGTTGGATGGTAAGAACAATACTGACAATGTTTATTATGTTGAAGGTTTAAATCATAATCTTTTGAGTGTTGGACAATTAGTTGAAAAAGGATTTCAGCTACAATTCAAGAATGGAAAATGCAAAATCATAAATAGAACTGGATTGGAGACTGCAACTGGTAATCAGACTAAAGGTAATATCTTTCATTTGAATACTAGTGATAAGGCATGTTTGATTGTACACATTGATGAAAGTTGGTTATGGCATAGGAGACTCTATCATGTAAATTTTGATTGCATTGTAAAGATTAGTTCAAGTAAGGAACTAAGGGATTTACCTAAGATTGTGAAACCTCATAATCCAATATAGAAGGGATGTCAAATGGGAAAGCAAGTTGGAACAACATTTAAGAGTAGTTTTTTAGAAATCAAATAATGTTCTTGATTTAATTCATACTGATTTATATGGTAGAACAAGAACAAGAAGTCTTCAGGGAGATAGATAATTTATGCTAATAATTGATGACTATTTTAGAATGTGTTGGGCTACTTTTCTCAAAAATAGATTTAAAGTTTTGCACAAAAGTTTTCATGTCCAATGTCCATGATTCAAGTAATGAGGTAGCAACCTCACTTTTAGTCTTCATCTAGAATGCCAGTTCTTCCATTTCATCGATGGTACTCAGCTCTTGAGTTGTCATGATAGCGTCCAAGTTGAGAAAACATCTCTAAAGAACCTACAGTTTTGGCAATAGGAGAAGTTGAAGCTCCTCCAAATCTTGAGTCCGGTTGCTGATCTCTAAGTCCATCTTGGCAGTCTGATGCTGAAAATGATGAACAATTTGTCCATAGGCAGCAAATAAATCATAGAGCATCTTGAAGTTGCTGAAATATTCCTATAACTCTGATTGGAGTCGAGCTTTCTGTTTGAGCACATCTTCACAAAATAGATGGGGTTGATAGATTTTACTCAAAAGTAATTTACCCTCACCCATAGCAACACTGATATCATTCAACTGCTTCAATTGTTGTGTCCTAAGTTCATTCATTTGCTTGACTAAGGCAATATTGAGTGCCTTTTCATGGTTCTTTCTTAGATTTTCTTGAGCAACATCTTCCAATCATTGTACCTGGTCCTCTACTATGGTACAAAGAAGTTTGAGCTTGGATATAGATGAGTCAGTACTAGGGAGGTTAGTACCAAGAATTAGATTGGTAAGGGTGTCAACTGCAATTTGTATGAAATCCTATTCTTTCTTCTTCCACAATTCTTCCAGTCTCTCCTATGCAAGTTTGATGTCTCGAAGTAGCTTAGACTCATCTTGAGATTGAGTCAAACATGAAAGAGTTAGATCAATAGGACTGGTGGAATCAACCTACTTGGTTTGATCATCGGTTGCCTTAGGAGTCTTCCCTCCTTCTTCGGTCTGGATCTCTGCTTGTTTTCTCTTCTCTGCTTCCTTCTCCTCTTCCACTCTTTTCTTTTCTTCTTCTTTCTTCTTCTCCTCTTCGTGTTTCTTCTCCATTTCTTCCTTCTTATCCTCTTCTTGCTTTTTCTTCTCTTCCTTCTTCTTCCTTTCTTCTTCCTTTCTCTTGCCTTCTTCTTTCTTCTTCTCTTCTTCTTTTCTCTTATCTTCTTCTCTCTTCTTCTCTTCTTCTTTTCTCTTATCTTCTTCTTGCCTTTCTTTTTCCTCTTGTTCTTTCTCTACTTTCCCTTTGTCCTGTTTCTCTTTCTCAACTTTTTCTTTGTCAGGAGTGACATCCTCTAATGCATCAACATCAATAGGGTCAATTTGTTCTACCACTCTTTCACCTTGATTGCCAAATACCTCATCCGATTTTCCTGAATATAGGTTAGGTTCTTGATCAGCCTTCCTAGTGACTTCAGATACTCGATGTATTTCGACAACAACTTTAACATGTATGTGTGTATCCTTTTCTACTTCAGAAGTTTTACCTTCTAGTAACCTAAGTTGCCTCCTTCTCATAAAGAAGATGCCTTTGTTCTTATCCATAATTTCAAATAACAAAATTTGAAGCATCAGGAAAGTATTGTGCAAAAATTTTCTCCCTGATCTCTTGTTCTCTTTCAATGGCAATGGGCCATTTATTATCCGAAGAATTATACAAAGAGTTAGGAGTAACAGATTTAATGTCAGAAGACGATCGATCATTAATACATAAATATTTAAGGACCTCCTATTCTACCTCCTCTTTCTCACTATCATTAAAGTCATCAAATGGTTCCTTTAAGTCATCAAGCAATTTCCTCCTAATATTCTTTATTGTCCTCTAACAGTGTGTCATTGGTTTATAAGAGGTAATATCTATATTTACCAGTGCAGAAGTTGCTAGTTCATTACTTGTAGACTTTGGTTTTTTGCTTGATTGTCTTGACTTCTTTGTTTCAACCTTTGGTTCAGTGTCCTCTGACTTCGGTGAGTGATTCCTCGAATTCCACTTCCTCTCAAATACTTTTTCTAGAATGATCTCAGGTTTCTTTTTGGCTAGTGACCGCTTGGTCACTTTTGGACTGGCAGATGTAACTGGTGCAGATACCGATGGCACTGATTTGCCCTTTTTTTTCTTTGGTTCCTTAATCAGTGTGACCCTCTCTAAGTAGGTACTAGTTCTTTTCTTCTTTGCATCCAGTGGTGAGGCAAGTAGGGTAGAGGCATACCCGATCAATATGTTATACACCACTTCATACCCCATAGGGCCAACTACTTCCTTTCTAGGTTCCATAGCTTCTATTATGCAGCCATCTATCCTTATTATGAAGTAGATGTTGATGAATAATGATGATCAGTAAATTCTCAACAGATACTGAGAGGGGGGGTGAATCAATATAGACAAAAAACTTCTTTAACAAATTAAACTGCAAAGATTGCACTAACTGGTAAACAATATCACCTCTCTAAAATAGGGCACTACCAGTAAAACATAGTATGACTGTGAAAGACATAAACTAGTAACAATTAGATCTTCACCACACCTAATATCTCATTTCCATTTCACCCATATGAATAAACAAGTAATACATCATCAAAAATATAATGACCACTGGATCAGCATGCATTACCACTTAACAGAAAACACTAATCATCACATGAAAAAGAATCACACATGACACACTGATTTTCCACATGGAAACCCAACTGGGAAAAACCACGGTGGGGATGAATAACGACAAGTTGTTCTTGAACTCTTGTAAAGTCCACTCTGTTAGGAGCCTTGTCTGGTTAAGGACTTTACAACAGGTTCTACTAGGAACCGATCCTGCTAGGGATCACCTGGTTAAGGGATGGCTAAATACCTGGTTAAAGGTTACCTCTCAAGAGGATTTCAAGAACTCAATGATTTTGAGTCATCCTATTAAAGGATTTACAGAAATCCTGTTAAATCTACCCAGTTAAGGGATTTTCCAACTATTGAACTCATTAGAAGTCAACAGGTAATACATTCATATGATAGCAGAACTTAATGCCAAGGCAGATCCACTTGAGTTCCTTTACATCTACAATCACACTCTGTAGATCTCTACTCACTGCACCAGTTTGGCAAGAATCAAGTATCACTACACTTGGATACACACACAACATTTTCCAACCACGTCACAATGCAAATCATCATCGACCTTATAGGAAATAGATAGGTTGGTGGCATAAACCCTAAACTCTAAACATCTAGGTTAACAATATAGTCAGTCCAATCCTGATCATTCAAACACATTACATAGAATAAAATAATCTTGAACAAATCTCAAGGCATTCTCCATTGCTCGTTCTTTGCTGCTTCTAGAAGCTGATAACCCATCATGCACTCTCCATCATTTACTAAGACTTCACACATTCCCAGGGTAGATAGTATCAATATTGTTCATGCAAGATCCTCAAGGAAATTCTTCATGTGCATAAGGTTGATGTGGCAACATGATCTGATCTTCATTTCATTGCTAACCCATCACAGAATGTCATCGATCAAATCACACAGAATTGAAATGCATCAACCAAAAACCCTAAAGCTGAGACTACCAACCAGTAGTCATATAAAATGAAACCCCGATATAATTTTTGCATATACCGGTTCACATTCCAACATACCGGTTCACACTTCAACATACCGCTTTGCTTGAACCAACATACCAGTTCACCATTTCGCATATACCAGCTCACATCATCATACCGGTTCTCTTTCTAGTTTTCTTTCTTCAATATACTGGTTCATACTTCATCATATTGACATCAATGACAACATACAATATCATCATGTCATTAAACTCTACACATATGCCAACAATATCCCCCTTTGGCATTGATGGCAATATACAGAGATATCTCTCTGCTTCACATCTTCTCCCCAATCTCTTCCATATTATGTGTATCCAATATTGTAAATATCTTTCCTGCTTCACATCTTCTCCCCCTTTGACAACAATGCCAAAGTGGAGGCACAGACAATGATGTTCCACTATGCTTCTCCCCCTGAGGAGTAGCATCCTTCAACACACGAATCCTGAAAAGATTTGACAATGCAATTCCTGACTGATGTGGAGCACATACCCTTAGTTCACCTCTTGAAGGGGTAGCACCCCTAATCCACCTCTTAAATAGGTAAATGTAGCCTTTGGTAGAGGCTTGGTGAATATATCTGTTAACTGCTCCTTACTAGAAACATGTTCCAATACAATCTCTTTGTTCTAAACTTTCTCCCTCAAGAAATGATACATGAGCTCAAAGTACTTGGTTCTAGCATGCAATACCAGATTTTTGGAAATATTAATTGCACTTGTGTTGTCACAAAAAATACTTGCCAGTTCAAATACAGGGACTTTGAAACCACTTAATACATGCTTCATCCAAATTGTCTAAGTGCATAAGTGCTGCAACATACTCTGCTTCTATTGTAGACTGAGAGATACAACTCTACTTCTTACTCATCCATGAGACTAGTCTACCACCAAGAAATAATGCACCACTGGTTGTCCACATTACTAACTCAATCGGCATCTGTAAACACTTTGAGATTGAACTTATTAATATATGGATACCACAATCCATAATCTATAGTTCCCTTCAGATATCTAAGAATCTGCTTGACTGCTACCAAGTGGGATTCTCTTAGACTTTTCTAGAAATGTACAACAATGCCTAGTGCATGTGCTATGCCCAGTTTGCTGTGTACTACATAGTACAACTTGCCAATCATTGACCGGTATTCCTTCTCATTCACCAACGCTGATCATCTTCTTTTGACAATTTACAACCAGTCACCATCAGTGTACCAATTAGTTTACTTTCTTTGATGCCAAAGGTCTTCAACACCTCTTTGACATACTTGGACTAAGTGATAAAGATTCCATCTTTGATTTGTTGAATCTGTAGTCCAATGAAGAACGTAATCTCTCCGATTAGTGACATCTCAAATTCTTTCTTCATCTCGTCTACAAATGCATGACTCATCTTGTCATCTCCACCAAAAATTATGTCATCAACAAATGCTTCACAGATCAGAATCTGATCTCCTTCTGACTTCAAATAGATATTGCTATCTTCACTTGTTCTTTCAAATCCAATCTTGAGAAGATGGGAGTATAAGCGTTCATACCATGCTCTAGGTGCCTACTTCAATCCATACAAGGCTTTATGTAGCCTACACACCATGTCACTATTCTCTGATAGGGAAAACCCATCTAGTTTCTCTATATACACCTCCTCTTCAAGTATTCCATTCAGGAATGAAGATTTTACATCCTTTTGATACACTTTTAATCCCTTGAAGGCTGCATATGCAAGAAGCATTCGAACTCCTTCCAATCTAGCTATTAGAGAAAAGGTTTCTCCATAGTCTTCTCCTTCTTCTTGAGCATATCCCTTACATACCAATCTTTCTTTGTTTCTTACCACTGTGCCATCTTCATTTAGTTTGTTTCTAAGAACCCATTTGGTGCCAATAACATTTTTATGCTTCGGTCTGGGTACCAAAGACCGTGTACCATTCTTTTCTATCTGATCAAGTTTCTCTTCCATAGCCTTAATCTAGTCTTCATCTTTATGTGCCTCTTTAAATGTTTTAGGCTCAAATTAAGAAATCATGCAATAATTTTTCTGACCTTTCTTCTTCTAAGAATTCTTGCATCCTTATCTCCTATGATCTGCTTTGGATCATAATGTAGCTTTACATACCTAGGAATGATCTTAACTAATTCCTCTTGCTTTAATTCTTCATCCTCATCTTCATCTAGATTAGCCTCGACCGGTGTAGGAACACTATTACTTGCACTTGATTGATTTGCAACTGGTTCACAGAAGGTTACAATTGGTTCATCTACCACTTTCTCACTACCAGTTTCCTCATGTTTCTCAGAGGTTTCATCAATTCTAACATTGATACTTTCAACAATTCTCTGAGTTCTATTGTTAAAACACTTGATATCTTTTCTCTTGGTGGAATACCCTAGGAATATTCCCTCATCACATTTTGCATCAAACTTGCTCTAGTATTTACTCCTCTTGATATAACACTTTCTACCAAACACTCTAAAGTAGCTTACTACAGGAGTTTTACCAATCCAATATTCATAAGGAGTTTTATCCTTACCTTTCTTGATGAGTACCCGGTTCATAGTGTAGACTGTAGTGCTCATCACTTCTCTCCAAAAAGTGTATGCAACCTCCCCTTCAATCAGCATTGTTCTCGCTGCTTCAACTATAGTCCAGTTGTTTCTTTCTGCTAGGTCATTCTGCTATGGAGTCCGGGGGGTAGACAATTGCCTCTTGATACCATTCTCTTCATAGTACTTATTGAATTCTCTAGAGGTGAACTCACCTCCTTGATTGTTCCTAAGGCATTTCATCCTTTTAGCACTTTCCTTTTCAACTAGTGCATTGAAGGCTTTGAACTTTCCAAAAGCTTCAGACTTGTCTTTCAAGAATGTGACCCACATCATTCTTGAGAAATCATCAGTAAGAATCATAAAGTACCTATCTCCCTGAACACTCTTAGTTTTCATAGGACCACACAAATTAGTATGCACAGGATCAAGTAAATTATCTGCTGTGAAGGATTTACCTTTGAAGGTTGAGGAAGACATTTTCCCCAGTTGACATTCTCTGCACAAAATATTCTCTGGTTTGTTCAACACAAGCAATCCTCTAACTGCCTTGATCTTTCTAGCCTTCACAATGTTATCAAAATTAACATGGCAGAGTCTCCTATACCATATCCAACTTTCATCAAACTTAGCCATTAGACATTGACTAATATTTGTATTTAACTGAAATAAGTTACCTTTGGTCCACATACCGGTGGCCATTATTTCACCATTCTTTCCTTTGATTTTGCATACTCCATCTTTGAATTCCAGAGTTAGCCCTTTATCATTCAGCTGAGCAACACTCAAAAGGTTATGCTTGAGACCTTCTATCCAATACACATTATCAACACTTCTTTTTCCATTTAGAGAGATGGACACTTTTCCTCTTACCATACAAGGTGCATCATTAGCAAATCCAACTACACCTCCATCATACTCTTCCAGAGATAGAAACTTTCTCCGGTCACCAGTCATGTGGTGAGAACAACCAATGTCAATAATCCACTCATTAGAATTATCAAAGCGGGAGACAAGAGCCCTCTTATCTGACACTTCTTCCTTGATGGCTACAAACACTATGTCTTCACTTTCTTCATCTTTTGATTCATCATCAGTGATACCTTCATCAACTGCAACAAGACATTTTCTCCCATTTCCTCCTTTGAACTTTTTGAGCTTCTCTGGTTTGCCCTTATTATCACTATTGGGACAGTTGACAACAATGTGTCCTGTCCTGTTGCAAGAAAAGCATTTCAAAGGGAGCTTACCTCTATATTTTCTAGTTCCCTTAGGAAGTCTCTTGGCAAGAAGAGCTTCAAATTCCATCAGGATCTCCTCATCATCCATATCTTCTTTTTCTAGGTTCATAGTTGGTACTAGTTTCTTTTCCCTTTCTAGATAGTGTAGTAGATGCTTTAAAGGCTAAATCAATATTCTAAACACTACCATCATAACTATTTAGCTCATATGCGATCAACTTAGCAATGATAAAATCAAGGGATACCTTTGTCTTGTCAATAGATCTCAACTCCTGAATAGCAGCAACCCTTATTGCATAGACCGGTAATAAGGTTCTCAAAACTTGGCTAACAACGGTGGGATCATCTATTTTGCCTCTTGCACTCTTGATGTCTCCTATAATAGTTTTAATCCTAATACCATACTGCTGAATGGTTTCACCTTCAACCATCCCCATATCCTCAAATTTACCTCTAAGGCTTTCTTCCTAAGCTTGTTTCACATGCTCATCATGATGAATACTAAGAGGGGGGGTGAATTAGTATACCAAAAAATACAATAAACAAACTCTTAAACAGTTTAGCAGATAACCGGTACACCAGATTCACTAATAAACCAGTTAAGATAAATGCAAACCAAATAGAAAACAAAGCATTTACCCACAAGAGCACAATCACCATAACACAAGATGTTTGACGTGGAAACCCAAATGGGAAAAACCATGGTGAGCGGAAACTCACAAGTAACTATCTGTAGAATAGAAACTAGACCGGCTAAAGTAATACAATGTTCTTCACCAGAATAGATTATGTTAGGAATCTAGATCTTTGTTAGGAGATCAGTCTTGTTAAAGGATTTCAGATCCACAGTTGTGAACCACCTTGTTAGAGGATTTACAAAAGGCTTTTCTAGGCCTACCCAGTTAAGGGTTTCAGACTTGTCAAAGATTTGATTAATAAACAAGTGAGTGATCTAGCTAATAGAACAATATGCTTGGTTAGATCCTTGATAGCTCATTGTTAATGCATTTCAGCATTACTTCAGTCTTCAATATCTCCACACTCTAACTCTTCACACAGACCTAATCTTCTCTTCTATATTCACACATACAAAACCCTCATCATCATCTACAGACCCTAGACATGATGTCCTTATAAAGGAATCTAATTTCATGTCAGTCCAATAGGTTTTGACTACAAGTTCCTAGGTTCAGTGCATCTAGACACATTTGGTAACAAGGCACAAAAATCACCGTCAAAGTGTTGGTGGATGATGACTCATCACACATTATAGTAATACTGGTTGGTAACTCATCATAGAGTAATACTAGTTCATATAGTATACTGATTGCCGGTTGACAAAAATGAAGACCAGTAAATCAAAGTGTTAACTACCGCTTTGTTCCTTCGTACTGCTTGAGATCCTCGAGCCACTTGGAGTCTTCATACCACTTGGGCTTTCCATATTCCTTGAGGTCTTCATTCAATCTATGACCGGTAGACATCTTCTGCAAAATACTGATAGTCTAAAGACTAATACATAGTAACAGTTGGAACAATTACCGGTTGAGCATAACTCATACATCAAGAAAGTGTGTGTCCATCAATGACAATCACAACATCATCAAAAATGCCAACACATCACTACCATAGATAGACTCCAGAGTATCCCATACATCTTTGGGATTGTCTTTATCTTGAACATCTATAAACTCAATATCAAATAGACTACTGATGAGAGCTTCCATCACTTGCCCATTCTCCTAAATTTCTCTTCTTTGATCATCGGTGAGAGTACCGATAGGAACAACATAAGTATTCTCAACATAGTTCTAGTGTTGAGAACCCATTCTTTTAATGTATATCTTCATTCTGTCCTTCCAAATCTGAAAGTTATCTCTGTTGAACTTAGGACCTTCCCTCTTCATCATTAGAGTAGGATCTTTTCCTCAAGCGGTTAAGCTTACAAAATAGAGGACCTGGAGGATGCTCTAATACCAATTGATGAATAATAATGATCAGTAAATGCTCAATAGATACTGAGAAGGGGGGGGGGTGAATCAGTATAGACCAAAAACTTCTTTAACAAATTAAACTACAAAGACTGCACTAACTGGTAAACAGTGTCACCGCTCTAAAACAGGACACTACTGGTAAAAGACAATATGACTGTGAAAGACATAAACCGGTAACACTTAGATCTTCACCACACCTAATATCTCATTTCCATTTCACCCATATGCATAGACTAGTATTACATCATCATTAATATAATGACCACTGGATCAACATGCATTACCACTTAACAGAAAACACTAATCATCACATGAAAAACCATCACACATGACACTAATTTTTTATGTGGAAACCCAACTAGGAAAAACCATGGTGGAGATGAATACCCACAAGTTATTGTTGAACTCTTCTGAAGTCCGCTATGTTAGGAGCCTTGTCCAGTTAAGGACTTTACAACAGGTTCTACTAGGAACCAATCCTGCTAGGGATCATCTAGTTAAGGGATGGCTAAATACCCAGTTAAAGGTTACCTTTCAAGAGGATTTGAAGAACTCAATGATTTTGAGTCACCCTATTAAAGGATTTATAGAAATCCTATTAAAGCTACCCAGTTAAGGGATTTTCCAACTGTTGAACTGATTAGAAGTCAATAGGTAATACACTAATATGATAGTAGCACTTAATGCCAAGGCAGATCCACTTTAGTTCCTTTACATCTACAATCACACTCTGTAGATCTCTACTCACTGCACTGGTTTCATAAGAATCAAGTATCTCTACACTTGGATATGCACATAACATTTTCCTACCACTTCATAATGCAAATCATCATCGACCTTATAGGAAATAGATAGGTTGGTGGCATAAACCCTAAACTCTAAACATCTAGGTTAACAATATAGTCAGTCAAATCCTGACCATTGAAACACATTACATAGAATTAAACAATCTTGCACAAATCTCAAGATGTTCTCCATCACTCATTCTTTGCTGCTTTTGGAAGCTGATAACCCATCACACGCTCTCCACCATTTACTGAGACTTTGCACATTCTCGAGGTAGATAGGATCAATCTTCTTCATTCAAGATCCTCAAGGAAATTCTTCACATGCACAAGGCTGATGTGGCAACATGATCTGATCTTCATTTCAATGCTAACCCATCACAGAATGTCATCAGTCAAATCATATAGAATTGAAATGCATCAACTGGAAACCCTAAAGCTGAGACTACCAACTAGTAGTCATATCAAATGAAACCCCTATACAAACTTTGCATATACCGGTTCACATTCCAACATACCGGTTCACACTTCAACATACCGCTTCACTTGAACCAACATACCGGTTCACCATTTCACATATACCGGTTCACATCATCATACCAGTTCTCTTGCTGGTTTGCTTTCTTCAATATACCAGTTCATACTTCATCATATTGATATCAATGACAACATACAATATCATCATGTCATCAAACTCTACACATATGCCAATGGATATCATCTTCATAGTTTTTCAAAATATCACCAAATATCCTCATTCTCTGGCTCATCTTTCATTTGAATTCATCAAAATACTTACTTAGAACCTCAGGATATGTAGTTTCCACTACTTGTAGACTCTCCTTAATCTGTCTAGAAACTGGTAGGTCAGTAGACTATTGAACATCACTGATTCCAGGGAAATAACCTTGAAAATAGAAGAATAGACCAACTAGAACTTGGCCAAACTTGAACCTCAGTGATTTGTCCTAATTGATGGATTTCAAATTAACCAAAAATTGCTTCTGTAAGTAAGTAAATAGGTCATATTTAGTATCTTCCTTGATCATCTTGTAAGCAGCATTCACCGCAGCAGTAGGGACAAAATTCATTCTACTAGCATAAAATATTTTGTAACCAATCACCATGCAAGCGTATTTTACCAGATCATCAAAAATGGTGTTGACGGTCATTATTGATTGGTCATTCAAAAAACTAGTGACCTCTGTCATTTTGGTTTTGGTGACCTTCTGTAGAACTGGTACTTCTCCAACATTGCAGAATTTGGTGACAAAAGGAATTGCTTCCGGTGTGATGTCATGGGTCCGCTTGAGATACATCTTGTCACCATGCACTTTGCTGAGGATAATCTGAATATGTTCTTCTATAAATTCTTCCTGAAAGTATACTACATTGTGTAGTTTCATCTTCTCAAGGATGCTATACTTTGGTTTGATCTTCTTATAATCTCCACAGAACAGACTTAGCTAGGAGTGAATTACTAGGGATCCTAGGTCTTCCAACTTACGGTCTATATACCCTAAAAAATATCTCCCTCGACAATGACTCCAACGGGAATTTGAGATAGGGCATTGTATCTCATTTTCTTTTGAAGAAACTCAGGTGTATCTTTAGGTGCACTAGAACTAGAATGTGATGCACAAGCCATAACCAAATGATAAGAAAGAATTTTTGGAAAATACCTTCACAATCTAAAATTTAGGTTTTCCAATATCGCGCACAATTCACCACTTAGTGTTCTTCACTGATTTCTTGAAGATGATTACAAGATTTCACACATGATTTCTCCAAATGCTAAACAAATTGCTCTGGTTGCTCTACTCTTGAAGATTCTTCTTTAGTAAACAGTTAAGTGAAAATGACGATGGAAACCCTTTTAAACAAACTCTCACCGACCATAATAAATGCATCACTGCTAGGGTACAAACCCTAATTTTTCATTTTACCACTTCAGATCTTCTGCCGACTGACAGGTAACATATACTAGTAAAGGTATTTATTGATATAAACCAAGGGTTTGAAGTATTTCACCAATATATTCCCCCTAACCTTTTGTGAAGCTCAGTTTTCCGGTTCAGAGACTTCCACACTAGGTGCAGAAGCAGGTTCATCCTATGACTCTTCTTTTGATTTCTTTTTCCAAGTTTTATTCATTTCTACCTGAATAGTTTCAACATCAATCTTCCCTTCTGAAGTGATTAGTATATCACCCGATAGGTTCTTTCTTAGTCTGCAAGTTCTAGCACTGTGTCCCGGTTTGTTGCAATGATAGCATACCATTCCACGTGTTCTCCATGGTCCGTTATTCATACTTCCATTCTTCCTTCTACATGTTGCAGCAGTGTGACCACTACCATGACAGATCAAACAAGTTGCTTTCCAACTATTTGCCGCTTGATAACCGACTGACCGATGGTCATAGGTATTGTACCAGTTGGGATTCCGGTTCACAAGAAGTTTTGGAATAACTCCTTGAGTCCTTGGAGAATATCTCCCAATGTTGTGCAGAACTGACCTGCATTCAAAGGCTCTATGACCAAACTTGTTACATGCATAACAGTTTCTATTGAATCTATTGGATCTAGGCATATTGTTTTGAAAATAAGGAAAATTGTTGTAGGTCTTGCTTCTACATACATTGATAGTATGTCCTTTGAGACAATTAAGGCAAACAAGTTTAAATTTTTTCTTACCTTTATCATTGGATGTCGATTGCTTCCTTGATGCTTCAACTTTTGTTCTAGAGGTCTCACCTTCCTCATACCCAGAGAAACCAAGTCTAGTGGTATTCTTTACTGGATCTGTCGATTCTATCTTTTGCTTTAGCTTAGCAATACTCTGATTGAATTTGGAAAGTATTTCCTTTGACTCAGTAAGTTCCTTGGAAATAGCAGCATTAGATTCCGTCAAGGTTGCATTCTTAGAAATAGCCATGTTTAGTTCACCTTGTATTGCTTCTTTTTCCACTTTACTCTCCTAGAGATGAGCGGTAAGGGTATTGATTTCTTACTTCATCTTGGAGATCTCATGATCTTTGTGTTTTACCAGATCTTCAGCTTTCCTTCTGTTCTCAAGCTCCTAACTCATTTTGATAGTCAGTCCTTCCAACTCCCTTCTCAGATTAACTTTAGATTCATTTAGTTTTTCAACTTCTTCAACTAGGGCATCCATGCCAACTTCATCAGAAGAGCTATTTTTAGTGAGTTCCATCAGTTTCTTAGCATGCTCTCTTCTTTTGGCCAAAGAGGCTTTATACTTGACTTTGAGTTCATCATAGGCTCTCTCAATCTGAGTGAGATGATGATTAAGTTCCCTCACACTATATTCCCCCATATCTCCTTCCAAGTGGTTAGACTTAAAGAAAGGTTGGCTCTGATACAAATTGATGAATACTAAGAGGGGGGCTGAATTAGTATACCAATAATTATTGTAATCAATCTTTTAAATAGCTTAGCAGATAACTCGTGCAACAGATTCACTAATAAACTGGTTAGGATAAATGCAAACCAAATAACAAACAAAGAATTCACCCACAAGAGCACACTCACCATAACATAAGATATTTGATGTGGAAACCCAAATGGGCAAAACCATGGTGAGCAGAAACTTAGAAGTAACTATTTGTAGAATAGTAACCGGACCGGTTAAGGTCATACAATGTTCTTCACCAGAACAGATCCTATTTGGAATCTAGATCTCTGTTAGGAGATAAGTGCTATTAAAGACTACCCGTTAGAGGATTTAAGATCCATAATTGTGAACCACCTTATTAGAGGATTTACAAAGGCTTTGCTGGGCCTACCTGGTTAAGGGTTTCAGACTTGTTGAAGATATTAGTAATCAACAAGTGAATGATCTAGATGCTAACATAGTATGCTTAATTAGATCCATGACAACTCCTTGTTAATGCATTTCAACATTACTTCAGTCTTCAATATCTCCACAATCTATCTCTTCACACAGACCTAATCTTCTCTTCAATGATCGCACATAACCTTTTCTATTCTATATCTCACACATGCAAACCCTAGACATGATGTCCTTATAAAGGAATCTGATTTCATGTCGGTCTAATAGAATTAGACTACAAGTTCCTAGGTACAGTGCATCTAGACACATTTGGTAACATGACACAAACACACTGCCAAAGTGTCAGTGGATGATAACTCATCACACATTATAGTAATACCGGTTGGTAACTCATCACAGATATATATCGGTTAATACAATATACCGATTACCGATTGTAAAAAATGAAGACTAGAAGATCGTAGTGTTCCAATCAAAAGTTAACTACCACTTGGGTCCTTCATACCGCTTGATATCCTTGAATTGCTTGGGGTCTTCATATTGCTTGGGATCTTCATACAATCTGTGACCGGTAAACCATCTTCTACAAAATACCGATAGTCTAAAGACTATACATTCAATAATACACAATACCGATTGGAAAAATTACCGGTTCAGCATAACTCATACATCAAGAAAGTGTGTGTCCATCAATGACAATCAAAACATCATCAAAATACCAACAATCATGTAATTCCTTCAATCTACTATCTACATTTGTTGTAAGAATTTCTATGTTACAACAAACCCTATAGATATTTATACACTATTTCAAACAATTCTCAATAAGAATGAGTTTATCTTGAATTTTTTTTGTCTCTATTACAATGATTTGGTCAAAAGATGCTCTTTTAGCCACAGTGAATCTCTCTAGTGCCTCCTGGTCTGATATTTGCTGTAGTGATTGAAAATCGTTAGATATATGCTCTGTTAATATTTTAAGCTTGTCGAAAGGGCTTGCTTCATTCTCAATCATGCAATCAGGTCTTAGTCTATGCAAAACTGTAACTCATTGTTGTATTATTCCCTTATCTATTGATCCCTCTTTTAGTAGCTTTTGAGTAGCTACCATCATTAGTTCAATGGGACTCATCTCAGTTATTGATTTCTTCTCAACTTGAAGTGTCAATTACCAAAACATTTGTCGGGGAATCAATATCTACTGCTGGTGTAGTCTTAGTTCCATTTACCTTTACCTTAACCTCCTTTGCACCAATGGCTTCACCACTTGGTGCAGTAACAATTACTACCAATGGAGTATTATCCACAATATCCTATACATTGTCTTGCTCAAAAATAGTTTCTATCGGTATAAACTATACCCTGTCCTTAGCTGCTGGTGGTGTCTGTAATTTCTATTAGTATTCCAAAATTGGTTCAGAACTTCCCAAAATACCTTTCCCTTTTGATTTATCCAGAATGGTGGAAGTTGTTGACTTAATAAATTCTTCATTAAGAAAGTTTGGAAGAATTTGGAAGAATTTGGCGCAACCCTCACTGGTATTATTTATAACCTCATTAACTCTGCCCATAATTAGGCTTATTTGTCAAGGTTTGCTAATAAAAAGTATCCTATTAGCAACATCTATACACCTCTTCATTTCTTCATTACTTATTGCACCACACAAATTCAAAAGTTCTACCTCTTTGATCTCTCCATCCCTTTTGATTGCATCAAGTTTTCTAGCATCTAGTTTATTGTACAATGATAGAGGAATTTCCTTCAAAATTTCTACTAAGGCTTTCTTATAGATATCTATGTGCAACAAAATTGTGTCTTCTATCTCATTCTACTTATTATCCTCTAAACTCTCATAGCACATAGATACATTTTTCAAAATTCCATCCTTTGTAATTTCATCAATTAATTCAGAATAGGTCATTTTGGCCTTACTAGACTTAATAGAATCATCATTCTTCTTCTTTTTATTCTGGGTTGTCGGAGTGGATGTAACTAGTTTTCTCTTTTGTGTAGGATTTCTTGCCAGAAGTGGGGGTGTAGTAGGGTTTTTTACCTTTCTAACAAGTTTCCTCCTTGGCTCCACCTTCTTCTCCTTTACTGGTGGCTGGTCTAATTTCTTCCTCTGTACCCTTCTGAATGCTAGAGGTTCATTGTCCTCTAGATCAGAATCGGAATTGACAGTAGAAGTGTAACTTTCAGGCTTCTTCACTTTTGGAGTACTAGCCACTATCAGTTCTCCTGTCAGTTTGGATCCAGAACCCATTTCAGTTCCTATCCTATGAATGACATTATGGACAAATGCAGACATCTTATCTATTTTCTTCTCCCTTCTCTTCCTGTTGAAGCCAGTCTTGACTTCAAGAGATTTTTCTTCTGTAGTGCCAAAATGTTTGGTTTTGTCATCCAATGGAGCATCTAGTAGCATTTTTGTGTAGAGATCCATAATGTTATCATCCACCTCATATCCAAGCTATGTGACCCATATGGTCCTTGGTTCTATTGCCTCTATGAGGGTTTCATTAGTTTTCACCATGAAACAAATATTAGTGGAGTACTTCTTCACAACATGCTTTGATATTCTCTCCCTCTGCCTCATATTTTCCTGAAATGTTTTGAAATAAGCCCAAAGTCTCTCATCTCTACTAGTACCTAGACTGGTGATTTCTTCCTTGATCGGCATACCTACTGATATGTCATGAGCCCAATGCTTCTTCCCTAGACCAGGTAGCTCATTCATGAAGTAAAGTATCAAACAAACAACGAGGTTTCCAAATCTAAAGGTTCTTTTTTTATCTCCCTTGATCTTTCCAAGATGCAACATCAATTCACTCCTCAACCATCAACATAAATCATATTTTGCATCATTCCTCAAAATCTGATATGCAACATGGATGCAATAACTAGCAACAAAATTCAATCAGCTAGATTGAGATACCTTATAACCAATTATCATGCTTGCAAACTTTATATCTGTGTCGGTGATTGTGTTGATCCTCATTGATATGCTATCATGGGTTTCACTGGTGAGCTTCTCAACCTCTATGTTAGAGATCTTCTTGCTAGGTTCTTGTCCGACCTTGGGTAAGCTAGTAACTGCTTGAATAGCCTCCTTTGTGATCATGTAAGGCCGATCTAGCCAAATAAACTCATTGTGAACCCTGTTCAAAACGTATCTGATGATCTCATCTTTGAATTCTGATATATATAGGATACCAGTTAACCCTAGATCCTTAATGGATTTGTATTCTGGCTTGATGGTTTTCGAGCTTCCCAGTATCACCGATTGATATATGACTTTTATTTGCTATATCCCTAGATCCTCCAAGGTGTAGTGAATGTATTCTCTTATTTGTTCAACATACATCACGTTGTTGGGAACCCTAGAGAATGCTCCCACAGAGTCTTCCTTCTTAGCTATCAGGGGAACCTCCTTGAAGATGGATCTCAGCCTATCCTTGACTTTGACAATAGTGGGATTTGTAATGAAAGTAGGAGCTGAAGATCCATATCCCATTTTGAAGAATACCTGAAAGTGAACGCTGGTTGGAAGATTGAGTGCTTCTAAGATAACTTCTTGAAATCCTTTTAGAATGCCTTTTCTCACTCTTAATCACCTAAAATTTTCCTTTGCTTCACTCTGAATTCTTGAATGTTGGGTGCATTAAAATGAACCCACTTTCCCCTTTTATCGGCGAATAAACCCTAATCTTTCTCTCTCATAAATGCTTCATGAACTACCCTACCAGATACCAATTTCACAGTCTTATGTCAGGTGAACCTTCATCAATGATGAACACAAATCTCTAGATCTCTTCCAGATCTCTTCTAGGGAATATGCAAGATTTACAATGAGTTTTCCAGCCTTATGCCTCAATTACCGGTGTTGTTGCATCTCCACTTGGTCCTTCAGATTTTCTAACACATCTCTTGGTGTGATCTTGTTGTATTTCATCTACCTTCTGCTTTCCTTTCTCATTTTCTTGATTATTGCTAGCCAGTTGAGTCTTGCTTCTATAGTACTTAACAATATGACCTATTTTGTTGCATGCATAAAATGTAACATTGTTCTTCTGAATTGCTTTAACATATCCGGCGTCATTCCTTGACCTACAATGATTAGCCAAATGTCTAAAATTTCCACATGCATGAAATTTAACATTCATTATATAGTCTTCTAACTTATGACCATATTTCTTGTAATTTGTGCATTGACTAGGAACATAATTGTAGTTTTGAATTTCTCCATGTCTATATTATTTAGCCATATGCCCAAATTTATTACAAACAAAGCATCTACCATTAAATTTATAAGCATTATATTGCCTTACCAGTTTCTTCTATTCTAATTAGTTTTGCACACCAGTTGTCTGATCTATAGTACCAGAGATTTCACATTATACAAATCCAAGTCCTCTAGAATCATCACTTTGCCTTTATCTTTTCAATAAGTCATCCAATTGTGCAACACTGATCCTAAACTTTTCTTTGTACTCACTTGAAATAGTGAGATCATCTCTCAAAGTTATTAGTTTTCTTTCAAGTTCTTGTTTATTATTTTGGGATTGCACCAAACTGGTTTTCAACATATAATTCTTATAAGCCAATCTATCACATTCTTCAGATTTTTTCTTCAGAGATGTAGCAATATTTTCTTCTTTCTTCTTTATGTCCTCAATATCCTTTGACATCCTCATAGTTAGGTCTTTCATTTCATTTTGCATGTGCATGTTTGTTTGACTTAGTTTCTAAAAATGTTCCTTGAGCGCATTATCATCATCTTGTTCTTGCAAAAGTTCCTTCCTCCTAGCTTGAGCTGATGATAACCTTTCTTGCAGGACAAGAATGAATTCATTTGCAGAATTCAATTCATTTTGAAATTTCAATTTCTTCATCCTTTTAGCATCATAATCCTCAAGAGACATCTCAAGTTTCTTTTCCATAGCCATGCCTAAAAATTCCAATTTTAGGATCTTCCTCAAGATGTTAAACTTCTTCCAAGGTACCAGGCTCTGATACCAATTTGTTGGGATCCAAGAACACTGAGAGGGGGGGGTGAATTAGTGTTTTGTTGGTAAGATATGATTTTATGCTTTTATAATATACAAACATCAATCGGTAAATGAATAAACATATAACTTGAAGCAAATAAACCATCCACATGAATGAACACCATAACACACTGAATTTATACATGGAAAACTTCAAAGAGGAAAAACCATAGTGGGATTTGTGACCCACAATATCAATTCACTAGCCATATGAAATATATTAGATAGGGAGGGGGTTCGCACATGCGGGAAGGCACACTACCTAGATCACATTGCTCATCACTAAAGAGTCTTACTGAATACAAGCTTCTACTGAAGTAAAACAATGAAAATAAACTCAAAAAATGCATCTCTTATGCCAAAAAGAGTTTCGGTTATAGCTCTACTTTGTACTGGTTCACAAATCCTGAATACTTCTATCAGTATCCCCTTCCCTCCAAGAATGTCTTACAAACATCAGTAGATCATTGCATAATACAACATTCACATGCAAATGATCTTCTCATTCCACAATCCTATTCTATTATAATCCATAATCGCATCCACATGTTCTATCCTCTCATCTTTTCTATCATATCATAATGACTTAACAAACTGACCTATATACCCTTTACAAACAATATGCCTTATGTCGGCTTACAATACAAAAAATATACAATGTCGGCCTTGTACAACAATTACAAAATGATTTTCCAAATAAATCTTCCTTTATGTTGGCTTCCCTAAAGTGCTGGATGTTGGTACTCATGCCAGTGCCAGTGCCGGTTGTAACCTTGGAGGCTCAATGTTGGTGTCTGCTAGTGAATGCCTCATAATGTCAGTATGTGACTTCCATCTAGTCTTGTTGCCATCAATGACAACAAAAAAATCCAATGAGTTTCAATTGCCAACATTACCAGGAACAAGTGATAGGGATAGAAATAGGAGATTCCATTTCTTCATTCAATAATAAAGATGATTGTACAAAATATGGTGAGGAATCATTGAAAGTTCTCTCAACTTGGATGCAACCCCAAATCAGAAATGATGATGAAGAAAGGGAATCCCATAAAGAATCTCATGTAGTCTTTATTCCCGATTGGTGTCTTGAAAGTTCTGATGATAACTTTCTATGTGGAGAAGATATTCCTATTCATACATTACCAATTGTTGAAGTGGAAAGACCTGTTGATGAAATTATAGGTATGAAATCCAGTGGACAACTTTGTACTACTTTAACCAGTGGAGAGGCAACCAAAAATGAAACTTTGCAAATATCTTTTTTTCCTTCAGAAATTGAGACATTTACATTTGAAGATATTGATAAGCTTCTAGATCAGCCTCAAGTGAAAGAAGATGAATCACTGAGCATCCACTCTTTATTATACATGCAACCTGAGTATGAAGCTTTCAGATTTCATGAAGAGTTTCATATAGCAGAATGATTGAGTCAGGAGAATATAGAAATATATATGGATATTGTTGAGAAAGATGAAAGTGAAATTTATGTAGGTGTATCAACCTCGGTGGAAGTGAAATCTATGCCTTATGGAGCATTAAAATTTCACAACAATCCACTTTTTGAATCTTTAGATCAAGTGTATGAACCTATACAAGAGGATAGTTTTGTGAATTGGACCAAAAATACAAAGATAAATGAGGTAATGGATGATCTAATGAAAGAGCCTAATGAAGTCACCCCTCACAATGTTTGTATCTTATATTTATGTTTAAAGGATTCAAATGATGACTTCTCCTATGGTGAAAGTGTGTACCTCAATCCTTTGTTTTCAAATGAATGTATTTCTACAGGTGATTTTCAAGTTGATATACAAGAACATGATTCAATGGTTGTCTACTCAAGTTTCTTCACATCATTAATTATATGAAGTTTCTCCAATTCATGGGCTAATGTATTCTAATACAAATAATCAAAAGGAACTTTAGAAGGAAAAATTTGATATACTTAATACGATGCTATACCACATAATTTATATCATAGAAATTGGTACCCAAATCTTTCAAGAGAGCTTGATGATTTATGATGAGATATGGTTATTTGGTTTGTTATTCAAAGATATTTCTCATCTTATACATGTTGATCTTTCCAACCTATTGATCTTGCAGGTGTCGCATGGATCCATGCCACCTTTCTGTAAAGGTGCCTATTTCTTTCAACCTATGAATGGTTTTGTATGACAATCTTGGAGAATTTTGAGGTATGCTTTGCCTACCATATACATATTTAGTTAGAAGTTTTGTTGTGTTCATTTCATTTTTGGTTTGTGTCTAGTTTCTCCATTTATTCCCTTTTGTAGTCCCCTTTTTTGGTGTTTTTTTCCTAATGGATAGTACACTAGTCTGTGAAACTAGAAATTTTGGGTTCATCCTGCATCCTTTGTAGTCCTTGTCCCTAGTGAGAGCAAGTTGTTGTTAGGTCCTAGAGACAAATGAGAGGGGAGGGGGTGAATCAGTTGTCTAATAAATTCAAATAAAAAATAACTCAACCAAACTTAATGCTTAATACCAGTAAACTAAAAATTAGTGTCGGTAGATAGTTTGTCAGTTAATTGCAGTACCAATAAAGATAAATGCATGAAACAGAAAAGAAATGACATCCACAACACATAACACCAATATTTGAACATGGAAACCTTGTAAGGGGAAAAAACATGATGGGAAACCTTACCCACAATCAGATGATACTATTGCAAATAGTATGTGTATACAAATGGGGTCTGCACATGCAGAAATCCCAAGTGCCTAGAGCTCACTACTGAATCACAAAATGAGAGTCACACTGACTATAATTGGATGATTAAACCCAATGATAATGTACTGCACAAAATAGCATCTTCATATACTGGATTTAGTATCGGTTTAGTTCTGATATGCCTTCACAAAACCCTCCTTCAACCTTCAAGAGATATCTGTGTGTATAGCTTTGCTTATTTTCGCATATACCGAATTACAATCCTTCTCACATTCGCATGTTGATCTCACAAATGAGATCTTACATTTATACCATAACCTAAGACCAATTGAGTAGGTCAGCTCTAAAAGATATTACAATAAAACAATTTACAAGTAAATCAATGACCGATGCAATAATAGATACAACATTTTAGCTTAATGTATTTACAACAATAATAAATCATCTCCATAGCATGTCATACTGATTTGGAATAGATAAGCCTGTCAGTGCTTATTCTGGAATTATTTGCTGATAACAACAAATATGCAAACACGAATGTACCAATGAAAAAATCTCCAAGAAAAGGTGTCCAAACAATGTCTTCGACATAGCCAAGTATTTGCCATGTCATTCGTGTTGAAATGTGGCGACTGATCAGCCAAGTATTTTTTTTGCCATTTTTGTTGATGAAAACCAACATTGTAATAAAACCCTAAAAAGGCCGACTTTGTTTGTTGCCCTAAAAATGCATGTTATAAGCGGCTGGGATGCTTAAGGCATTGTAAGGTTGATGTATTGTTTTTGCTGGATAATAAGAAAGATTAGATGGCTGTGTATGGTGGATGTAACCCATTCTGGGTGAACCACGTTAAATCTCTGTGTTATCTGTGTCTTGATTTATTTCTTTATCTTTTGTATTTAAATCTATATATAATTGTTAGTTCACATTTGCTTTGGATCTGCTTGAAACCCTAACAATTGGTATCAGAGCGAGGTTTTCTGTAAATTGGCAGGACTTTCAAATTTGAGTGGGAGCAATGGAGGATTCCAAATTCAAGGTCGAAAAGTTTAACGGCCAGAAAGTTTACCTGTATCAAAAGGATTTGTGGCGGCCATTGGAAGGAAAGGCAAAGAAACTGACCACAATATCAGATGAAGAGTGGGACATTTTAGATAGAAAGGAACTGGGATCCATTCGATTATGCCTTGCATCGTTTGTAGCATTCAATATAACAGAAGCAAAAATGACTGTAGATTTGATGGCAACATTGGCTAAGCTGTATGAGAAACCCTCGGCTTCGAATAAGGTATTTCTTATGAAGCGTTTGTTTAATTTGAAAATGAGTGAGGAAGGATCTGTAGCCGAGCACTTAAATGAATTTAATACAATTACCAGTCAATTGTCTTCGGTAAAAATTACCTTTGTAGAAGAGGTTAGGGCTCTCTTGATTTTATGTTCTTTGCCAGAAAGATGGAATAGCTTGGTTATGGCTGTAAGTAACTCTGTCTCTGGTAAAAATACTTTGGTATTTGATGATATTATTAGTGTTATCCTAAGCGAGGAAATGCGAAGGAAAAGCACAGGTGAGACTCCAACATCATCAGGTAGTGTTTTGAATGTGGAGAATAGAGGAAGATCAAAGGAAAGAGGAAAAGGCCCTAGGAATGAGAAGTCACGAGGGAAGTCAAAGAAAGGACGCTCTCAATCTAGAGGAAAGAAAGATTGCTGGTACTGCGGAAAGCCTGGTCATCTAAAGAAAGACTATTGGTCTCGAAAAAACAAAGAAGGAGATAAAAATGAAAATGATAGTAAGGAAGCTAATATTGCAAGTAATACTTTACAAGATGCTTTAATCTTATGTTTGGATAATGTTAATGATTCCTGGGTAATAGATTCTGGAGCTTCATTTCATGCTACACCCCATAGAAAATATTTTCTAGATTATGTTCAAGGTGATTTTGGACAAGTATATTTGGGTGATGATGAGCCCTGTCAAATTGTTGGAAAAGGAAAGATAAAGATCAAGTTGCAGAATGGTAATGACTAGTTTCTGCAGGAGGTAAGACATGTTCCTAATTTAAGAAGAAATTTAATTTCTGCAGGGCAACTAGGTAGTGAAGGTTGCATAGTTACCTTCTCAGACAGTATGTGGAAGGTCACTAAAGGATCATTAGTAGTAGCTAAAGGTGCAAAGGTAGGCACATTATATTTGTGTACTGGTAACACTTACTCTACCTTAGGTGCTATAGATAAAGTTAGTGCAGGGACAACAACAATAAATGTTGCAAGAACAGATTCGATAATGTGGCACCATAGGCTTGGGCACATGAGTGAGAAAGGGATGAAAATCCTGCACTCCAAAAATCTATTGCCAGGACTAAAGAAGATTGATTTAGAGTTCTGTGAAAACTATGTTTATGGTAAACAGAAAAGAGTCAGATTTCTCAAGGTTGGGAAAGAGAAGAAGAGTGAGAAGTTAGAGCTTGTACATTCAGATGTATGGGGACCAGCTCAGGTATCATCTCTTGGTGGCTCTTGTTATTATGTTATTTTTATTGATGACTCAACCAGAAAAACATGGGTATATTTCCTAAAACAAAAATCAGATGTTTTTGAAACTTTTAAGAAATGGAAAGCTTTGGTTGAGAATGAGACAGGGAAAAAGTTGAAGTGTCTTAGATCGGATAATGGAGGTGAGTATTACAGCAAAGCATTTGAAGATTACTATTCCTTAAATGGGATTTGAAAGCAGAAGACAGTTCCAGGAACTCCACAGAAAAATGGTGTGTCAGAGAGAATGAATAGGACTATTATGGAACGTGCGAGGAGCATGAGATTGCATGCTAGATTGCCCTTACATTTTTGGGTAGATGCTGTACATACTGCTATCTATTTGATAAATAGAGGACCTTCAACCCCTTTGGATGGTGGTATTCTAGAGGAGGCATGGACTGGTAAAAAGGTAAATTATTCTTTTCTAAAAACTTTTGGTTGCGAAGCTTTTGTCCATGTTGATAAAGAAAACAGAACCAAGCTTGATGCTAAATCTCAGAAATGTACCTTCATTGGATATGGGATAGATGATTATGGCTATCGGTTATGGGATTTTGAAAATAAGAAAATAATTAGAAGTAGAGATGTTATATTCAATGAGAAGATTATGTATAAAGAACAGATGCAGGAAAAGAAGCATGAACAGGACAAACAAGAATATGTGGTGTTGGTTGAGATTCCTGAAAATGAAATGCCACAGGTACCTGATGCTCAGCAACAACAGATTGTCCCACAAACTCCTACAAGTGTTAGACATTTTATGAGGACAAGTAGACCCCCTGAAATATTTTCTCCTTCTTTGTATTCTATTTTATTAACGGATTCTGGTGAACCAGAAGAATATGAAGAAGCAATGCAGGTGGATGCCAAAAAACAGTGGCAGCTAGGCATGAAAGAGGAGATGGACTCCTTGATGAAAAATAAGACTTGGGACTTAGTCCCTTTACCCATAGAAAAAAGAGCCTTGCCTAACAAATGGGTTTATCGGCTGAAGGAGGAGGAAGGAGGTCAGAAAAGATATAAGGCCATACTTGTGGTAAAAGGTTTTGCATAGAAAAAGGGTATAGATTATGATGAAATATTTTCTCCAGTTGTAAAAATGACTTCAATTAGAACTGTACTTAGTCTTGTGGCTGCAGATGATTTACATCTTGAACAATTAGATGTCAAAACAACTTTTCTCCATGGAGGTTTGGAGGAGGAAATTTACATGTTGCAACCACAGGGATATGAGGTCAAAGGTAAGGAGAACTTGGTGTGCAGGTTGAAAAAAAGTCTGTATGGCCTAAAGCAAGCAACCCGACAATGGTATTTAAAATTTGATAGTTTCATGGCTGAACACGGTTATCATAGATGTCATTTTGATCATTGTGTATATTTTAAGAGATTTGATAATGGCAGTTATATTATCCTGTTGCTTTATGTTGATGACATGCTTGTTGCTGGGTCTAACATGCAACATATAAATGATCTTAAACAGAAATTAGCCAGGTCATTTGCTATGAAGGATTTGGGTGCAGCTAAGCAAATTCTCAGTATGAGGATTACACGGGACAGGAAAAATAGAACCTTGAATTTGTCCCAATGTGAGTATATAAAGAAGGTGTTGAAAAGATTTAACATGTAGGATGCAAAAGCAGTTAGTACACCTTTGGCTAGTCATTTCAAATTGACTAAGGAGATGTGCCCAAAGGCACAAGAAGAGGTTAATAAAATGTCTAACATCCCATATTCATCAGCTGTTGGCAGTTTGATGTATGCAATGGTATGCACAAGGCCAGATATTGCACATGCAGTGGGAGTTGTGAGCAGGTTTATGAGTAATCCAAGTATGGAACATTGGAATGCTGTGAAATGGATTCTTCGGTATTTGAAAGGAACTACTACAAAGGCATTATGTTTCAAAGGATCTAATACTGCTCTAAGTGGATTTGTTGACTTTGATCTAGTGGGTGATATTGATTCACGGAGGAGTACTACAGGGTATGTTTTTACTATAGGGGGAACTGCAGTCAGTTGGATTTCTAGGTTGCAAAAGGTTGTTGCACTTTCAACCACTAAAGTTGAGTATGTTACTACTACAGAAGCCAGCAAAGAGATGATTTGGTTGCAATGTTTTATGAAAGAATTGGGTCTAACACAAGAGGATAGCCCATTGTATACTGATAGCTAGAGTGCCATTCATCTTGTGAAGAACTTTGCTTTTCATTCAAGGAAAAAGCACATTCAGCTCAGGTGCCACTTCATCCGGACTATTTTGGAGGAGGGTTAGTTACGGCTTGAGAAGATTCACACAAGTGAGAATCCTATCGATATGTTCACAAAGGCAGTTCCATAGGAGAAGCTGATTTCTTCATCAGTTTCTGTTGGTCTTCTTGATTGATAATTGTGGAATTTATACCAGTCAAGTCTTAGTTTTTTATCCAGCGGATGTTGCATGTACAGTGGTGTCGTGTAGTATCAGTCTCCAAGTGGGAGATTGTTGAAATGTGGTGACTGATCAGCAAAGTACTGTACACTTAGCATGTATCCTTGCTGGGGTCCGGGGCCGGGTAGGGGTTCAGGGGCAGCAGCCCCCGAGAAATTTTTTTTTGCCATTTTTGTTGATGAAAACCGACATTGTAATAAAACCCTAAAAAGGCTGACTTTGTTTGTTTCCCTAAAAATGCATGTTATAAGCGACTGGGATGCTTAAGGCATTGTAAGGTTGATGTATTATTTTTGCTAGATAATAAGAAAGATTGGACGGCTGTGTATGGTGGACGTAACCCATTCTGGGTGAACCACATTAAATCTCTGTGTTATCTATGTCTTGATTTATTTCTTTATCTTTTGTATTTAAATCTGCATATAATTGTTAATTCACATTTGCTTCGGTTCAGTTCTGATATGCCTTCACAAAACCCTCCTTCAACCTTCAAGAGATGTTTGTGTGTATAGCTCTGCTTATTTTTGCATATACCGAATTACAATCCTTCTCACATTCGCATGTTGATCTCACAAATGAGATCTTACATTTATACCATAACCTAAGACCAATTGAGTAGGTCAGCTCTAAAAGATATTACAATAAAACAATTTACAAGTAAATCAATGACCGATGCAATAATCGATACAACATTTTCGCTTAATGCATTTAAAACAATAATAAATCATCTCCATAGCATGTCGTGCTGATTTGGAATAGATAAGCCTGTCAGTGCTTATTCTAGACTTATTTGCTGATAACAACAAATATGCAAACATGAATGTACCAATGAACAAATCTCCAAGAAAAGGTGTCCAAACAATGTCTTCGACATAGTCAATTATTTGCCATGTCATTCCAAGTGCCGGTGAACCAGATATCCTATCGGTGAACCCAATACCGGTGACTGTGCATAAGTCACTTGGTTGTAAGTGAACATTGCCAATTCTCCAAGTGCCAGTAGGCTAACCAGAGTTGATAAGTGTTGACATCAATAAAAAAACCGTATCAACATATCCAAAATACCAATAGTATCCTCCTTTGGCATTGATGGCAACACAAGATGGAAAAACCATCAAAGTGCCAAAACAGAAATGCCAAACACCAAAAACCAACAATCTCCCAAAATAACAATCTCTCCAAGGGATAAAGTTTCTCCCCCTAGGAGTAACATGTGTTTATCCATATCAATCTCTCCCCCTCTAACATCAAATACCAAAGCACTACAAAAACTAGGTTCAAATACAAAATACCAACTCATTCAGTATACCAACTACTCCCCCTAAGAAGTAGCTTTCCTCATCAAAGCCGGAGTAAAAGATTTCTCCATTAGTTCTGTCGGTTGATGAAAAACATTAACTTTCTAAGTCTCTACTGGTGGGGGTATGACCCCAAGCTGATCTCTGAGATATTCAAAAGTCTCCTTAGGCAAAGGCTTAGTGAAAATATCTTCAATCTGCTCTGTAGTATTCACATAAACCAGTTTTACTTCTTTTGCTTCAACATTCTCTCTCAGAAAACTCAGTTTGATAGAAAGATGTTTAGTCTTATAATGTAGTAATGGATTCTTTGATATATCAATTGCTATTGTGTTAACACAATAGATAGTTATAGGTTCCTTGCATTTTACTTTTACGTCTTTCAACATTTTCTTAAGCCATAATACCTGTGTACAGTTAGTTGCTACTGCAACATATTCTAATTCTACTGTTGATAAAGATGTGCAACTTTATTTCTTACTCAACCAAGAAATTAATCTACTTCCAAGAAAAAATGCTTTGTCGGTGGTTCTTTTCCTATCATCTACATCTCTTTCCCAATTTGCATCTTTGTATGCACATAATTCAAAGTTTTCTTCTCTAGGATACCATAAGCCAAGATTTGTAGTACCTTGCAAGTACCAGAAAATCCTTTTTACTGTTGATTCATGATTTTCTTTAGGACTACTCTGAAATCTTGAAACAATACATACTGCATTCATAATATCATGTCTTGTTTGTGTCAAATACAATAGCCCTCCTATCATAGATTTGTACCTAGTTGGATTAACAGGTGTTGATGCATCCCTTAGTGATAATTTATCAGTTGTAGTCATAGGTGTGCCTACCGGTTTAGAGTTGTCCATGCCAAATTTCTTTAGTAACTCCTTCAAGTACTTGGATTGAGTCAAGAATATACCCTTATTAGTCTGTGAAATCTGCAATCCTAAAAAGAATTTTACCTCTCCAATAATAGACATTTCAAATTCTTGTTGCATTTCAATAGAAAACTCTTTACATAATCCATCTTCTCCTCCAAAGATTATGTCATCAACAAAAACTTCTATAACCAAGATTTCTTCATTAGTCACTTTATAGTATAAGTTGTTGTCAGCATTACCTTTAGAAAAACCAATCTTCAAAAGATATTTATCCAATCTAGCATACCAAGATCTTGGAGCTTGCTCCAACCCATACAAATCTTTCCTTAACCTGCAAACCATATCTTTGTTATTTGTCAAAGAAAATCCATCAGGTTACTCAATGTAAACTTCTTCTTCAAGATCTCCATTCAAAAATGCACATTTAACATCCATTTGATATACTTTGTAGTTCTTATGTGCTACAAAAGCCAAGAACAATCTAGCTGCCTCAATTCTAGCTACTGGTGCAAAGGTTTCATTGTAATCAATTCCTTCTTTCTGTGAATACCCTTACACACTAGTCTTGCTTTATTTCTGATTATCTTACCATCTTCAGTGAGTTTGTTTCTGAATACCCATTTTGTTCCAATTACATTTTTGTCTTTAGGCCAGGGAACTAATGTCCATGTGTTATTTTTCTCAATTTGTTCTAATTCTTCTTCCATAGCTTTAATCCAGTGTTTATCTTCACATGCCTCATTAATTAATGCTAGTTCAATTTGAGAAATAAGGCATACCTCTTCATTTTCTAGTCTTCCTCTTGTCATAACTCCTTTATATTTGTTCCCAATTATCTGATCTTCACAGTGGTTCAATCTTACATACCGGGGGGTCTTTGTTTGTTGTTGTTCTTCAGTTATAGTGGAATTTTCAGATGATATTGGTGTAACTGGATCTTCATTCTGTACCAGTGTGTTCAGTGTAGTCTCATTTGTTAGTATCTCTGTTGTTGGTTCAGAGTCTATATACCTTGAAGTTCCTCTAAACTGTTCATCAATCTTCACATTTGTAGTTTCAACAATTTTCTGTAATCTTTTGTTAAAACATCTATATGCCTTGCTCTTAGATGAATAACCAAGAAATATTCCTTCATCACTTCTATGATCAAATTTTCCAATATACTCATCTCTTCTAATATAACATTTACTTCCAAATATTCTAAAATATTTAAGAGTAGGAGTAATACCAAACCATAGTTCATGAGGGGTCTTACTGGTTTCACCTTTGATGTGAACTTTGTTAAATGTTTAGATTGATGTGCTTACTGCCTCTCTCCAATATACATGAGGTAGATTTTCTTCTGATAACTTACTTCTAGCTGCATCCAAGATGGTTCTATTTTTCCTTTCTACAACTCCATTTTGTTGTGGTGTCTAGGGTGTTGCTAACTGTCTTCTTATTCCATTTATTTTACAGAATGTATTAAATTCCTTAGATGTGAATTCTCCTCCTTGATCTGATCTCAAACATTTGATTTTCTTACCGGTTTCATTTTCTACCATTGGCTTGAATAGTTTGAATTTTCCAAGTGCTTCTGATTTTTCTTTGAGAAAAGTAACCCAACACATTCTAGAATATTCATCAATGATTAGCATGAAATATCTATCACCTTGTAAACTTTTAGTTCTAGCTAGACCACATAAATTAGTATGAATTATATCAAGAGCATTATTGGATTTTTTTGGAATACTTTTGAAAGACACTCTAACTTATTTTCCAAATTGACATTCCTTGCATATTGGATTCTAGGGCTTAACAATCTTAGGTAAATCTCTAACTGCTTTAGTTGTACTGATTTTAACAATGCAGTCAAAATTTACATTATAGAGTCTCTTATGCCACAACCAACTTTCATCAATATGTGCAATCAAGCATGTCTTTTCATTGTTGTTCAAATGAAAGATATTACCTGTAGTTTGACTATCGGTGGCAATTTCCAAACCAGTTTTGTTCATAATTTTGCATTTACCATTTTTGAATTGTAACTAAAATCCTTTTTCAACTAATTGACCAACACTCAAAAGATTGTGCTTTAAACCTTCAACATAGTAAACATTGTGAGTATTATGTTTACCATCAAGAGATATAGTAACTTTTCCTTTGATCAAACAGGCTTTATCGTCTCCAAATCTTACTAGACCTCCATTATATTCCTGAAAAAGTCAAGAATTTACTTTTATCACCAGTCATATGATGTGAACATCCTGAATCAATGATCCATTCATCCTTAATTTAAATTTTAGCTGCCAGGGCCTGCTCTACTAGTTGAATAGTAGGTGTCGGTTGATCTTCTATTAGAGCAACAAAGACCCATCCATTGTCTGTCAGATCCTCACCAAAATCATCAGTGACTCCTTCATCAGAAAGATAACAAGATTTGTCTTCATTTTTCTTAAATTTGTATCTCTGATATTCAGGGTTAGGCTTGTATGTTCTTCTAGCATCTTGAAGACATATGACCAATCTTATTACAGTTAAAACACTTAAAGGATGCTTTACCTTCATACTTATTTCCAACTGGACCTTTAGGAATTTTCCTTGCAAATAGTGTTGTAAGTTCTTCAAGTTCTTCATTTTTTGTCCTGCTTTCTTCAAGTTCTCTTGCATAAAAGGCTTTCCAATCAGATTTGTCAAATGATGATGCAGATGATGTTGATTCCTTAAAAGATAAGTCTGTCTTTACACTAGCAACAGGACAAAATTCCTCAATTTCAAAGGCTGAAAGTTTTCCAATCAATGTGTCGCTAGTTACTGATGTATTAGGCATTGTTCTTAACTCATTTATAGTAGTAACTTTCATTTTGTATGCCAATGGAAATCCTCTTAAAACTTTTGAAACAATTTCATCTTCACTTAAGGTTCCTCCACAATATTTAATACCTAAAACAATTTCATTAACTCTTTCCATAAAAGCAAAAATCCTTTCATCTTCTTCCATTTTCAAATTTTTATACGTGACCCAGAAGCTTTCAAGTTTTGCAATTTTGATTGTGGAATCTCCTTCATTCAATGTTTTTAGATGGTCCCAAATAGCTTTAGCAGTAGATCTATCTGATAATCCCATGATTTGCTGATCTGTCAATGTGCTCAAAAGTGCTTCTCTTGCTTTGCAATCATTTTTTTCATCTTTAGTCAGATTTGGTGGATTAGGCTGACTTTGAGTAGGAGAAGTATAGTCATTCTTTGTAACTTGCTAGATATCCTTTCCAATGCAATTCAGATGTGTCTCCATCCTGATCTTCCATATCCCATAGTTGGTTCCATCAAGTTTAGGACTATCCTTCCTGAAATAGTTAGAAGACATTGGATCTCCTCAAGTTGCTAAACTTTTGCAAAAAGAGGACTAGGCTCTGATACCAATTGTTAGGTCCCGGAGACAACTGAGAGGGCGGTTTGGGGGGGGGGTGTGAATCAGTTGTCTAATAATTTCAAATAAAAAACAACTCAACCAAACTTAATGCTTAATACTAGTAAACAAAAACATAATGCCGGTAGATAGTTTGTCAGTTAATTGTAGTACTGGTAAAGATAAATGCATGAAATAGAAAAGCAATGACATCCACAACACATAACACCAATATTTGTACATGTAAACCCTATAAGGGGAGAAACCAAGGTGGGAAACCTTACCCACAATCAGACAATACTACTACAAATAGTATGTGTATACAAATGGGGTCTACACATGCAGAAAGGCCAAGCGCCTAGAGCTCACTAATCAATCACAAAATGAGAGTTGCAGTAACTACAATTGGATGATTAAATCCAATGGTAATGTACTGCACAAAATAGCATCTTCATATGCTGGATTCAGTACTGGTTCAGTTCTCATATGCCTTCACAAAACCTTCCTTCAACCTTTAAGAGATGTTTGTGTGTATAGCTCTGCTTATTTTTGCATATAATGAACTACAATCCTTCTCACATTTCCATGTTTATCTCACAAATGAGATCTTACATTTATACCATAACCTAAGACCAATTGAGTAGGTTGGCTCTAAAATATATTACAATAAAACAATTTACAAGTAAATCAATGACCAATGCAATAACCGATACAACATGTCGGCTTAATGCATTTACAACAATAATAGATCATCTCCATAGCGTGTCAGGCTGATTTGGAATAGATAAGCCTATCGGTACTTATTCTGGACTTATTTTCTGGTAACAACAAATATGCAAACATGAATGTACCAATGAACAAATCTCCAAGACAAGGTGTCCAAACAATGTCTTCGACATAGCCAAGTATTTTCCATGTCATTCCAAGTGTCGGTGAACTAGATACCAATGATTGTGCATAAGTCACTTGCTTGCTAGTGAATATTGCCAATTCTCCAAGTGCCAGTAGGCTGACCAGAGTTGATAAGTGTTGACATCAATGACAAAACCATATCAACATATCCAAAATACTAACAGTTGTTGCCCCATATTTGAAATACCCAATATTTGATATTCCTCAAATTAAAATCCATCACCCTAGGTATCTTCATGAGGAATAAATGATGGTATTTTCTCATCCTCCTACCTTGAAGGTGTGTTTCAAATTTTGGAGCCTAACTCCTTACCAATTGAAAGTTGTTTTCATATTTCCTAAATCAAGGCATTAAAGTCTAATGGGAAATATGTGAATTATTCTTGTAAAAATAATTCAAATATTTTAAATTGTTCTCAATATATTTCCTATTTTTCCCTTTTTGAAGAGGAAAAACAATCAAAATTATCTATGTAGGTTCTGATGGAATAGTTGCAAGTGATTCTTTGCTTAATGCCCTTTGTTGCTTAAAAATTTCATATTTCTAACCTTTCTCAAAAAGTGTGCAATCATGACCTATTGCCTTGATAAGTCATAATACTAACCTTAGGAGGTTATAAATGCTTGAAAATTGAGTAATTATAACCTAATATGCTCAGTTGCTCAAAAATCCTAACTTTCTAACATGTATTCGAGCAATGAAAGAAAGTTAGTTATGTTGATCCATTAAGAATGAATAATATAAGGGTTTATTAGATGGGTTGCTACTATGCTTAGAAAAAAACCTACTGGCTTGAACAAATCCTTTAAAGAGATTTAAAATTATGTAGAGAGATTATTGTAGTTTCCATGTCAACATATTTGCAAAATGTGGAAGCATAGAATTGCAACATTGCTTTAGTAGTCAGCAAGAGGTATTGGAGTTTGTGATACAATGTTGAATCAATTAGAGAATTAGCATGTTCTATTGTACCAGGTCTGGCACTAGGCATACTATAGTTTCATTACCAACATCACTGCCACCTCGTTAGAAAAAGTTGAATAATTGTCGAAAGGAAAGAAAAATGGATGGGATATTGCATCTAATTTCTGTAATGGCTAGGAGAGTGTAAAGTCCTTTACTTCCAATTGATCCTCATGGTGGATCTTCAAGATTTCTTCACAGCCTATACCATCAGATTAGTCATCCGTGTTATGGGTCATTACCTACACTGCAACTATTGGGATGGTTAATCCAATAACAAATTGTAGAGCTACCACCGTTAACACTGATAAGGAAAATTATTAACTCATCATATCATCCAGGTAAATGGGAAATATCAAAGGATTTGAATTGACAGCTGATAATACTAACTTAGTGGACATAACAGGGCAAATCTACCATGCTTGGGATGGATGGAATGGGGGGTATGGGTATTGGAACCATGATGTCCCGGCTAGGTGAGTATGATTGTGTCTACATAGTCAATTTTGGTGAAATTTATACTAGATTACCTCAAGGGGATGGCATCTGATGGAATGCTTGATTGTGGATTTTGAGACAACACCGCATGTTCATCGTTTGACATAATGCTTCAAAGAGACATCATCTTTACAGAATGTGCATGAAAGGAAGTTTGTGAGGAATCTCTGAAAATGTTTGAATTAATGCAGCACATAGGCTTTTAGCAGACCACCTCAAATAGATGTCATCTCATTAAATACCCGATTGAAGGACATGAAAAATGGATTTGTTGAAAAAGGCTTAAGGAACTCGTAACCAGAGGAAATTGACTGATGTGAAGCCAAACTTCAAACATTTTGCTAGCAAACTTCCTTGATGTGCTGAAACAAGATCTTTGGATCAATTTATTGACATGCATTGAAGCATAATAAAAGTTAGGATTTTTGGTCAGATATCATGGTTGGAAATGCCCTGGTTGGAATGTATGAAAATTGTGAAATCATAGTGTACGTGAAGAATTTGATAGAATACCCAACATATGTCTTCTCATGGAACTATATAACTACAACATATATGTGAAATGCGAGGGTGCACATTATAAAGCACATTTATTATTGGATAGGAAGAATTGATGAGTTGTGGTCTCATAAAGTGTAGTAATTTAGAAAGTGCATTTCCATATACATGTAAAATGTGAAAATAGAGACAATATGCTTGATTCATTTGACAGATTGTCTTAGATAAATGTCATCAAATAGAGTGTGTGATTGCAGGTTGAAAGAAAAGCTATATTTGTTGAAAAATATTTAGAAACTTCAAAGCAAATACCATTGGCAGGTGTAGCGCTAAACTCCACAACTTTTTATCAAAATCCTCTCTTTCTTGCACTTAAATGGGAGCTTTAAATCAACATCTGGACATTCATTAAGGTATAGAGATGGAGAAGATTTATGTCAGATATCATAGTTGCAAGCATCTCAGTTGAATATTGGTTCACTTGGAAGGTTTTTTGATGCAGGATTTGTGGATGATCATTTATTACATTTATAGAGTCTTTCTCATAACACTTTTATGAGAATCAGGAGGACACCCTGAAATATAATGGAATAGAGATTCTTATTAAATTTTATAATCCATGGATTATTTTTAGTGCATCATTGAGAAAGGTATAAAGGAGGTTGTATATTTTGTGCAATTGGAAGTATGTCTTTAAAAAAAACAATCTTTTGACAAGTGGGATATTCAGGCAACTAGTTCATGCATAATTGTTATCATGAATCCGGGATGTTGTATTTATGGACATGGAAGTTACTTGGAGAACAATTTTTTTTATATTAGAGGATGCATGATGGATTGATGGATTACTACATCACACATAAAATATGCATGCATGTGTAATGAAGGTATCGATAGGTATGGGGTAGCTATGCAATGAAGGTGTCCAACTTTTCTGATTTCATATTATATCGAAAGGATGACATGTGCAATATTTTATGATGGAAAATATTCTTCAAAGACAATTGAAAAACATGTAAGATTGAATGATGTTTAGTTGACAAATTTGTAGTGTGTGTCTTTCAAAAAACATGTTGGTGAATGGATACTTTATGTCAATGATGGAGGTACCAACCTATGGATATTTTGCAATGCACAATCCTTTTCATCTTTATTGAGATCCTAGAGTTGTGTTATCTTTTTGAATGGATAGATAAATTTTTTGTATCTTTAAATGACTTGGTGGGAAGATTATTTCAAGTATAGATGAAAATGGGAACCTACCTTAGCAAGATCAATGATTTGGTCTTTCTTCAAAGTTGAGAGATGATAGTCACATTTTTGTAAAAGAGAGTTTTATCACTTATTCTAACCAAAAGTTAGAATTTGAACTTTATTTTTGTAAAATTTAGATAAATCCTAACTTGTTTCTAAGTGGTAGTTATTAGATCTAATAACTTAGGTAGTTATCTTAAATGGTTACCTAAGGTAGTTATCCTAAGTGGTTACAAAGTAATTATTTTGTGAGGCCTATATAAACAAGGTTATTTGCAATCAAAGGGGGACTCTTATGGAGGAGAAACTCTGCAAAATTTTGTAGAGAGACTATAAAGAACTTTTGGTTTTTACATTTGGTACTCAAAGATTTTGAACTTTTATATTTTAAAAAGAATAACAAAGATGCAATGTAATTTTTATAATTATGACTTGAGGGTTTAGGGTTTACTTGTCCTTGTTATCAAGGTTGAAGATTTCTATATATAGTTGAGATACTTATGTATTTATGTGTCAGTATTGTGTCTACATTATCAGAAAGAGGTGAATGTGTGAACACGATATTTATCATTCAGTGAAGAGTCAAGGTGAGATTAGTGTTACTGAGCAGATAATTGTGCTTAACGAGAACTATCATTAGGCATTTGTAGATGCTATCATTGTAGTTCATTTCTTCTAGATTGCAGTCTGAATCATGTTTAAATCATTGGGACTTCCCTGAGGGTTGTAGCTTTCCAAAAAAATATATTCTGAGCAGTGAGCTCTAAGCAATGTGCCTGAATCCAAGTGCATTCCCCATTGTAAAATTTTCACATACTACTCCAGAGTATCATCTTACTGTGGGCAGGTTCCCACCATGTTATTTTCCTTTACCTGGTTTTCCACATCAAAAATATTAGTGTTGTGTGTTGTGTTGTTAATTTTCATATTTTTTATTATTGTAGTTTATCAATTTCTGTTATGGGGTTTAATTTTATTTGATTTGGTGAAGAATGATTCACCCCCCCCTTTGAGTCTTCCTTCTTGTTTGCTACTAACATGAATGGTCTTGGTGAGAGGTTTGCAATAGAGAAAGGGGTGAGTGGACCACATGAAAACTTGGAAGGTTTTTTTTTCAGATCAAGAAATCAAGGAAAAAAGTTAAGTTTCTATGACTGTCTTAAGGGTATTGACTATCATAGTCATAATTTTACTAGTGATATTGTTTTTTTCTTGACAAAGGAGTATTTCTAATCCATGTGTGGACATGGAATGAAGGCATGAGATGTATTAAGAGTAACCCTTCCACCAGTATACATAATCCTTGGTGTCTCCTCCTAGATAGTTCAAATAACCCGAAGATTAGTTGTCACAAACTACCAGAATATTTAGTAATTAAAACTTTAATACTAAAACCCAAAACATTAATACCAGAATTCTTAAAACAAATACTAGAATAAAAGTTAAACCAACTAAGCATAAACAATAATAAGAGAATAAATACCATCCACATGACACAAAGATTTATACCTGGAAAACTGTGTAAAGGGAAAAACCATGGTGTGAAGCCTACCCACAGTCAAATAATACTTTTGCAGTAAGTATGTGAATTACAATTGAGCAGCCTACACTTGAAGGAGGGCCAATATCCTAAAGAAAACTTCTTATCAAAAAAGGAGTCTCACTGAATACATAGAAATCTAGACTACAATCTAGAAGAATGAATAAACTGCAAAGACAACATCTCCTATGCCTGAGTATAGTTCTAGTTAAGCTCAATACTAGAGGACTAAATCATCTTACATAAACTCTACTTGATCTCTAATGATCAACCAAATCCTCTACCTGAATGATATTTCAATATTCATATATTACATATCCATATCCCATACCATTAACCATATGATCTACAATGATATCTTAGATCATATATATACAAACCCTCAACCACAAACAATTAGGTCAGCCACCGGACAATAAACCAATTACATAATTACAAAACATGTTAGCCTTAGACAAAACAAATAATATCCAACACATAAGACATCCTAGAAACACATCGAGAGGTCCAATCCATATGTTACATTAAGTTGGTCTATAGCCTAGATCAACTGGGACCCAATATAGGTCCACATGCTACAACAATGATCTCCATCCATGAGGTCTCGAACATGATCACAATAAGTATCTTGAATCCATACCAGAAGCTACACCAACACCACTTATACATATCATCAAAGATCTTCATCAAAGTTTTGTCGGTGAAACCCTCATTGGAACCACAAGCCAAGCTTCCAAGCAAACAAGATAACATCCAATCACTAGATCAAAACCAACTTATTGAACATGAACATGAGTATCATGAATAATCCAATTCCATAACCAAACCATATCAGAGCATACCAGATCATGCCAGATCCAATCCAACCAGAAACCATACATCCTATCCAGACCAGAAGGGTGCTGGTAAAGCATCCAAAATAGCTAGTGTTGACATTAATGACAAAATGTCAATGCAACACATAATCCATTCCTCCAAATGGCCAAAAATCTCCTAGTTATGTATTCATGGCAACACTAGACGTGAAAAACATCTAAATACCAAGAAATATCAAACAAGTCTCCCCCAATGGAAGACAACCATGCTAGCTCCTAAAGACAACTGAGAGGGGGGGGGTGAATAAGTTGTCTTATAAATTCAACCAGAATTACCTTAACCAAAACTTCATGCTTAATACCAATAAACCAAAATTTATGTTGGTAGACAGTCATAATAGTTAATTGTAATACCGATAAAGATTAATGCATGAAATAGGTAGATAATAACATCTACAACACATAACACAAATGTTTGTACGTGGAAACCCTGTAAGGGGAAAAGCCACAGTGGGAAGCCTTACCCACAATCAAATGATACTACTATAGATATTATGTGTGTACAATATGGATTTTGTACATGCAGAAAGGCCAGCTGCCTAGAGCTCACTGCTCAATCAAAAAATGAGAGTCACACTAACTACAATTGGATGATTAAACCCAATGATAATGTACTGCACAAAATATCATCTTCATATACCGGATTCAGTACCAGTTTAGTTCTGATTGCCTTCACAAAATCCTTCCTTCAACCTTCAAATGATGTCTGCGTGTATAGCTCTACTTTTTTTCACATATACCTTATTGAAATCCTTTTCGCATTCACACTCTATGATCTCACAAATGAGATCTTACATTTATACCATAAGCTAAGACCATTGAATAGGTCGACTCACTAAAATATATTACGATAAAATCAATTACAAATAAAATAATATCCACTGCATGATGTCGGCTCAATGCATTTAAAATAATAGTAAATCATCTCCATAGTGTGTCATGTTGATCTAGAACAGATATGACTATCAGTGCTTATCCTGGACCTATTTGCTGGTAACAGCAAATATGCTAACCCGAGTAACCCAATGAACAAATCACCAAGACAAAGTGTCCAAACGATGTCTTCTACATAACAAAATAGTCTTCAGGTCTTTCCAAGTGCTGGTAAATAATATATCATGTTGGTGAACTAAATACTAGTGACTTGCATAAGTCTTTGACTTGCCGGTGAACATAACCAAAATCTCCAAGTGTTGATAAGTGTTGACAAGTAATGACAAGTGTTGACATCAATGACAAAACCATATCAACATATCCAAATTGCCAACAATCTCCCTGTTTGGCATTGATGGCAACACAAGATGGAAAAACCATCAAAGTGCCAAAACCTAAATGCCAAAATCCAAAAACCAATAATCTCCCAAAATACATACAGAGAGTAATCAATCTCTCCAACAATCTCCCCCCAAAGTAACAATCTCTCCCCCAAGGGATAGTGTGTTTTTCCATATCAATCTCTCTCCTTTTGACATAAAATTCCAAAGAAATACAAAACCAAATATAATTAGTTCAAAGAAATTATCACAAAATACCAACTCATTCAATATACCAACTACTCCCCCTGAGAAGTAGCTCTCCTCATCAAAGCCAGAAAAAGATTTCTCTATTAATTCTGTCGATTGATGACAAACATCAATTGTCTAAGTCTCTACTGGTCGAGGTAGGACTCCAAGTTGCTCTCTGAGATAATCAAATGTTTCCTTAGGCAAAGGCTTTGTAAAAATGTTTGCAATCTACTCTTTAGTATTTACATAAACCAATTTCACTTATTTTGCTTCAACATTCTCCTTTAGAAAATTGAATTTGATAGAAACATGTTTAGTCTTAGAGTGAAATACCAAGTTCTTAGATATATCAATTTCTTCCATATTATCACAGTAGATAGTTATAGGTTGTTTGCATTTTACCTTTATGTCCTTCAGCATTTGCTTGATCCATAATACCTATGTACAGTTAGTTGTTGCTGCAACATATTCTGGTTCTGCTGTTGATAAACTTGTACAACTCTGTTTCTTTCTCAACCATAAAATTAGTCTACTGCCAAGAAAAATGCTCTGCCGATGGTGCTTTTTCATTCATCCACAGCTCTTGCCCAATTAGCATCTGTGTATGGACATAAGTAAAAAAATTTATCCCTAGGATACCATAAACCAAGATTTGTAGTGCTTTGTAGGTACCGGAAAATCATTTTCACTCCTGATTCATGATTTTCTTTAGGATTACTTTGAAATATTGAAACAATACATACTGCATTCATAATATCAGGTCTTGTTTGTGTCAAATATAGTAAGCCTCCTATCATGGATTTGTTTCTAGTCAGATTAACATGTGTAGATTCATCCTTCAAAGATAATTTATCAGTTGTAGTTATAGGTGTGCTTACCAGTTTACAGTTTGCCATGCCAAGTTTCTTTATTAATTCCTTCATGTACTTAGATTGACATAGGAATATATCTTTATCAGTCTGTGAAATCTATAATCCTAAAAAGAATTTTATCTCTTCAATCATAAACATTTCAAATTCTTGTTGCATTTTGTTAGAAAAGTCTTTACACAAACCATCTTCTCCTCCACAGATTATATCATCAAAAAAAACTTCAATAACCAAGATGTCATCATTAGTCACTTTTTAGTATAGATTGCTATCATCATTACCTTTAGTGTAACCAAGCTTCAAAAGATGTTTGTCCAATCTAGCATACCAAGCTCTAGGAGCTTGTTTCAATACATATAAAGCTTTCCTTAGCCTCCAAACCATGTCTTTGTTATCTGTCAAAAAAAATCCATCAGGTTGCTTAATGTAAACTTCTTCTTCAATATCTCCATCCAGAAATGCACATTTAACATCCATTTTATATACTTTATAGTTCTTTTGTGCTACAAAAGCCAATAAAAGTCTAACTATCTCAATTCTAGCTACTGGTGCAAAGGTTTCATTGTAATCAATTCCTTCTTTTTGAGAATATCCCTTACAAACCAATCTTGCTTTGTTTCTGATTACCATAGCATCTTCATTAAGTTTATTTCTGAAAACCCATTTTGTTCCAATTACATTTTTGTCTTTAGGTCGGGGAACTAATGACTAAGTGTTATTCCTTTCAATTTGTTTGAATTCATCTTCCATAGTTTTAATCCAATATTTATCTTCACATGCCTCATTAATTGATGTAGGTTCAATTTGAGAAATAAGGCATACCTCCTCATTTTCCAATCTTCCTCTAGTCATAACTCCTTGAAATTTGTTTCCAATTATCCGTTCTTCAGAATGATTCAATCTTACATACCGGGGTGTTTTTAATTCTTGTTGTTCTTCAATGACTGTTGAATCTCCAGATGATGCTGGTGTAACTAGTTGACCATTCTGTACTAGTGTATTCACAGTAGGTTCATTTGTGATTATTTCTATTGTCAATTTAGAGTCTGTGTACCTTGAATTTCCTCTAAATTGTTCATCAATTTTCACATTTGCACTCTCAACAATTTTCTGCAATCTTTTGTTAAAACATCTATATGCCTTTCTCTTAGATGAATAACCAAGAAATATTCCTTCATCACTTCTAGGATCAAATTTACCAATATAATCATCTCTTCTAATATAGCATTTACTTCCAAATGTTTTGAAATATTTAAGAGTAGGAGTATTACAAAACCATAGTTCATGTGGGGTCTTACCGGTTTCTCCTTTGATGTGAACTCTGTTGAATGTATAAACAGCTATATTGATTGCTTCTCTCTAGTATATATGAGGTAGATTTGCTTCTGATATCATACTTCTGGCTGCATCCAAGATAGTTCTATTTTTCCTTTCCACAACTCCATTCTGCTGGAGTGTCTGGGGTGCTGACAACTGTCTTCTGATCCCATTCACTTCATAGAATGCATTAAATTCCTTAGATGTGAACTCACCTCCTTGATCTGATCTCAAACATTTGATTTTCTTATTGGTTTCATTTTCTACCATCACCTTGAATATTTTGAATTTCCCAAATGCTTCAGATTTTTCTCTAAGAAAAGTAGCCCAACACATTCTAAAATAGTCATCAATGATTAGCCTAAGTATCTATCTCCTTGTATACTTCTAGTTCTTGTTGGACCACATAAATCAGTATGAACTAAATCAAGAACATTGTTAGACTTCTCCAGAATACTCTTGAAAGATTCTCTAACTTTCTTTCCAAATTGAAATTCCTTACATACCAGATTGTGAGGTTTAAAAATCTTAGGTAAATCTCTAACTGCCTTAGTAGTACTGATTTTCACAATGCAATCAAAATTTACATGACAAAGTCTCTTATGCCATTACCAACTTTCATCAATGTGTGCAATCAAACATGCTTTCTCATTATTGTTCAAATGAAAGATATTACCTCTAGTCTGATTAGCGATTGTAATTTCCAAACTAGTTTTGTTTAAGATTTTGCATTTTCCATTCTTGAATTGTAATTGAAATCCTTTCTCAACTGATTGACCAACACTCAAAATATTATGTGTTAAACCTTCAACATAGTAAACATTATCAGTATTGTGCTTACCATGAAAACATATAGTGCCTTTTCCTTTGATTAAACAAGCTTTATCATCTCCAAATCTTACTAGACCTCCATTGTAATCCTGAAAGGTTAAGAATTTACTCTTATCACCAGTCATATGATGTGAACATCGTGAATCAATAATCCACTCATCCTTATCTTCAACTTTAGCTTCCAGGGCTTGCTCTACTTGTTGAACAGTAGGTGCCAGTTGATCTTCTGTTATAGCAACAAAATCCCATCCATTGTCTATTGGATCTTCATCAGAATCATCAGTAACTCCTTCATCAACATAATAACAAGATTTGTCTCTATTCTTCTTAAACTTGTATTTCTGATAGTCAAGGTTAGGCTTATATGTTCTCTTAGCTTCTTCTCTTAATCTTGCATGTCTATCAGGACATCTATAATCTATATGACCAATCTTATTATAGTTAAAACATTTAAAGGGTGCTTTACCTTCATACTTACTTCCAATTGGACCTTTAGGCATTTTTCTTGCAAATAGTGCTTCAAGTTATTCAAGTTCTTCATTTTCTCTCTTGCTTTCTTCAAGTTCTCTTGCATAGAAGGCTTTCCAATCATATTTATCATGTGATGATGATGTTGTAGTTGATGATGATGCCTTAAAAGCTAGATCTATCTTGATAGTAGTAACAGGACCAAATTCCTCAAGCTCAAAAGCTGAAAGTATTCCAACCAAAGTGTCTCTAGATACTGATGCATTAGGCATTGTTCTTAATTCATTTATAGTAGTAACATTCATTTTACATGTCAGTGGAAAAGCTCTTAAAACTTTAGAAACAATCTCATCTTCACTTAAGGTTCCTCCATAACATTGTATACCCAAAACAATTTCATTTACTCTTTCCATAAAAGAAGAAATTCTTTCTTCTTCTTCCATTTTTCAGACTTTCACACCTCACTCGGAAGCATTCAAGTTTTGTAATTTTGACTTTGGAATCTCCTTCATTCAATGTTTCCAATTTATCCCAAATAGCTTTAGCAGTAGATCTATCTAACAATCCCATGACATGCTGATCTGACAATGTGCTCAAAAGTGCTTCTTTTTCTTTGCAATCATTTTCTTCATCATTAGCCAAGTTATGTGGAATAGGTTGACCTTGAGTAGGAGTAGTATAGTCATTCTTTCTAACATCCCATATGTCCTTACCAATGCAATTCAAGTGTGTCTCCATCCTGATCTTCCATATGCCATAGTTAGTTCCATCAAGTTTCGAACTGTCCTTCTTGAAGTTAGAAGACATTGGATCTCCTCAAGCTATCAAACTTCCACAAAAAGAGGACTAGGCTCTGATACCAATTGTTAGGTCCTAAAGACAACTGAGAGGGGGGGTGAATCAGTTGTCTTATAAATTCAACCAAAATTAACTTAACCAAAACTTAATGCTTAATACCGGTAAACAAAACTTTATGCCGATAGATAGTCTTAATAGTTAATTGCAATACCGGTAAAGATTAATGCATGAAACGGGTAGATAATGCCATCCACAACACATAACACAAATGTTTATACATGGAAACCATGTAAGGGGAAAAACTACGATGGGAAGCCTTACTCATAATCAAATGATACTACTACAGATAGTATGTGTGTACAATATGGATTCTGCACATGTAGAAAGGCCAGCTGCCTAGAGCTCACTGTTCAATCACAAAATGAGAGTCACACTGACTACAATTGGATGATTAAATCCAATGATAATGTACTATACAAAATAGCATCTTCATATGCTAGATTCAATACCGGTTTAGTTCTGATTGCCTTCACAAAATCCTTCCTTCAACATTCAAATTATGTTTGCATGTATAGCTCTGCTTATTTTCATATATACTTTATTGCAATCCTTTTCGCATTCACACTTTACGATCTCACAAATGAGATCTTACATTTATACCATAACCTAAGACCATTGAATAGGTCGGCTCACTAAAAGATATTACAGTAAAATCAATTACAAATAAAACAATATCCGATGCATGATGTCAGCTCAATGCATTTACAATAATAGTAAATCATCTCCATAACATGTTGTGTTGATCAGGAACAGATATGACTGTCAGTGCTTATCGTGGACCTATTTGCCGGTAACAACAAATATGATAACCTGAGTAAGCCAATGAACAAGTCACCAAGACAAAGTGTCCAAATGATGTCTTTAATATAACCAAATAGCCTTCAGATCTTTCCAAGAGCCGGTGAATAATATATCCTACCGGTGAACTAAATACTAGTGACTTGCATAAGTCTCTGACTTACTGGTGAACATAATCAAAATCTCCAAGTGCTAATAAGTGTTGAAAAATGATGACAAGTGTTGACATCAATGGCAAAACCATATCAACATATCCAAATTTCCAACAAACCAACAATCTCTCACTCAAAGATAAAGCAATGAAGTTCCAAAACAAAGACCAAACTCTTACTATGAATAATATAACTGTAAAACTCTATATTACACACATATCTCTCCCCCTAATGTATATAACTCCTTAAGTTTTTCAAATCAATATCTCTCCCCCTTTGACATAAATGCCAGAAATGTGACAAAAATATCAAAGCAAAAACATAAACCACTAAATTACAAAGCTGACTACTCCCCCTAAGCAGTATCATCCCCACATTAGTGTCGAAATGAATAATATCTTTGATAAAAATTACTGGACTGATGCCAAAAAGCATGAATTAGTTCTCTATCGGAGGGAAAAAAACCCTAACCTATCTCTCAGGTACTCAAATGGTTCTTTACAAAAAGGTTTAGTGAAAATATCTAAAATCTGCTCTTTAGTGTTCACATAAACCTATCTAACTTTATTTTCTTCCACCTTCTCCTTCAAAAAGTTATAATTGATAGATAAGTGCTTAGTCTTAGAATGAAATACCAGATTCTTTGATATGTCAATAGTAGAAGAGCTATCACATTGAATAACTATTCGTCTAGTGTAATGCTCTTTGATGTCCTTCAACATTTTCTTTGAATCCATATAACCTGTGTATAGGTAGTAGCAACAACAACATTCTTAGCTTCAACAATAGATAAAGTAGTACATGACTGTTTCTTATTGATCCATGAAACCAACTTCTTTCCAAGAAAGAAAGCTGCACTGGAAGTACTTTTTAAGTCATCAACATCTCCAGCCCAATCAACATTTGTATATGCACATAAAGTAAAGTCATCATCCTTAGGGTACCACAAACCATATTTTGATGTACCTTGCAAGTATCTAAAAATCCTTTTCACCGCACTCTCATGATTTTCTCTTGTTGGAATTTTTGATGATTATGTTGTGATTGTCATTGATGGACACACACTTGCCATGAGATCACTTTTTTTATGTATGAGTTATGCTCAACCGGTATTTGTTCCAAACCGGTATCATGTATTAGTCTTTATACTATTGGTGTTTTGCAGAAACTATTTACCGATCTCAAGTGGCATAAAGACCCAAGTGGTATGAAGACCTCAAGTGGTTTGAGGATCCCAAGAGGAGAGGAGAAAAGGAAATAAAAGTGGTAGTTATCATTTTTCCCAGTCTTCATTTTTGTCAAACCGACAACCAGTATTTTTGCATAAACCGGTATTTTGTATGAACCGGTAATCCTATGATGAGTTACCATCCACCGTTTGTTTGGCGGTGCCAACACTTTGACAGTGCTTTTGTGCCATGTTACCAAATATGTCTAGATACACTAAACCTAGGAACTTGCAATGTAATCCTATTGGACTGACATGAAACAAGATTCCTTTATAAGGATATCATGTCTAGGGTTTTAGGTTGTTGTTAGGGTTTTCAATATTGCATGAGTTTTTGTATGAGTGATCATAGGAGAGAAGAGAGAGTCTATGTGAAGTAACAGAGTGTGAAGTATCTAAAGACTGAAGTAATGCTGAAATGAATTAGCGATGAGCTTTCATGGATCTAACCAAGCATACTGTGCTAGTATCTAGATCACTCACTTGTTGATTACTTACATCTTCGACAAGTCTAAAGACCCTTAATCAGGTAGGCCTGGAAAAGCCTTTGTAAATCCTCTAACAAGGTGGCTCACAACTGTGGATCTGAAATCCTCTCACAAGGTTGTTTGTAATCAGACTTATCTCCTAACAAAGATTGAGATTCCTAACAGGATTTGTTCTAGTAAAGAACATTGTATGACCTTAATCGGTCTGACCTTAACAGGTCTAGTTACTATTCTGCAGATAGTTACTTGTGAGTTTCATCTCACCATGGTTTTTCCCATTTGGGTTTCCACGTCAAAATCTCTTATGTTATGGTGATTGTGCTTCTGTGGGTGAATGCCTTATTTGTTGTTTGGTTTGCATTTGTGTTAACCGGTTTGTTTGTAAGACTGCTTTATCAGTTTACTGCTAGACTATTTAAGTGTTTGAGTTCAACATTTTTTGGTATACTAATTCACCCCCCCCCCCCTCTTAGTATTCATCAATTGGTATCAGAGCCAACCTTTCTATAAGTTTAACCACTTGAAAGGAGATATAGGGGAATACACTGTGAGGGAACTTACTCATCGGCTCACTCAGACTGAGCAAGCCTATGATGACCTTAAAGTCAAATATAAGGCCTATCAAGCAAAAAGAAGAGAGCATGTTTAAAAACTGATGGAGCTAACTAAAAACACTCCCTCTGATGAAGCGAACATGGAAGCCCTAGTTCAAGAGGTGGAAAAATTGAATGAGTCTAATTCCAGCCTAAGAAGGGAACTGGAAGGACTAACCATCAGAATGTGTCAAGATCTGGAAAACCGGAGGAGAGCTAAAGATCTAGCAAAAGAGAAAGATCATGAGATCTCCAAGCTGAAACAAGAAATCAGTGCACTTACCACTCATCTTCAAGAGAGAAAAGTGGAAAAAGAAGAAATGCAAGGTGAATTAAACTTGGCTATCTCCAAGACTGCAACCTTGAAGGAATCCAATGCTGCTATTTCCAAAGAACTCACTGAGTCAAAAGAAATACTTGCCAAATTCAATAAGAGTTCTGTCAGGCTAGAACAAAAGCTCGAATTTGTTCAACCGGTAAAGAATAAGACTGGACTTGGTTTTTCCAGTTATGAGGAAGGTGAGACCTTTGGTACAAAGAATGGAGCATCAAAGAAGCAACCAGAACCAAAGGATAAAGGTAAGAAAAAGTTCAAACCTGTTTGCTTTAACTGTCTCAAGGAAGGACACACTACTAGTGTATGTAGAAGGCTTACAATAATTTTCCTTATTTTCTAAATGATAAGCCTAGACCCAATAGATTCAATGGTAATTATTATGCATGCAACAAGTTTGGGCATATAGGATTTGAATGCAGGTCTGTCATGCACAACACTGGAAGGTATCCTCAAAGGAGTCAAGGAGTTTTTCTTGAACCATCTGGGAACCGGAATCCAAACCGGTTTAGTACCTATAATCATCAGACAGGTAGCGGTGGGTCTCAAGTGACAACCGAATGGAGGGAAATTTTTTTGATTTGTCATGGTCATGGTCACACTATTGCAACATGTAGAAGGAAGAATGGCAACATGAATAATAGACCTTGAAGAGCACCTGGAATGGTTTGCTATCATTGCAACAAACTGGGTCATACAACAAGATTCTGCAGAACGAGAAAGAATATATCGGATGATATACCAGTCACTTCGGTAGGAAAGATTGATGTTGAAAGTGTTCAGTTGGACATGAAGACAACATGGAAGAAGAAATCTGATGAAGTGTTACAAGAAGAACCGGTTAACCGACAACATCTACACTGGTAAATATTGATATTTCAATATAAAGGGAAGAAAATGGTGAAATGTTTCGAACCCCCGATTTACACTGGTAAAAGACCTTAACCAGTATGTGATACCTGTCATTTGGCAGAAGATCGGAAATGGTAAAAGGCAAATTAGGGTTTACGCCCTAATAGTGGAGCATTTATTATGGTAGGTGAAGAATTTGTTTAAAAGGATTTTTGAAGTCAGTTTTCACTTATCAGTTTTCAAGCAAAGAAGTTTTCAAGCATAGAGCAATGAAAGGCAATTTGTGTTGTGATTCAAGGTGATTTCAATTTCTTGAAGAAGATTTAGAAAATATCAAATGGTCAAGTGTAGAACACAAAGCAGTAGTTTAGCCACCAAAGGAGTGTGTGGCGAAGTGGAATCTGCAAGCCCTAAATTTTGATTTACAAAGGTATTTTTTGAATCTTTTTGTTTATCATGGCTTTTGCATCACACTCTAGCTCTAGTGCACCCATTGATTTAGTAAATTTTATCCAACAGAAGGCAAAGTATAATGCCCTATCCCAAATACCCACTGGTGTTATAGTAGAGGAAGGTATTTCATATTATATTGACTGCAAGATTGAAGACATAGGATCTCTTATGATCCATTCTCAATTAAGTTTATTTTGCGGGAAGGACAAGAAGATCAAACCAGAATTTAGCATCCTAGCAAAGAAGAAGCTTCACAATGTCGTTTATTTACTTGAAGAATTTACAGATGATCACATCTGCATCATTCTAAGCAAAGTGCATGGTGACAAATAGTATTTAGAGCAGATGCATGACATCACACTGGAAGTGATTCATGCCATCACCAGTTTCTATAACGTTGGTGAGGTTCCTGCCCTAAGGAAGATCAGCAAAACTAAAACGACCAAGCTCACCAGTTCAGTGAGTGACTCACGGGGAATGACTGTCAATTCCATCAAGGATGATCTGATCAAATATGCATGTATGGTGATAGGATACCAGACATTCCATGCCATCAGAATCAACTTTGTCTCTATTGTAGTGGTAAATGCCACCTATAGGATGATCAAGGAAGATGCATCATTTGATTTATGCACCTGTATGCATAGGCAACTTCTGGTGAACCTGAATTCAATTAAACAGGACAATTCCTTGAGATTTAAATTCAGACAACTATTAGTCAAATTGTTCTTCTACTTCTAAGGCTACTTTCTAGGAGTAGGTGACATTCAGTGGTCTACTGACCAACCGGTTACAAAGCAAATCAAGGAAAATCTACAAGCGGTTGGAGCCAATTACCCTGAAATCCTGAACAAGTACTTTGATGAGTTCAGAAGTAAGATGAGCCTAAGGATGAGGATATCCAGTGATATTGTCAAGAAACATGAAAAGGACATCTACTTTATTATCAAACTGGATGAATGAATAATGGAGGTCATTGAGCCCAAACTAGAAGAAGTGGAGCCTATGGGTTACAAGGTAATGTATGATATGCTGGAAGGGTATGCCTCTACCCTTATTTCCTCACCTCTTGATCCTAAGGAGAAGAGAACCAGTACCTATCTGGAAAGGGTTATGCCAGTTGAAGAACCTCTAGTAAAGAAGGTAAAGGAAATGTCATCTGTATCGGCACCATCTACTACAACAAGTCCTAAAGTGACCAAGCGATCACCAGCAAAGAAGAAACTAGAAGTTGCACCCATCAAGGTCTTTGAAAGAAAGAGAAATACAAAAGGCAACACACCAAACTCAAAGGACACTATGTCAGAAAAACAGCCTAAGAAGACTAGGCAAATGAGGAAAAAGATGAAGACAACCAGCAATGAACCGACAACATCTACACTGGTAAATATTGATATTTCCTCCTACAAACCTTTGACACATTGTCAAAGAACTATTAAGAATATTAGAAGAAAAGTACTTGGTGATTTGAAAGAGTGCTTTGATGATTTAAATGATGATGAAAAGGAAGAAGTTGAACAGGAAGTGATTAAATATCTATGTATTAATGATCGATGGCCATTAGAAATTAGATCTGATACACCTGATTCTTTATATAATTCTTTAGATAACAAATGGCACATTGCCATAGAGAAGGAACAAGAAATAAGAGAGGAAGTATTTGCACAATACTTTCCTGATGTGCCTCAATCAGAACTTTATACAGTGGTGGAAAAATATAAAGGCCTCTTCTTCATGAGAAGAAGGAGACTTCTATTACTAGAAGGAAAAGTCCTAGAAGTGGTAAAAGATACCCACTCCCTTGCTCAATCCGCTCTGAGATTGCATCAAGTGGCTGAAGCCAATAGGAAAGCTGAGAAAGAACCAGAAATCAATAAACTGGATGAGGTATATGATAGTGAGGGAGAATAGGTCACTGATCAGATGGACCCCACTGATGCTGATGCCTTGAATGGTGAAAATGTTACTTAGGGTACACCATCAGAAGGAGCGGGACAGGAGAAGTAGGCAGAAGAAGAAAAGAAGCAACATGAAGAAGAAAAGAAGAAATAGGCAGATGAAGAGGAAAAGAGAAAAGAGGAGGAAAAGAGGAAAGACGAAGATGAAAAGAGAAAAGGAGAGGAGAAGAAGAGAAAAGAAGACAGAGAATAAGAAATAAGAGGAAGAGAAGAAGAAGAAGGAAGAGGAAAAGAAAGAAGAAGAGAAGCGGAAAGAGGAAGAAAAGAAATAGGAAGAAGAGAAGAGAAAGAAGGAAGAGGAGAAGAAGAAGAAGGATGAAGAGGCAGAAGAAGAGATGAAGAAGGAAGAAGAGAAAAGAATGATAGAGGAAGAGGAGAAAAAAGAAGGCCGAAGAGGACAAGCTAAGAGCCAAAGAGAAGGAGGAAGCGGCATAGAGCACATAGGTGGAGACCCCAAAGGCAACTGGTAGTCAAGCCAAACCAACTGACATTACCACTCCCATTGACCTCCAATCTGAAAATGAATTAGAGTTTCTGCAAAGCATCAAGCTTGCTCAAGAATGCCTGGAAGTGATAAGGAGGAAGAAGGATCAAGTCGCGATTCAAGCTGCGATGGACACTCTTACTGGTCTAATACCCAGTACCAACCTTCCCAATACCGATTCCACTCTGGCCCAAATAAAACTCTTATGCAGAGCTGTAGAAGACCAGGTGCAATTCCTGGAAGAGGTCGCTGAAGCCAATGCACAAAATAAGCATAAAAAGGCTCTGAACACTGCCTTGGTGAAGAAGTTGAATGAGCTTCGGACAGAACTCCAGAAAGTACAAAAAGACATCAGGGAAGCTATGGATGAGGGGAATCTACTGCTCAGTAAGATATGCCAACCCCATCTATTCTATGATGATGTGCTTGCTCAAAAAGACAAACTGCAATCTAACTTGCAGTCATTCATAAGCACCTTCAAGCCGCCATATGATTCCTTCACTGCTTATGGCCAAACCGTTCACCGGTTTCAAATCCAAAAGTCTAGAATAGAGTTAGAGATCAGCACCCAGACCAAAGATTTTTAGGAACTTCAACTGGTTCTTCTACCAAGACTGCAAATACTATAGAAATGCTATCTCAATCTGGATGCCTTAATGGTCACTTAAGAGATGAGTACCATGGATGCTATGGAGGAACAGGTATCCCAAATGCAAATGGAGAGTGAGGTTTCTACCTCATTCCTTGAGTCATGGTCCTTATACATGAAGCAATCTATGCAAGACTTTAAATCAGTTTTTGACAAGTTTCACTCTTTATTGTCATAAACTCTTATTATATTTTTTTGCTAATGAAACAGGGGTTTTTCAGCTGTTCTTTGTCATTGTTGGCAAAGGGGGAGTAGTATTCTAGTCTTTAAAATTTTTTGATGCATGATATGTATACTTTCATGTTTATCTCTGTAAGGGAGTAGTATACATTGTATTTTCTGCAAAAGGGATAGTGTATATGCTTAGGGGAGTTATTTTGATCATGGCATTTTTTTTGTAAAACACTTAGATGTCAAAATTTTTCCTAAGTGTTGCCATCAATGCCAAAGGGGGAGATTGTTGGCATTTTTGATGATTATGTTGTGATTGTCATTGATAGACACACACTTGCCATGAGATCACTTTTTGTATGTATGAGTTATGCTCAACTGGTATTTGTTCCAAACTGGTATCATGTATTAGTCTTTAGACTATTGGTGTTTTGCAAAAATTATTTATTGATCTCAAGTAGCATAAAGACCCAAGTGGTATGAAGACCTCAAGTGGTTCGAGGATCCCAAGTGAAGTGGAGCAAAGGAACTAAAAGTGACAGTTATCATTTTTCCCAGTCTTCATTTTTGTCAAACCGGCAACCGGTATTTTTGCGTAAACTAGTATTTTGTATGAACCGATAATACTATGATGAGTTACCATCCACCGTTTGTTTGGCGGTGCCGACCCTTTGATGGTGCTTTTGTGCCATGTTACCAATTATGTCTAGAAACACTAAACCTAGGAACTTGCAATGTAATCCTATTGGACCGACATGAAACAAGATTCCTTTATAAGGACATCTTGTCTAGGGTTTTAGGTTGTTGTTAGGGTTTTCAATATTGCATGAGTTTTTGTATGAGCGATCATAGGAGAGAAGGGAGAGTCTGTGTGAAGTAATAGAGTGTGAAGTATCTAAAGACTAAAGTAATGCTGAAATGCATTAGCGATGAGCTTTCATGGATCTAACCAAGCATACTGTGCTAGTATCTAGATCACTCACTTTTTGATTACTTACATCTTCGACAAGTCTGAAGACCCTTAACCGGGTAGGCCTCACAAAGCCTTTGTAAATCCTCTAACAAGGTGGTTCACAACTGTGGATCTAAAATCCTCTCTCAAGGTTGTCTTTAATCAGACTTATCTCCTAACAGAGATTGAGATTCCTAACAGGATCTATTCTAGTAAAGAACATTGTATGACCTTAACTGGTCTTACCTTAACCGGTCTTGTTACTTTTCTCCACATAGTTACTTGTGAGTTTCATCTCACCATGGTTTTTCCCATTTGGGTTTCCATGTAAAAATCTCTTGTGTTATGGTGATTGTGCTTCTATGGGTGAAAGCCTTATTTGCTATTTGGTTTGCATTTGTGTTAACTGGTTTGTTTGTAAGACTGCTTTACCAGTTTACTGCTAGACTATTTAAGTGTTTGAGTTCAGAATTTTTTGGTATACTAATTCAAACCCCCCTCTTAGTATTCATCATCTCTAATATCACTCTAAAATCTAGATGCAATACAAATAACATTCATTATGTCAGGTCTAGTCTATGTCAAATAAAGCAGACCTCTAATCATAGATTTGTATCTTGTAGAATTTATTGGTGGAGAAACATCTTTCCTTGTCAATTTCTCACTTGTAACCATAGGAGTACTTACTAGTTTAAAATCTCCCATACCAAATTTCTTCAACAATTCCCTAGCATACTTATTTTGATAGATAAAAATACCTTTCTCCCACTGAGTAATCTGTAAACCTAAGAAAATTTTTATTTCCCCAATCATAGACATTTCAAATTCTTTCTCCATATTATTAGTAAATTCCATGCATAGCTTATCTTCACCTCAAAAAATAATATCATCAACAAATACTTGAATAATTAGTGTATCATCATCAATAATCTTATAATATAAATTACTACCAACATTACCCTTAGTAAAACCAATCTGCAAAAGATATTTATCCAACCTTTCATACCAAGATCTAGGTGCATGTTTCAATCCATATAAGTCTTTCCTTAACCTACAAACCATGTTTGTATCATCTGATAGTGAAAAACCATTATGTTGCTCAATATAAACTTCCTCATCAAGATCCCCATTCAAAAATGCATACTTAACATCCATCTAATAAACCTTGTAGTATTTATGGGATCTTAATCTTACAACTTCAATCCTAGATACAGGTACAAAAGTCTCTCCATAATCAATTCCTTCCTTCTAAGAATATCCTTTACAAACCAATCTAGCCTTGTTCCTTACAACCTGACCATCGTCAATCAATTTATTCCCATAAAGCCATTTAGTTCCAATAAAATTCTTATTTTTAGGTTGGGGAACTAAAGTCCATGTGTTACTCTTCTCAATCTCATATAGTTTGTCTTCTATAGCTTTCAAACAATATTCATTTTTGCATGCTTCAATTACTGATACCGGTTCAACTTGAGAAATTAAATATACCTTATTAGTTGCTATTATTATTCTTGTCATCACTCCATTGTTGTTATCCCTAATGATCTGATCTTTTGAATGATTCAATCTCACAGACCTAGGAGTCTTTTGACTCTTTGTTCCTCTTCCTAGTTCTTCAGTTATAGTAGAAATTTCTGATACTGTTAGAGTAACTAGTTCAATACTTTGTTCTAGTAAAGATGCTACTAGTTCAGATATAATCATTTCCATTGTCATTTTTTTCTCATAAACTCTTATTTGACCTCTATTCAGCTCATCCATCTTGACATTAGAACTCTCGACAATTCTCTACAATCTCTTTTTATAACATATATGTGCCTTTCTTTCATTAGAATAACCAAGAGATATGCCTTCATCACATCTAGGATGAAATTTTCCAATGATATCATCTCTCCTCATATAACATTTATGACCAAAGATTCTGAAATACTTAACTGTAGGTGTATTGCCAAACCATAATTCATAAGGTGTCTTACCAGTTTCTCCTTTGATATGTACTATGTTGAATGTATAAGATGTTGTTCTCGCTGCTTCTCTCTAGTAGATATGAGGTATACTAGCTTCCATCATTATTATTCTAGTAGCATCCAAGATAGTTATTTTTTTCCTTTCCACAACTCCATTCCGCTAAGGTGTCTGGGGAGCAGAAAATTATTTCCTTATACCATGATTCTCACAAAAGTTATTAAACTCACCGGATGTGAATTATCCACCATGATCTGACCTCAAACATTTAATCTTCAATCTTGTCTCACTTTCCACTTTAGCCTTAAAGATTTTAAACTTTTCAAAAGCCCCAATTTTCTCCCTTAGAAAGGTAACCCACATCATTCTAGACTAATCATCAATGATTAGCATGCAATATCTATCACCTTGAAAAAATTTAACTCTAGTAGGGCCACACAAATATATTACATTTTGTCTGTGTATCGGTTGCAATCTCTAAACCAAATCTATTAATGATTTTTCATTTTCCATCCTTGAACTATAATTGAAATCCCTTATCAACCAACTGTCCCACACTCAAAATATTATGCATCAAACCTTTAACCAAATAAACATTATCAGTATTGTTTTTACCATCCAATGATATAGTTCCATTTTCTTTGATCATACATACTTTGTAATCTCCAAATATAACCAAACCGCCATCAAATTCTTGCAAAGATAGAAACTTCCTTTTATCTCCAGTCATTATATGATGTGAACATCCATGGTCAATTACCCATTCATCCTTGTCTTCAATTTTAGTAGCAAGTGCCTTCTCTTTAGGTACACTCTCTTCCAGTGTTGAAACATCTTCCTTGATATCTAAGAACACCCATTCCTTTCCATTTTTGAAACCACTAGCAGCCACTTTTGTCAGTTCATCATCAGAGTCAGTAATACCTTCCTCATCCACTATGTAGCATCATTTTTCTCTAATTTCTTTGTACTTATACTTGTTTTGATATCCGGGGTTATGCTTAAAATATATTCTAACTCTTTCTTCAAATCTTGAATTCCTTTCAGGACATCTAGATGCAAAATGACCAATCTTATTACATGGAAAACATTTAAAAGGTGCTTTTCCTTCATACTTACTTCCTATCAGTCCTTTAGGTACTCTTATAGAAAATAGTTCTTCATGTTGCTCAAACTCATCATCTTCTCTCTTCATATTATCCAATTCATATAAAGCTTTCCAATCTTGCTTACCGATTGCTGATGCAGATGCATGAAAAGCAGGTTCAATTTTTATAGCTCCAGAAGGTCCAAATTCTTCAAGCTCAAAAGCAGATAATTTCTCAACCAAATTATCTTTGTTGATAAAAGTATTAGCCATTGTTCTCAATTCATTAATTGTAGTAGCCTTCATCTTGTAAATTGGTGGTAGGGCTCTCAGAACTTTAGAAATAATTTCATCTTCACTCATAGTTCCACCACAACATTGAATTTCCATAACAATCTCATTTACCCTTTCCATGAATGCAGTAATCCTTTCATATTCTTCCATCTTTAATTTTTCATATCTCACCTGGTAACCATCAAGTTTAGCGATCTTCACAGTAGGGTCACCTTCATTAAGAGTCTCCAACTCATCCCATATATCCTTTCCAGATGATTTATCGGTTAATCCCATTATCTTCTGATCAAAAAGTGTACACAAGAGGGATTCTCTTGCTCTACAATCATTCTCAAGCAACTTATCCAAGTTTGTTAGAGGAGGGTTGCTAAATGCTAGATTATGAGGTGTAACACCATTTTATGTGATCTCCCAAATCTCCTTGCCAAGACATCTCAGATGAGTCTCCATTCGAATCTTCCATACTGTGTAATTTTTTCCATCAAGCCTAGGAAGGTCTCTTCGAAAGATAGCTCTAGATGAACTAGATGAACTTGAACTGTTAGTGGCCATAGGATCTTCCTCAAGCAGTTAAGCTTTCTATAGAGAGTATCAAAGCTCTAATAACAATTGTTAGACAATTCAAATAACTGAAATATGACTGAGAGGGGGGGGAAATCAGTTGTCACAGATTACCAGAACATTCAACAATTAAAAATTTAATACCAGAACCCAAAACATTAATACTGGAATAGAAAATAAACCAATTAAGCATAAACAATAATCAAAGAATAAATTGTTGGCAATATTACATTATAACAGACAATGCAAGATTGTTGGCATAAGGATATTGAGAAGGTTGTTGATGATTATGGACATAACTGATTAAAGATGTTTTACTATCTTGATATTATTATTTTGTCATTGATGTCAAGAATTTGATTTTCTAATTCAGTATGATGTTGCCATAGCTTGAGAAATATGATATGAAGATTATAAAGAAGTCAGTAAAGACACAAAAAAGAATATGATGAATAAGGGGATAAGTTATTCAATGGGCAACTCTACCGAGTCAGAAAATGATGAATCTTGATGTTTTAGATTGTTTTAACATCATACATATGTTGTAGAATGTAAAGGTTAATACTACATTATGATATCAAGCAAGGAACCTAGTCAGTAAACCCTAAGCAACCTAGTCGGTAAACCCTAAGGTTATCGCAGTTAGTTAATGAAGATAGAATGTCTACCGAGTAAAGTTTAGTAATTACCAAGTTGTAAACGAGCTATAACAGAATGCATTAAATGTTTTACATGTGATATTTAAAGATAGAAGCTGATGAGCTGGAGAGAATCAATGATTGGTAAGCCATGGAAGAAGTTTGTTAATGAATCTAAGGCAATGGAAAGTTGGCATGAAGATCTATAGCTCAGATTGAACCGCAATACCCTAGCACAAGTTCCAAGGTGGGGTAAAACATTTTCAGATCGAAGGATACATTGAACCTGGAAAAAATTGAAGATCTGATGGTTATGATTGATCATGGGAAATGTGATCAAGGAGATTAAGCGGTTACCTAATTGTTTATAAATAGGAAACTATTGATAAACAATGCATGCGGGCAAGTGTATGCACAAGGATGCTACATAGTGATTACCGAGCACAGAAGCCTGAAGACCTATTAGAATAACAGAGTATTGATACCCAGCAGATAGACAAAATTAGTTATATGTCTAGATTGTATTGAACAAATAGGAATCTACTTTAGCATTTTTAGATGTGAAGTTGCAGATAGATTTTCATTACTATTATTTTGTGAAAGTGACAGAAAATCTCTTAACCAAGTGGACTTAACAGTCTTATATGTAAATCCTCTAGCAAGGTGACATTCAGATTGAGTGTTTGAAATCCTTTGACAATGTCACTTCTAACAAAGTGAAGATCCTAACAAATCCGAGGGAAATCCCTTAACTAGGTCACATCTAGTAATGTGTTTGTAATCTTTAACAGGATTTGCTTTTAACCGAGCATACTCTAGAAGAGTATATTTCTTAGTGGGTCCGAAATCCCACAGTGGTTTTTCCCTATTTGGGTTTCCACGTTAAATCTAGTGTTATGAGGTTTATATTGTTCATATGCTTTTAAGTTTGCATGTTTGATAGTTTTTGGTTATATCATTGATATATATGTTACCGAGGTTGAATCTAATGTTTTTATGGATGATTAAGTTTGCATGATTCACCACCCCCTCTCATCTTTTTGGGTACTAGATCTGTACTTATATTAAGTATCAGAACTATCAATTGGTATCAGAGCATTGGACTCTGGAAGAAAAGTTTAAAGGCACTTGAGTTAAAGATCCAAAGATGTATAAGAGGGATGCACCAAAGCTAAACAAGTCTAGTTTCTCTACATGGTAGAAAAGAATGAAGCTGCATCTATTAGGAATAGGAGATTATGCTGTCTATTATTTGGAAAATGATTTTGTTACACCTAGCACCTATCCATTGACAATGGAAGAAATAAAGGCAAAGCAAGAACACATTCAAGCAATGATTGAAATAACATTTGAATTGACCGACTCTGAGTTTAATGATCTAGAAGGCTGTGTTGATGCAAAGGCAATGTGGGATAAGCTCGTATCTATGTATGGTGGAGATGAACATGTACAAAGAGCAAAAGTGGATAGTTTAAGAGGACAACTTGAATCTATGAGGATGACTGAAGGTGAGTACATAACCCAGTACAGTACAAGACTAAAGGAGATTGTTAATCAAATCAAAGGAGCAGGAGGAACTATTGAAGAAAAGGATGTCACAAGTAAGTTATTGAGAACCCTTCTACCTGCTTATGCAATCCGAGTCTCTGCAATCAATGAATTGAGGTCTGTACCCAATATGGCAGTCTCTTTAGATGCTACTATTGGTAAACTACATGCATTTGAGTTAAGTAATTTTGATAACAGTGGATAATTGGTAAATAAAGTTGAATCTGCATTTAGTTCTTTTCATCTTGATGAATTTAATGATTACAATGAAAGAAAGTATAAGCACTCTGAACGAGATCATAGTGGAGCAAGTGAAAGATTCTGGAAGAACATGGAAGCAAGAAGAGTTTGAAGCACTATTGGCCAAAAGGTTACCAAGAGGCAAAGGTAAGTCTAAAGGAAAACTACCTTTGAAATGTTTCAATTGTGATAAGATTGGACATATGGCTTCTAACTGTCCTGATAAAGAATCTAGTGAAAAGAGAGATTATCGAGATGACAGACTAAAAGATAATCATTACAGAGGATACCGAGACTACAGGAGAAGAGATAAAAGGACATGCCTAATAGCTGATGAGAAATCTAATGATGATAAATTAGATGAAACTGATATAGGGGAAGTTGTTTATGTGGCTATTAAGGATGGATCTAATGAAGAAAGGTATGAAGAAAAAGCCCTACTATCTCACATAAGTAAAAATGATTCATGGATTATAGATAGTGGATGTTCACATCACATGACAGGTGATAAACACAAGTTTGTTATACTAGAAGACTATGATGGAGGCTATGTAAGATTTGGTAATGATGCACCATGTTCGGTAAGAGGTAAAGGATCCATAACACTTCTTGATAATGCTAGATGCAATGATGTTTATTGGGTTGAAGGTTTGAAATACAATTTGTTGAGTGTAGGACAACTTAACAACATAGGTAACTGAATAGAATTTTTGAATGGAATTGTCAATGTTTATGACAAATATAGAAAGTTAGCTGCTATCGGGACACAAACAAGAGGTAATACATTTCACCTTGACTCAACTCTCAATAAGTGTTTGCATGCAAAGATTGATAATACCTGGTTATGGCATAAAAGGTTTTGTCATGTTAATTTTGATAATCTAATCAAAATAAGTAAGAAGCACTGAGTAAGAGGTCTATCGAGTCTTGAAAAACCTGAGAATGCTATGTGCCGAGGATGCCAGATGGGTAAGATGACAAGATCAAGCTTTACAAGTAAGTCCTACACTTCTAAGGGAATTTTAGATCCTGTGCATATTGATCTTTGTGGCCCTATGAAAGTTCAAAGTTATTATGGAGATAAATATTTCATATTATTTGTGGATGATTACTCAAGGATGATGTCAGTCATGTTCTTAAAAGAAAAATCAAACGCTTTTCAAATGTTTAAATGGTACAAGGCAAGAGTTGAAAATGAAATAGGAAGACAACTAAAATGTGTTAGATCAGATAGAGGAGGAGAGTTTACTTCTAATGAGTTCAATTTATATTGCAATGATCATGGCATAAAAAGACAAGTCTCTGCACCGAGAACCCCACAGCAAAATGGGATAGCTAAGAGAAGAAATAGATCTATTGTGGATTGTGCCAGAACCTTGATGATTGAAAAGAAAGCTCCACAAACATTTTGGAGAGAAGCAATAAGTACAACAGTTTACACCTTGAACCGAGTACAACTGAAGAAAGGTACTTTGAAGACACCTTATGAAATCTGGTATGAGAAGAAACCTAATGTAAGTTATTTTAAAATATTTGGAAGTAAATGCTATGTTCACAAAGATGATAGAAATGGCAAGTTTGATCAGAAAAGTGAAGAAGGAACATTTATAGGTTATTCTTCTAGAAGTAAAGCATTTAAATGTCTGATCAAATCATCTAACAAAATAGTAGAAAGTGCAAATGTGAAAATTGATGAATTTGCAAAAAGAAATGATGAAGGAAACTCCAAAGAACCAGAAGATTATGAAGGATTTGTCTATGTTCAACCAAGAAGTCCTACCGAGAAGATTGTTGAAGAAATTGAAGAAAATATCCAGTTACCGAGTGATGAAGAAGATCATACAGAGCCTACCGAGCCTGTATTAGCCAAGTATGTCAAAAGGAATCATGCACCAAGTTAGATTATAAGAGATAAGAATGATCCAGTAATGACAAGGAACAAACTAAGACAGAACACATGTTTGATATCTGAATTTGAACCGAGAATAGTGAAAGAGGCATTTAGCAGTGAAGATTGGATAAATGCTAGGACAGAAGAGATTGATTAAATCAGGAATAATGACACATGGACACTGGTCCCAAGACCGAAGGACAAAAATGTAATCGGTACAAAGTGGATTTTTAGAAACAAGTTAAATGAAAAAGGTGAGGTCATTCGGAACAAAGCAAGACTAGTTTGCAAAGGTTATGCCCAAGAAGAAGGTATTGATTATGGTGAGACTTTTGCACCTGTGGCAAGACTTGAAGGAGCAAGAGCATTGTTGGCATATGCTACTTTCAAAAACTTCAAGGTATATCAAATGGATGTCAAATCTGCATTTCTGAATGGAATATTAGAAGAAGAAGTTTTCATTGAGCAACCTGAAGGATTTGTTGAAGACGAGAATAATGATCAAGTATGTAAATTGAACAAAGCTCTATATGGCTTAAAACAAGCACCAAGAGCATGGTATGAGAGATTGCATTCATATTTGATCAAGATTGGTTTTATAAGGACAAGTGAAAACAATAATATGTACATGAAGAATGATGAAAATGGAATATTAATATCAGCCATATTTGTTGATGATATTATATTTTGTGGAAATGACTCTCTATGCAAGAACTTTGGAAATGGAATGAGAAAAGAATTTGAGATGTCATTAATCGGTGAGATAAAGTATTTTATAGGTTTACAAATACTGCAAATGAAAAATGAGATTTTCATTACCCAATCCAAGTACATAAAGGAAATCTTAAAGAAATTTGGTATGGAGGATTCAAAACCTGTAAGTACTCCTATGACTACCAACTATAAACTATCAAAGAATGATGAATCTGCACCCGTTGATGAGACACTTTACCAATCTATGATTGGAAAATTGCAATATGTTGTTCACAGTAGGCCTGATATTGCACATGCAGTAGGTATTGTTGCAAGATTTTCTGTAGATCCCAAGGAAACACACATGACAGCAATCAAACAAATTTTCAGATACTTGGAAGGCACTGAAGATTATGGCTTAGTATATCGGAATGGAAATAATTTTGATTTGAAAGTTTATACTGGTGCTGATTGGGCAGACAACATTGATGACAGGAAAAGCACAAGTGGAGGAGCATTCTTTATGGGAGAAAGACTAGTGAGTTGGCTTAGAAAGAATCAAGGATGTGTTTCACAGTCAACAACCGAAGCTGAATATGTTGTTGTAGCATTGAATTGCACCAATATAGAATGGATCAAACAACTGTTGAGAGGTATAAATGAGAAAGTTACCGAGCCAGTAACTATATTCTGTGATAATACTAGTGCCATTAATATTTCAAAGAATCCTGTTATGCACTCTAAGACAAAGCACATCTCTATCAAATATCATTATCTTAGAGAAGAAGTTCAAGAGAAGAAAATGGTGTTGGAATATGTTAGCACAAAGAAGCAAATAGCAGATATCTTCACCAAGCCACTACCAAAGGACACTTTTGCATATCTCAGAAGTAAGTTAGGGGTCCAACCCCTATCTTCTATTCACTACCTGAGTTCAGTGAAAGCATCACTTTGATGACTCTATTGAATATCTTTTTAGGGAGTTGATGCTAGAGTGATACACTTTAGAATGTTTTTTTTCTGAAAGTGTACTGGAAATAATACTGGAATGATATAGAAAATAGGAATTGAAGACAAATGCTCTGACCGAGACTCAGTTGATACACAAATAGTAGGAAATAACTTCTTATAGAAAGAAATTAGGTTTTAGTTCTTTTCTTTTTGGCATTGTTGTCAAAGGGGGAGAAGACTACCAATGGGGAGAAGACCTAAGGAGGAGAAGACTGAGAATATATGGGAGAAAACTAAAGAGAAGTCTAATGTATGGGGGAGAGCATTTCAACATTTTAGAATCACAACAATCTGAATCTTTTAGAGGTCAAATCAATTGGTTTTGCCATCAATGCCAAAGGGGGAGATTGTTGGCAATATTACATTATAACAGACAATGCAAGATTGTTGGCATAAGGATATTGAGAAGGTTGTTGATGATTATGGACATAAATGATTAAAGATGTTTTACTATCTTGATATTATTATTTTGTCATTGATGTCAAGAATTTGATTTTCTAATTCAGTATGATGTTGCCATATCTTGAGAAATATGATATGAAGATTATAAAAAAGTTGGTAAAGACACAGAAAAGAATATGATGAATAAGGGGATAAGTTATTCAATGGGCAACTCTACCGAGTCAGACAATGATGAGATCTTGATGTTTTAGATTGTTTTAACATCATACATATGTTGTAGAATGTAAAGGTTAATACTACACTATGATATCAAGCAAGGAACCTAGTCGGTAAACCCTAAGGTTATCGCAGTTAGTTAATGAAGACAGAATGTCTACCGAGTAAAGTTTAGTATTTACCGAGTTGTAATGAAGCTATAACAGAATGCATTAAATGTTTTACATGTGATATTTAAAGACAAAAGCTGATGAGCTGGAGCGAATCAATGATTGTTAAGCCATGGAAGAAGTTTGTTAACGAATCGAAGGCAATGGAAAGTTGGCATGAAGATCTACAACTTAGATTGAACCGCAATACCCTAGCACAAGTTCCAAGGTCAAAATGCAAGTTCCAAGGCGGGGTAAAATGTTTTCAAATCAAAGGATACATTGAACCTAGATAAAATTGAAGATCTAATGGTTCTGATTGATCATGGAAAATGTGATCAAGGAGATTAAGGGGTTACCTGATTGTTTATAAATAGGAAACTTTTGATAAACAATGCATGTGGGCAAGTGTATGCACAGGGATGCTACATAGTGATTACCGAGCACAAAAGCTTGAAGACCTATTAGAATAACAGAGTATTGATGCCCAAAAAATAGACAAGATTAGTTCTATGTCTAGATTGTATTGAACAAATAGGAATCTGCTTTAGCATTTTTAGATGTGAAGTTGCAGATAGATTTTCATTACTATTATTTTGTGAAAGTGACAGAAAATCTCTTAACCGAGTGGACTTAATAGTCTTATATGTAAATCCTCTAGCAAGGTGACATTCAAATTGAGTGTTTGAAATCCTTTGACAAGGTCACTTCTAACAAAGTGAAGATCCTAATAGATCTGAGGGAAATCCCTTAACCGGGTCACATCTAGTAATGTGTTTGTAATCTTTAATAGGATTTGCTTTTAACCAAGCATACTCTAGAAGAGTATATTTCTTAGTGGGTCCAAAATCCCATAGTGGTTTTTCCCTATTTGGGTTTCCACATTAAATCTGGTGTTATGAGGTTTATATTGTTCATATGCTTTTAAGTTTGCATGTTTGACAGTTTTTGGTTATATTACTGATATATATGTTACCGAGGTTGAATCTGATGTTTTTATGAATGATTAAGTTTGTATGATTCACCCCCCCTCTCATCTTATTGGGTACTAGATCTGTACTTATATTAAGTATCAGAACTATCATAAATACCATCCACATGACACCAAGATTTATACATGGAAAACTTGGTAAAGGGAAAAACTACAGTTGGAAGCCTACCCATAGTCAGATAATACTTCTACAGTAAGTATGTGAATTACAATTGAGGGGCCTGCAATTGTAGGAATCCTGACAGCTGAGATTGCACTGCTCATCACAAAATGAGTCTCATTAACTACATAGAAATAAAGACTACAATCTAGAAGAATGAATTAACTGCAAAGGCATCATCTCCTCTACCTGAGTATAGTTCCAGTTAAGCTCAATACCAGAGAAATGAATCCTCTTAAATAAACCCAACTCGATCTCCAATGATCAACCAAATCCTTTGCTTGAATGATATTACATTATTCACCCATTACATATCCATATCCCATACCATAACCATATGATCTACAATGAGATTGTACATCATATATATACATATCCTTGACCATAAACAATCAAGTCGGCCACCAGACAATAAACCAGTTACATAATTATAAAACATGTCGGCCTTAGACCAAACAAATAATATCCAACACTTAAGATATCTTGGAAACACATCAAGAGGTCCAATCCATACGTTACATTAAGCCAATCCATAACCTAGATCAACCGAGACCCAATATAGGTCCACATGCTACAGCAATGATCTCCATCCACCATGTCTTGAATATGTTCACCATAAGTATCCCGAATTTATACCAAAAGCTGCACCAACTCCACTTATGCATATCATCAAAGATCTTCATCAAAGTTTTGCTAGTGAAACCCTCGTGAAACCACAAGCCAAGATTGCAAGCAAATAGGATAGCATCTGATCACTAGACCAAAACCAACCTACTGAATATGAACATGAGTATCATGAATAAGAAAATTTTATAACCAAACTATACTGAAGAATACCAGATCATTCTAGATCCAATCCAACTAGAAACCATACATCCTATCAGCACCAAAAGGGTGTCAGTAAAGCATCCAAAATAGATAGTGTTGACATCAATGACAAAAAATCAATGCAACACATAATCAATTCCTCCAAGTGGGCAACATCTCAATGATTTTGGTGTGAACTATGGCCAATAGTAGTGGAATGCCACAGAAAGGACATTGTTCTGAGACATAATTGTACATCAGTTATATATTGCAAATAGTGACATACTTGAAGTCATAGTTGGTTGTCAGACTCTAGAGGGTATGTAATCCTTGTGGAAAGTTTCACCAACTTGGCCTAAAAATATTTAGGTGATCGGTACATAATTAACCAAGGGAAAAGTCTTGGTTGCAAGGTTAAATTGAATCAAAGCACAAAAGACATAAAACATTCAAATAATGAAATATGAAAAGCAATATTTATACCTTGCCAAGAGAGTTCTCTTGTTCCTTCTATTTAGACTCTTGTTGAAGCTAAGAATGTGCCCTTTCCAAGATTGATCTGATTGGTCCAATAGTGATGATATGGTTAGCTCTCCAATATTGTGTACAATGGATAGAGGGTATATGGATGAGGAAGGATGGATTGATGATCAAAGTGTGAAATGGCTAAGTATGGATGAGTGGAAATTTTGGCATAATAAGGGTATGAGGATGATTTCTTGGGAAAAAAATAGAAGCATGGATTTACTAAACTTGTAGATGAGAAACAAGGGGATGGAGTCCTCAATTTATAGGAGGAGAAGAGGAGAAATAGATGGGTAGGATTGACCCAAGATGAAGGGTCAAGATTTGTTTTGATCCCACACAAGGCCCAAGAGGAGGTGACAAGACAAGTGTGGAGACCAAGAGATATTCCTTAAAGACATTTCTTGTCTCCAAACTCCTCAAGGCTCGTTGGGAAGACTTCCGAATGTGCCTAGGGAAGAGAAAGGAATAAAATATTCCTTGAGGGATGGGGATTAGGAATTAAAAATTCTTCAAAAATGATGATCATGGGGATTGGAGGAATAAGGAGGAATTAAAAATTCCTTGGAGGATGGGATGCCTAGAGGAATGTGAGATTTTGAAAATCTCACATTCACCTAAGAAAAGAGTATTTAAGGAAGGTGGTTGGATGGAAGGGACAAGGAGTTGACTTTGTGGCTAATCATGATGATTAGCCACTAGCAACTCATCAGGAGAGGGATTGGAAGAATGATTAGGTGGGATTAGGGTAGATAAGATTTGTAGGAGGATTTGACTAGTAGAGAGAATGAGTGGAGGGAATTAAAAATTAGAAGAATAATGCTAAATGATTTTAGGGAGTTTCTAAAAGAATTCATTAGGTTAATGATGGATTAGGAAATAGGTTATTTTTAGGAATCACCTAGATTAATTAATTAATTGAAATTAATTAATTAAAATGAGGTATTTGAGGAGACTTAATATTAGGTATTTTTAGAAGAATAAAGGTGGATTGATTTATTAAATAAATCAATAAACAAACTATAATGACAACATTAATTATATTTAATTAATATTGAGGAGGAATAGGAATTGGTACAATTAATAAATTAATTATGCAAATAACTTAAAATAATTAAAATAATTATTTTTAAGTGTCTACACATAATATTGTGTTCTTTGTTTTCATCATTGACAGTCCTAAAACTACCAGTTGTTAATGTGTTATATACAATCTCAAATGGAGTTTCTCACAGTTGTTATCCCAAGGGGGGATGTTCGATGTTGTGTAGGGACCTCTCCATTGGATTGTGTGTATTACCTATAGAAGGTATTTTGAGTTTGGGACATTTGATTAGTCCTAGCACAGTCCAAAGTGTTGATGTCCACATTTTGATAATAAAACACAAGTGGAATGTGTTACAAACCTATGTATTGGCATGATTGGCATAACTGATGGAGATGATGGTGTACCGGTATAGGATGATATTGTTAGGACTGTTGGTGATGATATATTGATGGACTATTGGTGATGATATATTGATAGATTGTTGGTGATGATATAATAATGATATGATCAATTATTTATGTTGTCATTGATGGCAACCATAGTTTTCTATGTTTGTCTATGTTTGATATGTCATCTAATTCTACTGGTATTGTCTAACTAGTTATAGATTGAATGGATGAAATTGGAAAGCTAAAATGCTAAGTTGACAGTGTATCGTTAAGCAGGAAAAGAGAAGGAGATGGTTGCGGTTGTGATCTTTGTTGAGATAGGTGTTCCAGTTTGGAATGTGTGCTTATGAATTCTTAATGAGTCTATGACATGAACCACATCATTATTGGAGAACCCTAAATCATGTTTGTAATTGACTTTTGTTATTCAGTTGGGGTTTAAGAACCGGTAATAAGATCTCTCTGACTAGTGATGTTTTATAGTTTGGCGGTGATTTTTTTTCATGTTCGTATGTTAGTGGTAATGTGGCAAAATCCATGTGAAGAGATAAGATGTTGTTTTTCCATGTACAAGAAATGAATTTCTTGGGAATCAACAAATTTTTTAGAAGAATGTGTTAAGAGTTTGAAAGCATATCAAATCAAGTTACGGTGATGTGTTATGATCATTCAACGAATGTAATTGTCTTGTAAATTGTTATAATGATTAGTCTTATGTTTTGGTAGATTATTTTCCCGCGCTTGATATAATTCCATGTAAATTCAAAATTACTAGGGTTATGTAACCAACCTTATTGTAAATATTATTTAGGTCATGTTTTTGAAGGTTTAGTGTGTCAGTGATTAGAGAAGTGTGTGTGTGCCACACCAGATTGTGCTGTCTACATGAGTGAAGTAGATTGGAGCTGAAAAGGATCTGAAATAGCAAGTGATGAAGTGTTGAATCCACATCATTCACCCATTATTTCCTAATAGTTTTAGTAGACTTAAAATCCCTTAACTAGGTAGGTCCTAATAGGCCTGATCTTGTAAATCCCTTCACTTGTAGCTCAATTGTTGGTTTGATGATGATTGTAATGGATGACTTCATGTATTATCATTGATGGAACATGTATACATAAACATATGCTCGCATTGTCATCTTAGTTAAGAAAAATTAGTATTACTTCTAAAAGTTACTTGCATTTTAACTGCTATTGATGTTTAGTCAAAGATGGTTTAAAGGGCATCTAATCGGTATATGTTGACAACTAGTATCTACAGGAATGACTTGAAATGAACTTGGAGATTTAGTAGAAACCATCAAAGAAGAAAATGGTAGACAATCAGTTTATATGTTGATAGTGGTTAACTCCTAACTGATATCAATGTTCCAACCGGTATTCATTGATTGTGGGATGAGTTATCACCGGTCGTGATTAGTTACCCCTTACCAATAGATTTGGTGGTAATTTGTAATGAGTTATGTTTGATTGTCGAGATACACCGTACCTAGGATATTATGATATGATTCCTAAGCCGACATGAAATCTAAATGTCTATATAATGACATTATGATGAACTATTTTGATATATGTATGATGCAAGATAGAAGTGCTCAGTTATTAAAGGCACTGTAGAATATGTTGGTGATGAAGTTGGTGATGTAGTTTTGAGTGAGCAGAAGAGGATATATTCAAGAAATTTGTGCTACTTCTAGATCACACCACTTGTTGTTTTCTAATCACTACAACAGTCAAATACCTTAACCGGGTAAGCTCTAACAAGCTTAAAAATATAAATCCTTTAAAAAGGTGATCCATTAGTTTGGATTAAGAAATACTCTACTGAGGTTACTCCTAACAAGGTACTACATTTAATGGGGTATAGCTCCTAACAGAGCTTTGGGATCTTTAACAGGATTCGTTCCTAGTAGAGCATTTTTATAGACCTTAACCGGTCAGTTATCTATTACTACAGTTAGTTAACTTGTGAGTCCCATCTCACCATGGTTTTTCTCATTTGGGTTTTCCATGTATAAACACTTGTGCTATGGTGGATGTTTTACTTATTGTGGATGCTTTAATATCATTTTGGATTGCATGTATAGTGTTTATTAAACTTGTTAAGTATCTCTACAAGTTAGTTTTTAAGGTAGTATTGTTTTTTTCTGTCACTGATTCACCCCCCCCCCCTCTCAGTGCTTTATGAGTATATCAATTGGTATCAGATCCAAAATTCCTTAAGTCTTAATCTCTTGGAAGGAAAACCTAAAGCCACCATGGGGGGACATGAGCTACTTATAGATGGCTAGAGTTCTTGATGCTACCAAGGAAGAGCTTGAAACCCTAAGAGTCTGATTTAAAGATTCACAAGTCAAAAGAAGAGAACTAACTAAACAAATATTGGAGATATCTAATAATAGTTCTTTAGATGAAGCTAAAATTGATGCATTAGGTGAAGAAATTGAAAAACTAAATAGTGAGAAGCTAATAATGAGAAGAGAGTTAGAAGCCCTAACTATCTGCATGAGCCAAGACCTAGAAGCAAGGAGGGTAGATAAAGACCATATCAAAGAAAGAGATCATGAGATTGCTAAGATCAAACAAGAGAATACAACTTTGCATGAGAATTGGCATGAAGAAAAAGAAGAAAAAGAGGCTTTGCAGCTAGATCTTGAAATGGCAACATCACTAAGAGAGACTCTTACAAACCACAATGAAGATATTACCAGAGAACTCACTGAGGCTAATGGAAAGCTAGAAAAGTTCAATAAGAGTTCCTCTATGTATGATGAGAAGATCCAATCTTAGAGGATGAAAGGAGACACATCTGGACTAGGATTTCATACATCTAAAAAAGGAGAGTCTTCTAGACCAAAGAGAAACATTCACAAGGAAAAAATGACTCCTAAGGCTAACAAGCCTATTGGTAAGAGAGTTTTTAGACCTATTTTCTTTGTCTGTCTCAACCCTGGACATACTGTAAATGTGTGTAGATATAGACCCAATGAGAATACAGGCTATAATAAAAATGCTAGGTATGTATCTAGGAGATTTGAAGGTTATTGCTTCACATGCAACATGATTGGACATAGATCAGTTTAATATAAATATGGAGGAAATAATCCAGTACCTCACATGAATCCAAGACCTAATGGTAACAAAAGGAAAATATATGACAACCAGGGAAACATGGACTTGCATAAATGCTATGTCAATCAGTTTAGTCCATTTGAAATGGAAAAGGTAACTAATGTCATTTGCACCATTTGTAACAATTATGGTCATGTGGCTATGAGCTACAAAAGGAGAACTGGAAGTGGCAATACAAGACCTTGGAGGTCATTTAGAATGGCCTGCTATCATTGTCACAAACTGGGACACATGGAAAAGTTATGTATAACTAGAAAGATCAAACTGGTTAATCATTTTGTAGACCAGAAAGGAAAGAAGAAGGTAAAAATTGAGGAAACTAGAGAGGAGATGAACCAAATGTGGAAAAAGAAGAGTGATGATATGCCTACAGAAGAACCTAATCCTTCACCCAGTGTGGAGAATCCTACATTAGTTAATTAAGCCTTTCAACAGGGCTAAGGGGAGCATAGCGGTAAATATACTTCCGGACCCCTTGAAAGATGTATGGTAAGGAGGTTTGCATTTTTGAGTTGTTCTATGTAAAATCTTGATATACTTGTCTATTGGTTTTTTGAAAGATTGTCAACCAGTCTTACAACTGTTAATATTTAAAGTATCATTAAGCGGTGTATTAGGGTTCATAACCCTATCAGTCAAGCAATTAATGCAGTAGGTAAAGATGATAAAAAGAAAGTTTTATTATGTTATTTTTACCCTAAATGCATTTTAAAGAGAATTCTTGAGCACTTGCAGAGTGAAAAGAGAATTGCTAGCTGGTTGTAGATGAATTTGTGCTGTGAATTGTGTGATTGAAGCTAATTTGAAGATTAGTGAAGGTGGAACTGGTATGTATTTGAGTAATCAACCAAAAATCATGTTAGTGCAAGAGAATTAAATTACTTCTTTGTCAATCCCTTAAAAAATCAAGTTTATAAGAATGGCATCGTCATCTAGGAAAGTAATTATACTTATGATCACATCAAAACCAATGGAGGTTATAGAATCTGAAAAAAATAGTGTCTTACAATGCTTTGTCTCAAGGTCCTGGTTGTGCTATCATAAAAGGTGATTTATCTAGCTACATTGATTACAAAATCAAAGATTTAGGATCATTGTATATTTACTCTCAATTGAAATCCCTATGTGATTAAAGTGACAAGATCAAACCCGAGTATATTAGGGTTTATCAGAAGGGTTTTCACAATGCAACTTATTTTCTAAAGATTTTGAAGAGGAACATGTCAGGATCATTCTTAGTCAAGTTCATGGTGAAAATATTTATCTTGAAAGATCACATACTATCACTAAGGAAGCTATTCATGCTTTGACTAGTTTTTGGCAAACCAGTGAAGTTCCCAAGATGAGTAAAATTTCTAAAGAAACTATAATGATATTAACTCAGACTACCTCTGATGGATGTTCATTTTTAGTTAATAACATTAAGGATCCAACAGTTAGACTAGCTACTATGGTTATTGGCTACAAGATATTTTATTCCAGTAGAATGAATGGTGTGCCATCTGCAATTGTGCATACAAATTATAGAATGATTTTTGAGAATGTAGATTATGACCTATACAAGGCCATAAGAAGTCAATTAATATTAAATCTGCAATCAATAAAGAATGACAGTAGTGAGAAGTTCAAATTTGGTTAGTTATTGATTGGTTTAATCTTTTACTTTGAAAATTTCCTATCAATAACTGCTTAGATCAAGAACAACATTAAGGCTATTTAGAAAAATTTCTCTACTACAATGAACATGTACTTTAATGAATTCCAAAAGAATATGAATATGAGGGTAAAGCTACCTGAAGATGTGGTGAAATTTTTTTCAAAATAAATCATTTTCACAGTCAACACTTATTTTTGTCTCATGGAAGCCATCGAACCCAGGGAAGATGAAATGGAAGACATGAGTTATGAAGTCAATTATGACTTATTGATTGGTTATGCTAATAATCTATTAGCATATCCAGTGGACAAGAAGAAGAAAATACTAGGAATATTTGAGGAGCAAACTACAGAGGCTGAAACCAGTAGTGCTCAACCCAGTAGTGGTAAAGGAAAGAAGAAGAAGGCTGAGCAAGCACCTCTAGTGCCAATGACTACAAGAGTAGCATGAAGTGTCCAAGTTAAGAAGGAATCATCACCAAAGGTATATATAAAGAAGCAGTCTGCAATGAAGAAGAGAGGGAAGCAACTGATTCTTCAAGAAGAATCTGATGATACCAACACTGAGGAAGAGCCTAAGAAAATAAAGGAAACTGATAAGAAAGCCAAACTAGTTGAAGATACCTCTCAGCATGGTATTTCCATTAAATTTTTATCTATAAACCTATGCCTAGTTTTTGAGAAAACTGTAAAAACATTAGGGAGGAATAGGTTTCATAATGTTAAAGAATGTTTTTATTCATTTGATGAAGATCACAAGGAACAAATTGTTCAACAGGTAATCAACCATTTATGTCAATACAATCAATTACCTCATGATCTTAAGGATGGAATTTTTGATTTGTTGTATTCTATTCTTTTAAATAAGTGGGAAGAGGTTGTGGAGAAAGATCAAAAAATCATTCATAATGTATTTATTCAATATTTTCTCGATTTGTCTAAAGATGAATTAGTTGTGTTGATTTATAATTTTAAAGGACAATTTATTTTTAAAACAAGAAGATTAAAATTAATAAGTGGAAAGGTGCAATCTATTGAAGTTGAGACTCATTAGATAGCAAGAAATTTTCAGAGGATGCATAATCAAATAAAGTCTCAATGGACTAATCAACCAGAGACCGAGGAATGACTGGAGATGGATGAGAAAAAAATTGTGACAGTTGATATTGTCTATCCTATCAGGAATACAGATGAAACTACTTCCCAGGCGGTTATTTGTGTTAATGATATGCATGATACCATTGATCTATCTAGCAATATTATTGAACCACATAAGCAACCACCAGTTATTACTGTTTCATAGGTTAAAGCAGTTGAAATACCAAAAATTCAACCAAGTGTGGATTGTTGACAATTGACATTCATTAGATTCATTTTGTTGTGATTGATGGCAACAAGATCTGATGGAAGTCACAAACTGAAACCAGGAGGCATATACTAGTAGATACCATCCAATGCATTGGATCATGGTAGTAAATATGAAGTTATGCTTATGTGATACGATCTTGATGTGGTTATATTCTATGAATAAATTTGTTAGGGGTCCCATAGATACTGAGAGGGGGGGTGAATCAGTATCTAACCGGTAATTAGAATTTCTTAACTTAAAACATGTAGAACATAATATAACATTGTACCAATATGCAAGAATTAATGCAATAAACAAAATCAAGAGCATCCACATGAAAAACACACCATAACACAATATGTTAACGAGGAAACCTAGTGTGGGAAAAGCCTCAGTGGGATTTGTGACTGACAATATTCACTCACTGGCCAATAAGAGAACATTACTTACAAATAGGGGCCTGCACATGCAAGAAGGCCAATTGCCTAGAGCTCATTGCTCAATGGGAAGTCTCATTGACTTACAATAAGGATTATACAAATCCAATATATCTTGTATTGCTTTACAATAGCATCTTCAATGCTTGATTTAGTACCAGTTCCTGCTTTATTCTTTACATATATCTCTTGACCTATATTTCGCACATTAGGTCTACCTAATATTTTCCTTAATGCTTCTACATCACATTCATTATGCTTTTTAAATGTCTACAATGATCTCTTTTATATATAAGAGTCATTTTACAATTTGCTAAGTTGGCTTACACATTTTTACAATAATAAACAAAATGTAATATAACAAAATCCTATCGGCCTCTTTGTCAATATACTTCCTTTCTTCTGTGCTGGTGCCAGTGTCCTGAGTGCCGATGTGGAGTGTGATCCGCTGATCCTGATATAATGTCTTTGCTGGTGCCATAGGATTGCAAGGTTGCCATCAATGAAGAAACCTTCAATCACATACAATGTCTCATTGGAGTGTGCATATGCTAACAATCTCCCCCTTTGGCATTGATGGAAACACTCATGAGAAATTTCAAAAAGTATCCAAAAATGTGTAGTCCAAAAATGTTACCAAAAAAAATGTGTGCGCTCACCCTGAGCATATGATTCCTATGATTTGAATTTTCTCATCCCACTACTCCCCCTTTGGCATCAATGACAAAGGTTGTCAAGATGTCAGTAGAGTTTGTGGTTTCAACCTTGTAGCTGGGTAGTTATGATTTGAAAAGATCTCCCAAAATCAAGTTTATACTATCCATAAACTTTTTGCTATCCTTTATTGCTATCTCTGTTCTCTTCACTGTACCGGTGAGATGCTGCAAATGCTCTGCCGGTGTTTTGCTTCCCTGTATTAATGCCTCAGAAATTTCCTTTCGCCAATCTTGGACTTAGTTTAGATCTCAAATGTTTTGCCTTATTTATTATTCTTTCTTTCTCTCTTTCCAATTTGAGTAGTTCTTCCTTAAAATGTGTTATCTTGTCCTCAAAAACTGATAGTGTATTAGGTGAGTTGACAAAGCTGTCTGCAAGTTTATTTATCTCATCCTGTACCTTGCTCATTTTCTTGTCAATATCTATAGTCAAAAAGTTTGTTTTACATGTATCTTTATACAAATTTTTGTATTCTTTCAACCAATTACATAGTTCTGATAGAAGTGTGTCAAAATCTCTATTACACTTCTTTATTTTCTCATCAAAGAATTTCTATTTTCAATTTCTACCTTATCCTTCACTGAATCTTCCTTTATTTTCTCAATGTTTTCTGAGATGTATTTACATAGTGTATCCAATTGTCCTAAAGAATCTTTGTTATCTATATTGCAGTTAGGTGGAATTACCTTCAAAATTGGTATGGTATCATCAATTGCTTTGTAAGCCTATGAGCTGCAGTCAGTTATTTTCTTCATAGAATCAAGTAGTACCTCAGTCACATTTGTTGATTTGTATCCTAATGATGATCCAACAATCTAAGTACCGATCTAAGTAACCAAGCTTGTATTGACCTCTGGTAGGTCAGTTTGTGTCTACATTTCTTTAAGCACTGGTTTCCCTACTTCACTAGTTACCAGTGGCATTGTTTCCTCATGTACCTATTCCAGTTGTTGTTGTTCTGGAGCCTTTTGCTCTGTTTGTTTCTCTATAGGTTTCATTTCCTCAATTTGTGTCTCAGTCTCTACCTTTTTCTCTTTATCATCTACTAGTTTATCAGTTTCCTCAGTCACTAGAGGCTCACTAGCCATATCTGACTCTTCTATTGTATCTTTGTCTACTACTATGTTGATCTTCTGAGTATCAACATTCATAGTATATAGGACTTCAAGATTAGGATTATTATCCTCTACATCCATACTCTCGATTGCCAGTTGATCTTCATTAGTTGTTGATTTTACCGGTGGAGTATTTAAAGAAGGTGGGGGTAAGTTGTCTCTAACCTTGATACTTGGTGGTCCACCAACTTTACCTTTCCCCTTGTCTCTATCTTTTTGATATACCTTTATGGGTTTAGGGTTCCTGTACTCTTCTTGTTTTTATTTCTCAAATAGGAATATATCCCATCCATCTTCTATTTCCTCTGTCACTTCATTAACTCTTCCTACCATTAGTGAAATATGTTGGTGTGTAGTAGACAATATTGACTGGTTGGCCTTTGCAATCAAATCATCAATTTCTTGTGGAGAGTTTACTGGATATATAGCAAGTAGCTTCTCAATTTTTATTTTCTTATCCAATTCTATCACTGCCTGTCTTCTTGCCTCTAGTCTTTTGAATAATTCATCTGGTATTTCATTAACTACTTCCATCAAAAATTTCTTGTACATATCCATGTGCAATACAACACTATTTTCAACTTGTTCTTTCTCATCAGTTGTTAGAGTGTCATATATTTTCTCTATGTTCTTCAGTTTACCTTCCTCTATGATTTCATTCAACAATATATCAAGAGGGGCCAAGTCTCTGTTTGTCCTTTTCTTCTTCTTGGGTGTCAATTTCTTCTTTGGTGTGGCCTTTCTAACCAGAGATCTCACAGCTAGTTGCTTTTGCCTTGTCCTCCTAGGTGAATGTGTGGTTGCCGGTGAGGGATCTCTTTTTCTTACAACTCTTTTAAAAGTTGCAGGCATGTCACTTCCTGAAGAAGTACCTACCGGTGATAGGTGAGTTTCAGGTTGTGGAGCTACTAACTCATCCTCTATTATGTCGGTTTTCTTCAATACATCTTCCTTAATGGCTTTTGCTTGTCTGGACCCTTTCCTTACAACTGCCTCAACCTTTTTCACCCTTTTCTTTGAATATTCTCTACACTACCAAGTACTTCTTCCTCTGGTTCTCTCAGGGCTTCCAGAAGTGCTTTAGCATATGTTTCAACTATGTGATCATCTGTTTCATATCCCATCTCGGTTACCCAAACTGTCCTTGGAATGACCGCTTCCATCTAGATTTCATCTTTCTTGATGACAAAGCATATATCATCTTTGTATTTGTCTACAATCTTCTGTGATAACCTTACTCTTTTCTTCATTTTGGTCTTTAATGCTTGGAAAAAGTCATGAATATTGTTTTCCTTGTTCTCACCCATGTTATTGAATAGTTCAATCAATTGTTTTCCTACCGGTATGTCATATCCAAGTTCTTTATAATGTATACTGGGAACCTATTTTGTTATATGTAGCATTAGGCATACTAACAGATTTCCAAATCTGAAAGTTCCTTTCTTGTCCTTCTTGATCTTTCCAAGATTGTCAATTAATTCATCCTTTAACCACTCACATATGTCAATTTTTGCATTGTCTGTGACCATGTCATGAGCACTCTTAATGCATAAACTTGAAACTGAATTAAGTCTATTCATACCCTAATATCATACTGATGAATCTTACATTGATATCTTTTACATCATTAACCCTTAGAGACCTCTTGTCAAATGTTGCACTAGTTAGGTTTATAACTAGGTCATTGGAAACTTTCTTGGTTTTATCTGGTCTTTTACCAGTGGTCGGTAACCCTATGACAAATTTCATATCTTCCTTGGTGATTTTATGAATTGCATCTAACCAGAAAAATTCTCCATGTACCCTGCTCAAAACTATCCTAATCACATCCTTCGGAAATTCAGGAATGCTAAGGATTTCTGTAAATCCTAGGGACTCAATGATCTTGTGCTCATCCTTTATATTGCCAGTATTATCACATATCATAGTTTTATACATGGTTTTAATTTCCTCATCTCCTAACTCTTCTATGTTGCAATGAATTTACATTCGGGGGTCTTCAGCATATACAACTCCCTTAGGAATTTGAGAAAAAGCGCCTAAGGTATCATCCTTCTTTGCTATCTTGGGAACTAACTGAAATACAGGCCTAGGTCTTTTTATTACTTCAACAATAGTAGGGTTTGCTATGTATTCAATTGTAGAGGTGGATGCCATGATTAAATACCTTTTACTACCTTGGATGGATGATTGCTTGGATGTTCTTGCTTCTTGCTCGAAATGCCTTAGCTCGGAGTCTTCGCCCTCTTCAAAAATTTGAAATCACAATGAAATGAAATGGAGCCAAAACCTTAACTTTATAATGTCTCTTCGCCATCTACCACATTAATTTCATGCCGGTTAAGTATTCACTTAACATTGTTTGCCGATAATAAGTAATTTCCAACTTCTTATGTCTAACCGAGGGAATAATAGCACATGTATCAATAGATTGCCAAACCCTCAAGGAAATTTTCTTCAATTAGATGAAGAACTTCTTGCCAGTGGAGCACTGCTCTGTCCTTCTAGTGAAGCATCACTCTGTCCTACCGATGAAGTATTGTTTGGTTCTACCGGTGGAGGAGTATTCCCAATATTTAAATCACCTTTTCTAATCCATTGTTTTGAGAATTCTTTCTTAACCTCTTCAACTTTTTCTTTACCTTTCAAGCAAGAAATTTTATTGTCTACTAGTGTTCCTTTACTTCTACAGAATTTAGCAATATGCCCAATCTTGTTACATGCATAACAAGTTACATTATTTTTCTGAATAGCTTTCCCATAACCTATGCCGGTTTGTGTTATACATTGATTAGATAAATGTCCAAATCTTCCACAAACATAACATCTCACATTCATTCTGAAGTTTTCAGAGTTGTGACCAACTTTGTTGTATTTAGAACATTGACTGGTGGGTGTGTTGATATTCTGAGAATTTCTAGATCTACATTCATTTTCTCTATGACCATACTTATTATAGTTAAAGCATTTACCATTGAATTTATAAGCATTAGGTTGTCTTACCTGTTTGTTGTGATCCTGAGTATTTGTAGTATCGGAGCTTTCACCAACTTCAAAGCCAATTCTAGAAGTGTCACCTTTAGGTTTTTGATTCTTCGGCAAGATGCCAAGTTCCTCTGAGCTTTTCTTGAATTTTTCTTTGTGTTGATTTGCAGTTTCTAGTTCTCTTTCTAGGACTTCTTTTTGTCTCATCAGTTCATTTGAGTCATTCTGAGTATGCATCAGATCTGTCTTCAACATGTCATTTTCATAGCTAAGTCTTGTGTTCTCATTTTCTGCATCACTTAGTCTTCTGGTCAATTCTTATTTATTCATCTTCCTATCCTCAATCTCTTTGCAAAATCTCATAGTCCTATCCTGCATCTCATTCTTTGTTGTCATGATCTCTTGTTTCAATTTGCTTATCATATCATTAAGTGATTCCTTTTCATCATTCTCATTTTGCAATTTTTCACAAAGTTCTCTTCTCTTATTTCTTGCAACAGTAAAATTTTCTTGAAGTGCTTGAATGATTTCCAGAGCTGCTCTTAAATTATCTTCTAATTTGATAATTTTCAACTTTTCTATGTCATAGTCTGTAAGAGCTCCTTCCAATTGCTTCATCAGATTTTCCATCTTTATCGGTGTCAACTATCTTCCTCAAGCTATTAGGCTTTTGAAAATAGAGGACCAAGCTCTGATACCAATTGTTAGGGGTCCCACAAATACTGAGAGGGGGGGTGAATCATTATCTGACCGGTGATTATAATTTCTTATCTTAGAACATGTAGAACATAATATAATAGTGTACTAGTATGCAAGAATTAATGCAATAAACAGAATCAAGAACATCCACATGAAAAACACACCATAACACAAGATGTTAATTAGGAAACCCGGTGTGGGAAAAACCTAAGTGGGATTTGTGACCCACAATATTCACTCACTGGCCAATAAGAGAATATTACTTACAAATAGGGTCCTGTACATGCAGGAAGGCCAATTGCCTAGAGCTCAGTGCTCAATGGGATGTCTCACTGACTTACAATAAGGATTATACAAATCCAATATCTTGTACTACTATACAATAGCATCTTCAATGCCCAATTCAGTACCGGTTCTTGCTCTATTCTATACATATACCTCTTGACCTATATTTCGCACATTAGGTTTGCCTAATATTTTCCTTAATGCTTCTACATCACATTCATTACCCTTTTCAAATGTCTACAATGATCTCTTTTATATATAAGAGTCATTTTACAATTTGCCAAGTCAGCTTACACATTTTCACAATAATAAATAAAATGTAATGTAACAAAATCCTGTCAGCCTCTGTGTCGGTATACTTCCTTTCTTCTATATCGGTGCCTGTGTCCTAAGTGCTAGTGTGGAGTGTGATCTGCTAATGCTAGTAAAATGTCTTTGCTGGTGCCATAGGATTGCAAGGTTGCCATCAATGACAAAACCTTCAATCACATACAATGTCTCATTGGAGTGTGCATATGCCAACAATAAATTAAGTAATGACATTAAGGTACCCTAGGGAATGGTAGAAGTTATATTTTATTCTGCTTGCATAATTATGGTGTTGTGGACATGTCTCTATTAAAAATATTTTATGTAATCTTGTAGATGTTAATTAATGCTTTGAGTAATGGTAGCTTAATATGTTGTATTGGTAGATTCTTAAAAAAAAATTTATCCCCATTTGTATATTGGTTGGTTAATTTCTCTAGGGTATTTTGGCAAGCAATACACATAGAGAGAAAGATTAGGGATTTCCATTGTGTATCTTGAAGGGATGGCTCACATGAAACTAAGAATTTTCTCATATGGATGAGAATGATGATCATGAAAGTGCAATCACAACATGTTCTCACATGCCTCTTCAGACAAGTCCCAATCACTCCATGTGTGAGCATTCTTCTCAACACACCCATAGCATCGTGATAGCACTAATGACTTGATTTGGGAATCCAATTATCTTAGTAGTGTTTTACCCTAATTTCATTATTATTTTATCACTTGTTAAAAATTCTCAACAACTAAATTGAAAACCATGCCACTTACGGCTCAGGGACACAATTGTGGAGCCACTCCCATCATTGACTCTATTACCTACCCTAGGCATAAGAAATCCAAACAAAAAACCAAAATATAAAGGTTTCGATGTGAATGAAAAAAAAATTCATCAATTGAGCCCAACAATTCTCAACACACATCAAATTATCATATTTACATTACCATATTCACATACAATTCACAATATACTTAATTGGCCATAATGCCACGAGAACGAGTACAAATTGATCCAATAACAAAATTTACTTATATAATATCATAATTCCACAAAATAAAACCATATTTAAATGCACACATTCTAACTTCCATCAAATGCACAATTTGGCAAAAAAGTAGCTATTTAGGCCATCCATCATTGATGAACCTCCATAAAGCTTCAAAATTCAAACTGTAAGGATTAAAAATTTGAGAAAACCCATTGTTTGTCTATTAAGAAACAACACAAAAAATCCATAAAATTAACATTCACCCATCGAATAAAATTTGGGTGATTTTATCTATACAAATGCATGTCTCCAAATTTGAAAGCATAAAAATTCAATATCTTAAGGAAAAACATATTAGTAATTATATAATCCTATTAATATATAGTTGTTAATTTTTATTTTGTTGGTTCTCATGACAAGGGAGTGAGGAGTCTTTTCATTTTTTTGAGATCATACTCAGATCACTTATTTTTTATTATTAATTTATAAAGATTGTTGTAACATATGTATGCCTTATTTGTATTCCAATTATGTGCTTCTTGTAAGGAGTATGCGGTTTTACAATATTGTTGCAACCCATCTATAGACCCATTTAGAACATGTTTGTTATATAAAATTGGAATTGATTAAAATTAATTAACCATATCACAAAATGTAAAAATAAAATTTAAATTATAGGAAAAATTGACCGATCAGCAAGGTAGACCATTAAACTTAATCATTAATAATAATATTTATTGATACAAAGTTGAACTTAGAGTTTGACTAACAAAATGCATGGCCTTTGAAGTAATACAAATATATAAATAATAGTAACTAGAGATGAGTTTATTGTTCTAAATTTATTTGGAATAAAAATTAGATAAATATAGAAGATATTATTTTTTATAGTTAAAATGGTCATTTAACATCAACTAAAATGTGACATGGGAGCATTATAGGTTAAGAAAACAATTTCATTGCACGAAAGAAATATTTATAAATCCTTTTTCTTTTGAGTTCACAACTTTATCATTGTGTATTAAGCGTTATTTAATATTGATAGTTTTTGTGCATGTATTTAAGTACAAATAATACAAAATGTTAGTTATTATTTTTTAATATTATTTTAAGCATAATAAATTAGAAAGTGAATATATCAAATAAAATGTATTACAACTAAAAGAAAAAATGTTCTAATGTATACTTACATAATGAAGGTTCAATTAAATAACATAATGGTACAATAATGTATATCATGTTAATGCACAAAACATGATTTTACCAAGATAAGGAAGAGTCATCACAAATAGAGCTTATAGTTATTCAAAAGGAAGTTGGGTGTAATATTGGTTTTGTGAGAAGCATAATGAACTAAATTAAATTCTCTCCTTATAAAATAGGATAAGTCATCATTATATACTATTTTAAGTCGAACATGACATCAATATGTTAAACACCATTGCAAAAGGCAAGGTATTCATATTATCACTTTGGTTTTGACAAAGTTTACAAATTATTTAAAGGTTTTCTCCACTAAACACTAACTGATCACTTTTAATTATAAAAAAGGCAATAAAAAAGTGAATTTGATAAAAATAAATTAAACGCCATCCTACGGGGGATTGCTAAATGTCCATGTGATATAAATAAATTTATTCTATTAAAAAATTAGATAAATTTCATCTTTCAATGGTTATTAGGTACATTAAATATGTTGGCATTTTCATGAAGATTGCATTAATGATCTGTTATGTTGTCATTGATGTCAATTAAACCGGTAATGATATTGTTGTAATATTGTTACTGTAACCAGTAGGAAGAATTTGTGAGGAGAATTGGTAACCGGTGTAATGGTGTAAACCTTATCTATTATTGTAATCGGTAAACCCTACCTATTGTTTTTTATAAACCCTAACCAATTAAGTTTGGTGAATTGGTTATCTTGGTTTATGATCTGATGATGAGTGGTAATGACGATGACACACATGAATATTGAAAGAATACAATTCCAAGAGATTTTGGAGAGTTTTTGTAACATTTTTTGTCGAGGGAATGGGCAAATGTATTGCATCTCATGCAAAGCGCATGATGAGTTACTAAGTTCAATGAAGTGGTGATCAAGGAGAGATCAAGGTTTTCTTAGTTGATGTGCAAAGATTGATATGTAATCCAATCGTCATACTTGAACCAAATTTGTTTGTAATCTCGATGAGAGTTAGGTTTTTGTTGTGTTACCAACTTGATTGATTTGTATTTAAGGGCAATGAAGTTGTTTAGTTTTAAGAGAGTTGGAAAAGATATAGACATAGTTTAGTTCAGTTTGTGGTTGTCAAACCGGATGATGTATCTGCAGTTTGAGTAAAGGCAGATAGGAGCATGATATAGATCTGATCAAGCAAGTGTAGTCCTATTCAGACAGATCAACAAACTCCTATTATTTTCTAACAATTACAACAAAATTGAAATCCCCTAATCGAGTAAGCTCTAATAAGCTTGGCACTATTCAAATCCTCTAAGAAGGTAGTCCATTAGATTGGATTTTGAAATCCTCTATCGAGGTTACTCCTTATAGGGTATTGCTTCTAACAAGAAATTTGTAGTCAATCCCTTAACTGGGTGATTCCTAACAAGATCAGCTCTTAACAAGACTTTTTATAAAGCTTTAACAAGCTAGGCTCCTAACAGGGCAAACTTCAGAAGAGTTCAGATATTATCTTGTGAGTCTCATCTCACTGCGGTTTTTACCTATTTTGGGTTTCCACGTAAAATATTTGTGTCAAGTGGTGAATGTTTTAAATGTGGTTAAGTTTTCATGGTTGATTTACTTAACTACTTAGCTATTTCTGATAAGTCATGATAACCGGAATCATTGACATATGAAGAAGTTGTTTAATGTTAATTTTCTATAACAGACAATCAATTTATCTTCTAAGTTTCTATCTTGATAGAGTTATTATTCTATGTTTACTTTGAGGGATTTATTGGTGAATTTTATTATCAGTTTTTCTATCTAATGATTCACCCCCCCCCCCCCTCTTAGTAGTTGACTGGATACTTATTCTTTCATCATCCCATCAATTGGTATCAGAGCTGTAGACACCCAAAATTGTCATGTCTAATTAAATAAATATTTTATTTATTTAATTATCTAAGCCTAATTCTTCTATTAATTAAATAAATCCTTATTTATTTAATTAATTCATTTATCCTCTTCTAGCCTTATTTCTCATTTAAATAAATACATTTATTTATTTAAATTATCCCTTTCCTAAATTAAATAAATATTCTTATTTATTTAATTATCCTACTTCTTCTATTAATTAAATAAATCTTTATTTATTTAATTAATTTATTAACCTTTTCTACCCATGACACATGTCATTCATCTCTTAATTCCTACACTACCTACCTCTTTCATTATTTTATTATTTCTTCTACCTACCCTCTAATCCTAGCCGACCTCCTTTTTACACCTCTCAATCTTATCCCTCCATTTCATATTGTGTCTTCTATTTAAGGAGATGCTTCCTTCATTATCAAACCCTAATGAATCATTCTAATCACTCATCCTAATTGACAATTTGGAGGACTCGACTACACTACGATCCTACTTGCAACCACATTCCGTTCTTTGTTGAGATCTTGTGCATATAAAATCTGAGAGCAAATATATCAAGCAAGATCAATGGAGATAGAAAGAATGGAGATCAAAACCCTATTGGACATGTGATGGTATAATCTTTGTGATTTCATTTGATTTGCATTGTCTTAGGTAATCTTCATATGTTATGGTGGATCTTTCTTGATTGTTTGGCTAGGGTTTTGTGGTTGAATTCATTTAGCCTTTCAATATTGTTATTATTGTATCCATTTTCACCATATACAAGAGCAATTCACATCCTCTAAGGTCTAAGCCTAACAACTTGAGGTAAAGATCTACTGATCATGATGAAGAATGAAAGTCCAAAGTTTAATAGAGAGAACTAGAGGATATGGAGTGATAGAATGAAAATTTATATCAAGAGTTTGGGAAGTCAGTATTGGGAACAAGTTGATACTAATTATGTTGCACCTACTGAGATGTTGACTAATGATCAAAAGAAAAGGAAACAATAAAATCATCAAGCATTGGAGTCTATTATCAGTTCTTTGTCTGATGCAGAGTATGTAGATCTTCATGATCTTGAAACTGCATGAGGTTTGGAAAAAACTTGAAGAGATTTATAGCAGTGATGAACATGTTAAGATTGCTAAAGAGGAGAGTCTACGAGGAAATTTTGATGACATGTAGATCATTGAAGGTGAGAATATCTAGCAGTATGGTCAAAGGATAAAAGAGATACTTGGCAAAATTAAGAGTACAGGAGGTAAAATGGAAGATTCCACAGTGATCAGTAAGGTACTAAGAACCTTGCTACCAGTCTATGCTAGTAGAGTTGCACCTATTTAGGAGCTGAAGTCTATTGACAAATCTAAGGTAACTCTTGACTCCATCATTGGCAAGATTACTGCTTTTGAATTAAATGGTTATGATGGTAGTGTACAGAAATCTAAGTCTGCATTTAGAGCTTTTGTTTCTAACCCATCTGTGAGGAAAATTAGAGATACTAGTCACAATTATGAATCCAGATCCAATAGAGAAGCTAATGATAAAAATAGTTTAGTTGAGATTGAAGTATTGTTGGCCAATTGGTTGCCTAGAGGTATAGGTAAATATAAAGGCAAATTACCTTTGAAATGTTTTGTATGCAACAAGATTGGACACATTGCTACTAATTGTCCTAATGGTGACAATAAACACAAACAAGAGAAATTCAAGAAGTACAAGGGTAAAGGAAAAAGAGATTGCCTTATTGCTATTGATGGTGGTATCATTGATGAATAATTTAATGGTGATGTTAATGAAGACATTGTGTTTGTAGCCATTAGAGAAGAGATGTCAAACCAGAAGGCATTAGTATCCAAGATGGATAACTGTGATGATTGGATCATTGATAGCGGTTGTTCACATCACATGACCGGTGATTGGAGAAAATTTATTTCTTTGAAGGAATTTGATGGCGGAGTTGTAAGATTTGGTAATGACTCACCCTGCATGGTTAGAGGTAAGGGAACTATTTCTCTTAATTGAAATAGTAGTGCAGATGATGTCTACTGGGTTGAAGGTCTAAAGCATAATCTTTTGAGTGTGGCACAACTCAATGGCAGAGGTTACCCATTGGAATTTAAAAATGGTATGTGCAAGATCTATGACAATAAAGGTGACATGATTGCTGTAAGGTCCACCCCTGACTTGACTTGTTTGACTAGAGTTGACCTTTAATTCATGCGTGATAGACACCATTGGGAATAGGCTATTTCAGATGCTTTATAGGATGTTGATACTATCATTAATGATCATGTGATTTATTAGACACTATATGCTTATTATGTGATTGACTATCGAAAGATTATATTGATCATGTGATTTGATGAGCATAATTGTTGATGGATTTTACATGCCTTACTATAATCAAGAATTATACTAATCATGCACTTGATGATGTTTTTATGTACTAACCATATTTAATGATTATCTATGATGAGTTGATCTTATTGTGTATTTGATTGTTGTATGACTGTCTTCAGGATAGAGACAATTCCACATCACTCATTGCGAGCGGGATGTGTTGTTGCAATTCTCTAACCCTTGTCTGTTATAATATATATATATATATATATATATGTGTATATGTCGTATCGTTGCTTTGTGGATGCAGGATTTGCAGGTACCAGACATCGACTCCACCTGGCTCCACAGGTCTGAGCATGTCTTTAAATCCCAATGGTATGTGGTTTGGAGTTGGCACAATTTTCCCTCACATACTCTAGGTCTAAGTTGTTCACTGTGAGTTGTCAGTGTCTTGGCACAAGTCATCATGATAGTTAGTAAGCTGGGTTTCTTTTGTATTGTGAGTATGTTAGTATTGGCTGATTATTCCTTTTATGTTGAGATTGGCAATTTGATTATTGATGCAAGATTAAATAATTAATGATGTTTATTTTAATTATTTTGATTAATAGCGATTTGATTATTTGGTTATCTAATGTTTAATTTAATTTATTGGATTCTTGCCTTTTTGGTTATTTGATTATTTGATATTTAAATGTTTATTTATTTTAATGATGATTTAATATTTATTTAATTTTTATTGTTTAGCTTATGATGTGTTTTATATTTATTTGTAATTTGACCTTTATTGGTATTTATTTAATTACCTATGGTTTAATATTTATTTGGTTTTTAATGTTTATTTGGTTTATTTAATTTAATTTCCCCATTTAATTTATTTAATTGTGGCTCATGTTTTATTTATTAGTTTGACTTTTATATTAAGTGGGTTGTGTAAATAATAAAATGATAAAACATTCCCACCAAATTGTAAAAAACATGATTTATATTTACCTTACCTATCCTCTTCTCTTATTGGTTGAATTTAAAAAGGGAGGTAAAATTATATTATATGGTGGGGTTGGTAAAATATATTATAGATTGGAATATTTTGATTGGTTGAGATTGAGGCTAGGGTTTTTGGTTAATGTTTGTCTTTTTATTTTCTTTTCTGTGAATTTTTTTCGTGGGTTGATTCTTCTTGGAAAATTTTCTCCAGCAAATTTTCTTCTTGGTTTTGGTTTTCTTCTCTCTTGGATTTTGGCTAGAGCTTGGATTTGATTTGGTTTGGCTTGTGGGATCTCTTCTTCGGCTTTTTCCATAACACGGGTTGCAGGTTGGAGATGTATTCTACTTTTTTATATTTTATTTTACAGTTTTCCTGTATGCTCCATGTCTGCAGATTGAATGTGTGAGCTTGGGGAAATGAATCTAAAATTTGTATAGTGAGAAAGGAAATATATGAAGGCATAAATTTGTTGTAAGGTTTTATTCTATAGTTTGTGGAAAATATTTGTATTTTTTTGGTTTGTCTTTATGAGTCTGTGTCGTGCATGGAGCTTTGATTTAATATTGGCCTTCAAGTGTGTATTATTTATTTAATGTTGAAGTGAATTTTATTTATTGGGTAATATTATTTTACCCATTAAGTAATTTAAAAGGGGGTAATTTGTATTCTTTTATTTAAAAGTTATTTTCACCCCAGGTCAATGGTTTAATTTATTTTATCTACCCTTGGATTTGATTGGCTGGAAGTTTATGGTAGGTAGAAAATGTATTTTATTTTCTTGAACTTTGGGAAGGTAGGCATGGAATATAATGTTTTTGGAATATTTTTATTGGAGGATGGTTTTTCTTGGTTTTGTTTTATTTTTTTATTTTTTTTATTTTATTTTTATAAAAAGGCCTTCCTGTGAATTCACGGGGGTATTTGAGGGCTGTTATATTTTCCAGATTTGGCTTCTATTAGTTTTGATTTATTTAGATGGTCTTATGTATATTTGCTCCTATGCACCATTGTAGACATTATAGACTCTCTTCCATGTGAATAGGCCATGGATGATTGAGGTGAATATATATGTTATTTTGGACCGACAAATGAGTAGGCCTTGTTGTGATGTTATCTTCTATTTGATGGCAGCATTTGATGGGTTGATATGCCTTTGTTTATTGCTAGCCAAGAGGCTCATTTTGTTATATTGATGTTATTATAGCCTTGCATATGTTGTGAGAGTATGTGTGGAAGTTATTGGTTGCATTGAGTATTATTTTAATGTATTTATGTTGGTAGAGCCTCTTGTGATGTGTTGTTGGGCCATGTTAGGAGGAGTGGGCTTCCTTGTGATGACCGGGGTCATGAGAGATAGGCTGGCATGAGGTTCCTTGTAAGGATGCATGAAGTCTAGACCACCAGGGCACATTGGAGTTTTCCATGATTTGTAAGCAAGTGATAACATTGATAATAAATTAATTGGGATGGGAAAATTATAACTCACTTAAACAAGATAATGAATAGTTTTGAGTCTCATGACTTATGTCCTAGGGAGGATTTTTTAGGATAAGCATGAGAAGGCCGTGAAGACGGTAAGCTAATCTCCCTTGGTCTCTCATAGGTTGAGATGGCTCCACATGTCCATCAGGCTAGTGCCTTGTGTTATTATGTTATGAGGATGGCATGTGATGACACTCCACTCCTACATGTGCTCCCCCTTTATGATTTATGATTATGCTTATTGGATGCATTTATGTCCTGATGAGTTTTACGCCTCTGGGAGTTTATTCTTGTGGCTTTGTGTGAGTTCTTGCTTGAGAGTCCTTGTTGGTTAGTCTCTTTGGTTTTGAGTGTCAGCCTAGATGTAGAGTGTGTGTTGGGACCTTGTGTCATCTCCCAGCACGGGGGGTGGTTCCTTTGGTTCCACATGGTCGGGTGGTTGGTGCTTTTAAACCATTGGGATGTTCCTATCTTTGGATTCTTCTTGCGTGGATGAGGATGCTTCTTTAGATTGTTCATGGATAATAATTGTAGCAAGAATGTAAATGATGATGTGATTTATGTAATGAAATTCTTATGTAATGGTTGTAAAAGAAGCCATGCTTATGAGAAATCATTATGTTGTTCTAGTTATAGTAATAGTTTTTGGCTATGGTATGTGATTATAATGATGAACCTTGAGCTGTATTGTAACATATTTATATTAAATGAAATGGATGCATGAGATGTGGATAAGTATTGTTGTTTAAAATGAAATGATGTATTTTGTATTCTTGATAAGCCATGTTAAAAGAAAATGATGTAAATGTTATGACAATGGTATTAGATCTGGAATGATGTCTTTAACTAATGATTTAAGTAGAAGAAATGTTATGTCTTGATAGGATGTATGAGTTTGAGTAATGTTGGAAGATATTTTAGGACATGTTTATGAGTTGTGATTAAATAATTTAAAATTATATTATCATACTTTGTAGACATTGATCTAATGATTGAATCAAAATCCTATAATGCTTGGGATGTAATTGAAGGTTCCTTATGAAATATTGTATGGATGTCCTTAGTGAATGAATTGCTAATCTTATTAATGGAAATTACTAGTAAGTGTATGGGAAGATGATTAAATGAGTTCTTGTCTTTTAGGAAAGTATTAGAATGTATCATTTGTTATAGTTTAAGAATTATATCTCCATTTGGTGGATGCTATTAGTTGTTATGGAATTAGGATATTGTACCTTAGTTTGTGTTGAGATGAATTCCTGTAGTTACTTGATTTGTAATGAGATGATTGTTGGTTATTTGATATAGTGTAAGAGATTTTATGAGTATTAAACGAGCTATGGGTTAAATGGTTTGTGAGTATTTCCTTATGTACTTTAAGAATCATGAGGAAGTAATTAGTATGCTAGAAGCATAGAATCATAAATGATTATGTGGAAGTTAATCGTAAATGGAAATTATGTTAGTGCAATGTAAGGGTTAATCTTGATATATGAATGGTGATATAGTCAAAGGTTGGTTAATGGTAATAGGAACATTTGGACTTGGTGTATAAAATGAATCTAAGTGGAAAAGGAAATAGTGGCGCATTGAAAGATAGAATCTCATATTAAATGAAAGATTAAGAAGGTTGCATATCATGAGTGTTAGGTATTTCTATGTTGCACCTATGTGTGTATAATGATTAAGATTATGAGGTATTGAACTAGTAGAAAGTAAATGCTTATTTCTTATGTAGGTAGATTAAGTAATGTTGTTGAGATAACCTAGGGAGGCAGTAGTAATGATGTATTGTATTCCTCTTGCATAATTTTTTGAATAGCTTGCATGATTTACTCTATGTTCATAATACTTAAATGTTGTTGTGTGCTAGTTGCATTGCTAATGAGATGTTATGTGTTATGTTGTAAAAAAAAATTAAATTAGCATGTTTTTAGCTATATTTCTCTGGGGTATTTTGGCGGGCATTACAATTGCAACTAAGAAGCAAACTAAAGTTAACTTGTTTCATCTTAATCCTAAAGTCAGCAACTGTTTAATTGCAAAGATAGATCATAGTTGGCTTTGGTATAGGAGATTTTGTCATATAAAATTTGATAACATTGTTAACGTGATTAAGTCCAAGACAGTGAGAGGTTTGTCTTAGTTAGACAAACCGGTTAATGCTCTATGCAAAGAACGTGAGTTGGGAAAGATGACATCTCAACTTTCAAGAGAAAATGTTTTTCAGGGGAACATTTGTTAGATTTGGTTCATACAGACCTTTATGGACCAATAAGAACAAAAAGTATTCAAGGTGAAAGATATTTCATGATATTCACTGATGGTTTCTCAAGGATGATATGGGTCACATTCTTGAAGGATAAGACTAAAGATTTTGGTAATTTAAAGGCATTCAGTGCCCTAGCTGAGAAAGAGATCGATAAGAAGATAAAGTGTTTGAGGACAAATCAAGGTGGTGAATTTACTTCTGAGGAATTCACTAGGTATTGTGAAGGAAATGGTATCAAGCACCATCTTTTTGCACCAAGGACACCATAGTAGAATGGTATCATAGAGAAAAACAATCAGTCAATTGTTGAGGCTACTAGGATGATGTTGATACAAGGAGGTGTAGTGAATACTTTTTGGAGAGAAGTTGTCAGCACACCTGTCTATAGTATGAACCAGAATCTGGTAAAGAGAGGTAAGGACAAGAATCCTTATGAATATCGGTATGGTAGATCATCTGATGTTAGTTATTTATGAATATTTGGAAGCAATTTTTTTATTAAGAGAGGTGATTATATTAGTAAATTTGAGGCTAAAAGTGATGAAGGTATATTTCTTGGCTATTTCACCAAGAGTAAGGCCTACAAGTGTTTTAACAACTGGACATAGAGAATTTTTGAGAGTGTTGATGTTCGAGTGGATGAATTTCCTGAAGTCTTAGAGGAAACCAGTTCAGAGAAAAAGGATGAAGATCCTTGCATTTTTTTTTTGGAACCAAAAACTATGAAATCTAAAACTGACAAAGAAAATATTGATGTACGAGTCCAATCGGAATAGATAAATTTAGAAGAAGATGATGATAATGAAGAAGCTGAACCTGAAGATAATGATCATTTTAATCCAAGATATGTGAGACTAAATCACAATCTTGAATAGATTATTGGGGATAAGAATGATGGAGTACTAACTAGAAGAAGATTTAGAGAAAATTCTTGCATGATCTCCACTATTGAACCAAGAACTTCTAAGGAAACATTTGGTGATGATCATTGGGTTAAAGCTATGGAGGAAGAATTAGATCAAATTGATAAGAACAAAATATGGACATTGGTACCCTGACTGGTAAATAAAAATGTGATAGGAACTAAGTGGGTTTTCAGGAACAAGTTGAATGAAGATAGTGTTGTAGTTCGCAATAAAGCTAGGTTGATTTGCAAAGGTTATGCACAAGAGGAAGGAGATGAGTATGGTGAAAATTTTGTACCACTGGCAAGTTTTGAAGGTGTTAGAACTTTACTTGCATTTGTAGCACACAAAAAATTCAAGGTATACCAGATGGATGTTAAGTCAACAGTTTTTAATGGAATACTTGAAGAAGAAGTATAGATTGAGCACCCAGATGGTTATGCTCTAACTGATAAGAAAGACATGGTATACAGATTGCATAAAGCTTTATATGGATTAAATTAGACCACTAGAGTATGGTATGAAAGGCTTCATACACATTAGATGAACATGGAGTTTCTAAGAACCAGTGATGACAGTAACATATATGTCAAATCTGAAGGAGATAAAATACTACTCAGCAAAGTATTCGTTGATGATATCATATTTGGAGGTAATGATGATATGAGAAACAATTTTGCAGATGAAATGAAAAATGAGTTTGAAATGTCTTTAGTGGGGGAAATAAAAATTTTCATAGGCTTGCAAATACAACAAATGAAGAATGGTATTTTCATCATACAATCTAAGTATGTGAAAGAGGTCTTGAAGACATTTGGCATTAGTGACTGTAAACCATTTGGGACACCTATGGTTACAGGTTGTAAGTTGTCTAAGGAATATGAGTCTAAATCTAATAATGAGAAGGAATATAGGTCAATGATTGGAAAATTGCACTATGTTGTTCACAACAAACCGGACATAGCTCATGCACTTGGCATAGTTGCTAGATTCAAGAAAAATCCTAAGGAAACACATCTGATAGCAGCCAAAATAATTTTTAGATACTTCAAAGGTACTATTGATTATGGGTTATGGTATCCATATGGAGGAAATTTTGACTTGAAGGTGTACACAGATGTAGATTGGGCAGGAAATGTTGATGACCAGAAAAGCACAACCGGTGAAGCATTTTTTCTTGGAGGAAGGCTTGTTTCATGGAGTAATAAGAAGCAAAGTTGTACTTCAGAATCTACTACTGAAGCTGAGTATGTTGCAGCTTACATGAATTGCACATAGGCTATATGGATGAGGCACATTTTGAAAGGTTTTAAGATGAAGATTTCAAAACCTATAAATATTTTAACTGATAACACAAGTGCCATACATATTTCCAAGAACCCTGTTTTGCACACACAAACCAAGCATATTCAATTGAAGTATCAATTCTTGAGGGAAAAAGTTTAGAGTAAAGATGTGATCTTAGAGCATGTTTCTAATAAGGAACAACTTGGAGATATTTTTACTAAACCTTTGCCTAAGACTACTTTTGAGTATCTTAGAAGTTAGTTAGGGGTTGTCCCTCTTCATGAACTCAGTTAAGTATGATGTAGATTACAATAGTCCTGGAGCTACTTGCAAAATTTTACAGGAGGACTGGTGTAGAAGTGGATTTATTCCACAGGGGGAGCATCAAAATGCAAATTGTTGATGATGCATAGTGAAATTTGACATTACATGTTTGACTTTCAATTTGGCATTGCTGTCAAAGGGGGAAAAGAATTATGTGATTATGGGAATGAGAACCAGCGACCAGTTGAAGATAGAGAGAGCATGGTAAATACTTGGAAATGTAAACTAGGAATCCTATTCACAATCATGCATCAATCAATGGTATTGATATATGTACTACCATCAATGCCAAAGGGAGAGATTGTTGGCATTTGCATGAAGATTGCATTAATGATTTGTTATGTTGTCATTGACATCAACTAAACTGGTAATAATATTATTAATATTGTTGTAATATTGTTACTCTAACTAGTAGGAAAAATTTGTGAGGAGAACCGGTAATCGCTGTAAACCTTATCTATTGTTGTAATTAGTAAACCCTACCTATTTTTTTTCATAAACCCTAATCGATTAAGTTTGGTGAACTGGTTATCTTGGTTTATGATTTGATGATGAGCAGTAATGATGATGACACACATGATTATTGAATGAAGACAATTCCAAGAGATTTTGGTGAGCTGTTGTAACATTTTTTTATAGGGAATGGGCAAATGTATTGCATCTAATGTAAAGCATCTAATGAGTTACTAAGTTCAATGAAGCAATGATTAAGGAGTGATCAAGGTTTTATTGATTGATGTGCAAAGATTTCTATGTAATGCAACGGTCATACTTGAACCGAATTTATTTGTAATCTCGATGAGAGTTAGGTTTTTGTTGTGTTACCGACTTGATTGATTTGTATTTAAGGTCTATGAAGCTATTTATTTTTAAGAGAGATAGAAAAGAGAGACACAGTTCAGTTGAGTGTGTGGTTGTCGAACTGGATGATGTATCTATAGTTTGAGTAAAGGAAAATAGGAGCATGAAATGGATCTGATCAATATCAAATAGATTAACAAACTCCTATTGTTTTCTAACAATTACAACTGAATTGAAATCCCCTAACTAGGTAAGCTCTAACAAGCTTGGTGCTATTCAAATCCTCTAACAAGGTAGTTTGTTAGATTGGTTTTTCAAATCCTCTACTGAGGTTACTCCTTGTAGGGTATTGCTTCTAAAAAGGCATTTGTAGTCAATCCCTTAACTGAGTGATTCCTAAGAGGATCAGTTCTTAACAAGAATTTTTGTAAAGCTTTATTAGGCTAGGCTCCTAACAAGGCGAACTTCAAAAGAGTTCAGATATTATCTTGTGAGTCTCATCTCACCATGGTTTTTACCTATTTTGGGTTTCCACGTCGAAAATATTTGTGTCAAGTGGTGAATGTTTTTGTGGTTATATTTTCATGGTTGATTTACTTAACTACTTAACTATTTTTGATAAGTCATGATAACTAGAAGCATTGAGATATGAAGAAGTTGTTTACTATTAATTTGTTGTAATAGACAACCGGTTTATCTTATGTGTTTTTATCTTGATAGAGTTATTATTCTAAGTTTACTTTGAGAGATTGATTGGTGAAATTTATTATCAGTTTTTCTATCTATTGATTCACCTCCCCCCCTCTTAGTAGTTAACCAGATACTTATTCTTTCATCATACAATCAAATATATCTAAAATAATGCAATGATCCCATGTACCTAGCATGGATCTCAATTATATCTCTACTCAATAAAAAACACTATTAAATGTGAACTATTTTTTTATTTCACTAAAAAATCATTTGAATAATCCCATGATCAAAACTGAATGAATAAATATTTAATAAAAAAAGAAAGTATGGATACTAACATAATGCCCTACTTAGGAATCCTAGAGGTTAAGAGATAAATATACATGAAATACATGGAATGTTTTTAAATTAAAAAAGTATCATGATGCATAACAGGTACTAGTATAATGCTTCAACATTGAGAAAAGATCAAACTATCGATAATTGATAGTGTACAAGTGAAAGAATAAACATTGAAAACTACAAATCATAAAGCGGAAAGCTCTCATAAAAATTGCAGAAATTTCAGGAGGTATTTAGGGCCACACATAATCATCATGAAAGTTTCTAGGTTTTATAGAACTAATACAATAAAATGCTATAGGAGGCACATATGGGCTCTCGTGAAACCCAAATTACAAACAAACAACCTCAACACCATCCAAATTCACTCAATTTGTACTAAAGACCCCTCTGAGTGTTCCCTAAGATTTCCACCTTTGCAACATAATGAAAATTTGTTAAAATTTGTTGGACACTTGCATGCTTGACAATATTGGAGCTAGACTACACAAGCATCTCTAATGTTGGACCTCAATAACAAAGTGTCATCAAAGGACACTAGAACATTACATGATTCTCTTTGAATCATGTTGGTATCTTTGGGATGCAATTGCATCCTCTAGATTGTTGAATATCCAAGACAACTGAGAGGGAGGGTGTGAATTAGTTGTAAATTAAAATATTTTACTTTTCCCAAAGAAATAAGTTTGGTAAACTAATGTCAGATTACTTAACTATAAGTAGATATAAACATGTAAAAGAATACACATGAAACACCAGATATGACATGGAAAACCGAAAAGGGAAAAACTACGGAGAATGTTAGTTCTTAATATAAAAACAATAGCTGGGTGAGAATGGTTAAGGTGACTTTTATAAAGTGTGGCTCACTGCTTGACTAAAGCTGCCAGAAAAAGAAAAAGGGCTCGAAAACCGGAAGAAGAAGAATGAAAGAATTCACTACTAAGGAATGTTCAACTGCCACATAGCTAAAATGTTGCAAGAAAACTTAGGATCACTACCATTGGTACCAAACAACATTATCACAGAACCATACTGATCAACCACAACCAAACATAATCTCACACAAATCAATAGGAGATGGATCTTCAATCCACTATCTTATATATCTCTCTTTGTGTTTTCCTCATTACAATCATTCTTCATTTATATTGATCTTTGAAATAGAATTTTCAAAGTTGGACAAGGAGATAATGAAATAATTTCAAGTAGGTGCTCACTAAGAATTCCTGTGGTTGAGAGGAATCACAACATATTATAAATCAGACAACACATTATGCAAACACCACAATCACCATATCAAAATCAAATCAACTGGACCTAAAATGGTCACATCCAAAACCACAACTCTAGATCACACCAATATGTGACAAATTAGAATAACAAAGATAAATACATGAATAACATAAATATGAAATCTCATCAATAGAACTATGAATGTAGAGAAACATAGAGCACAATAAAGTCTATGAGAAAACATCGTCACTACATATACTTTTGGAGCACAAATTCTAGATCCCCAAAAAACAATAATAGCATATCAGTAAAATATCCAATGACATACCAACACATCTTCAACATATCAAAAATATAGAGAAAAAATAAAATACTGAAATACACAATTAGTATATTGACATCAATGACAATTAATGACAACCATACTGACTGTGCATCAAACATTTTCACATTTGCAATAATCTCCCCCTTTATCATTGATGGCAACGTTCACCAACAAAAAACAAAAACTCTCCAAACTTCTCCAAACTTCCCCCCCTTTGAAATCAAAGACAAAGGTGAGCAATAACTTAACTCAAAACCCATACAGATCCCCCTAAGAGGAAGCCCCAAAATAGTAGATAGACTTAAATATGCATTAAGTTTTTTAGAATAATGCACTGCCAAATGCACTAAGTTCAAACTAGGAAGGGGTATGACCTCTAACATCTACCAAAGATACTCAAAAGTATCTTTGGATGAAGCTTTTGTAAATATATCTACAACCTTCTCTTTTGTAGATACATATTTAAGTTTGATTTCACTATCCAACACTTTCTCCCTTAAGAAATGATACCAAATAGAAATATGCTTTGTTATATAATGTAGCACTGGGTTCTTAGAGGTATTGATTGCACTTGTATTATTACACATGATTGAGATTAGTTCATCAAACTTTTCACCAATATCCTTTAATATCTATTTCATCCAGAGTACCTATGTGTAGCATGATGCAACTATAATGTACTCATATTTTGTGGTTGATAAAGATACAAAATCTTGCTTCTTACTTAACCATGCAACTAATCGAGAGCCAAGGAAAAATGCTCCTGCACTATTACTTTTTTTTCATCAATAGTTCCTACCCAATCTTCATCAATATAAGATTTTAGAGTAAAATCTAATCATTTGGGATACCACAATCCAAAATCTTATATTCCTTTCAAATATCTGAATAACCTCTTCACTACAACATGTGACTCTTTCATTTCTTTCTAAAATTATGTGTAAGACAAAGAAAGTACATTAGATTTAGTGTGGTAGTGTTCAGGTATAATATTCCTCCATTCATTAATCAATACTTTCTTGCATCAGTCTTAGCACATTTATCTTCAATAGTCAAATTGCATCTGATGGTATGATGAAAGAATAAGGATCCGGTCAACTACTGAGAGGGGAAGGTGAATCAGTAGATAGAAAAAATGATAATAAACTTTCACCAATCTCAAAATCAGCCTCTTAAAGTAAACTTAGAACTTACAAGTTAAACTACTAAACTATAAATGCAATATCACTGTCAGAATAAATCAGTTGATTGTTACAATAGATGAACAGTAAACAACTTGAAACTCATAAACATCTAAATACTTTTACTGACATAAGTAAAACTTCATTTCATATTGTTGTCGGTTATCATGACTTATCAAAATGGATTAAGTAGTTAAGAAAATCAACCATAGAAAACATTACCACAAAAACATTCACCACCTGACATTATATTTTTGACTTGGAAACCCAAATGGGAAAAAACCATGGTGAGATGAGACTCACAACATAACTATCTGAACTCTTCTCAAGTTTTCCCTGTTAGGAGCCAAGCCTGTTAAAGCTTTACAAAAATTCTTGTTATGAACAGATCCTGTTATGGGCCACTCGATTAAGGGATTGACTATAATGCCTTGTTAGAAGAAATACCCTATGAGGAGTAAAATCAGTAGAGGATTTGAAATAGAATCTAATGGACCACTTGGTTAGAGGATTTGAGTAAGACCAAGCTTGTTAGAGCTTACCCGATTAGGGGATTTAACTGTTGTAATTGTTAGAAAACAACAGGGGTTTGCTGATTTATTTTAATAGAACTTCACTTGCTTGTTTAGATCATTTTCATGCTCCTATCTTCCTTTACACAAATTGTAAATACATCATCCGGTTTGGCAACCACACACTTGACTTAAACTTTTCCAACTCTGAAACAGAACAACTCATCGACCTTATAAACAAATCAATAGGTCAGTAACACAACAAAAACCTAATTCTCTCATAGAGATTAAAAACAAGTCGGTTCAAGTATGACCATTCTATTACATAACAATCTCTGCACATCATTCAAGAAAGCCTCGACCACTCCTTGATCACTACTTCATTGAACTTATTAACTCATCACACGCTTTTCATTACATGCAATATACATGTTCATTCCCTAGACAAAAACTGTTATCTCAATGCACCAAAATCACTTTGAAACTCTCTTCATACAATATGCATACATGTCATAATCATTATTTCTCATCATTAGATCATAAACCAATACAACCAATTCACCAAACTTAATCGGTTAGGGTTTATCAAATCAATAGGTAGGATTTACCGGTTCAACTCTCCAATACTTAGCAATACTGGTTCACTCCACAAACTTACCTACCGATTACAGTTTCCTTCACTAGATCTTTCTACCGGTTATAAAACAGCATTATAACAATATCATTACCGGTTAATTGCTATCAATGACAACATAACACTTCATTAATGAAATATTCATGCAAATGTGAACAATCTCCCCCTTTGGCATTGATGGCAATATAAATATCAATATGATTGATTGTTATGATTGTGAATAGGAATCCTGGTTTACATTTTACCATATACTCTCCTTGTCATCAGCTTGTCATTAGTTTGTCTTTAGCTACATGTTGGTTGTAGATCTTCTCTTTGTCAATCATACAATTCTTCTCCCACATAATCACATAGTTCTTCTCCCATTTGACAACAATGCCAACTTTAAAGTCATAATTCATTGTTCAGCATCAACAACCTGCAACTTGATTCTCCCCCTGTGGAATAACTCCACTCCACATCAATCCTGCTGTAAAATTTTGCAAATAGCTCTAGAACTGATGTACTCTACATCATACTCAATTCACCTCATGAAGGTATATAACCCATAGCTGACTTCTAAGATAATAAAAATTAGTCTTAGGTAGAGGTTTAGTAAATATTTCTGCAAGCTTCTCCTTGGTAGATACGTTCTCCAAGATCACATATTTACTCTACACTTTTTCCCTCAATATATGATACTTCAATTCAATGTGCTTGGTTTGTGCATGCAAAATAGGATTCTTGGAAATATTTATGGCACTGGTATTGTCACATAATATTTTTACAGGTTCTGTAAACTTCATCTTTAAACCTTCCAAAATGCGCTGCATCCAAATAGCCTAGGTACAATTCATATAAGCTGCAACATACTCAGCTTCAGCAGTAGACTATGATATACAACTTTGCTTCTTGGTACTCCATGAAACAAGTCTTCCTCCAAGAAATAATTCTCCACTGGTTGTTCTTTTCCTATCATAAACATTACCTTCCCAATCTGCATCTGTGTACACCTTCAAGTCAAAGTTACCCTCATATGGATACCATAATCCATAGTCAATGGTGCCTTTCAAATATTTGAATATTCTCTTGGTTGCTATAAAATTTGTTTCCTTCACATTCTTCTGAAATATAGCAACTAGACCAACTGCATGAGCTATATCCAGTCTATTGTGAACAATATAGTGCAATTTTCCAATCATTTACATGTATTCCTTTTCAACAACAGATGTGGCCTCATGTTCCTTAGACAACTTACAACCTGTAACCATTGGTGTCTCAACTGATTTACAATCACTCATACCAAATTTCTTTAATACCTCTTTCACATACTTAGACTGTGTGATGAAAATACCACTCTTCATTTGTTGTATTTTATAACCTATGAAATTTTTTATCACTCCCACTAGAGATATTTCAAACTCACTTTTCATTTCATTTGCAAAGTCATTGCTCATGTCATCATTACCTCCAAATATGATATAGTCTACAAACACTTCACTAACTAGTATCTTATCTCCTTCAGATTTTAGATATATGTTGTTATCTTCACTGGTTCTCTAGAAACCTATATTCATCAAGTGTGAATGAAGTCATTCATACCATGCTTATGGTGCTTGCTTTAATCCATATAGTGCTTTGTGCAACTTACATACAATGTCTCTTTCATCAGTCAAAGCATAACCATCTAGCTGCTCAATGTATACTTCCTCTTCCAGTATTCCATTTTAAAATGTTGACTTCACATCCATCTGATATACTTTGAATCACTTAAGTGCTGCAAGTGCAAGTAAAGTTCTGACACCTTCCATTCTAGCCACTAGTGCAAAAGTCTCATCATAATCTTCTCCTTCTTCTTGTGCATAACCTTTGCAAATCAATCTACTTTTGTTGCGAACTACTACACCATCTTCATTCAACTTGTTCCTGAATACCCACTTAGTACCTTAACATTTTTATTTATCGGTCGGGGTACTAGGGTCCATGTATTGTTTTTCTCAATTTGATCAAGCTCCTCTTCCATAGCTTTGACCCAATGATCAACTCCACATGCTTCCTTAGGATTTCTAGGCTCAATAGTGAAGATCATGTAACAATTCTCTCTAATTCTTCTTCTAGTTAATACTCCAACATCCTTATCTCCAATAATCTAGTTAGTATTGCGACTGAGTCTCACATACTTTAGAATAACATGATCATAATCTTCAGGTTCTTCTTTTTCATTATCATCATCTTCTTCTGAATCTACTCATTTCGGTTGAACTAGTAAAACAACATTCTCTTTACTGGTTTCAGGTTTCACAGGTTCTGGTTCAAAATGCAAAATGCAAGGATCTTCATCCTTTTACTCCATACCTCATATGTAGTCTCTAGACCATGGACATCAACATATTTTGCATCAGACAAAGAACTAATAATAGCCTCCAGTGCTTAATTGTTTTCTTTTTGCTCTTTCTTATGATTATTAGTCATAATCCCACTAGGTGCAACATATTGAGTACCAACATGTTCCCAATATTGATTTCCTAGACTCTTTATATAAATTTTTATTCTATCACTCCATATTCTATGGTTCTCTTTATTAAACTTCAGACCTTCCTTCTTCATCATGTTCTCCAAATATCTTTACCTCAAGCTGTTAGGGTTACACCTTAGAGGACCTGAGAAGCTCTGATACCAATTGATGGTATGATGAAAGAATAAGGATCCGGTCAACTACTTAGAGGGGGGAGGTGAATCAATAGATAGAAAAACTGATAATAAATTTTCACCAATCTCAAAATCAATCTCTCAAAGTAAACTTAGAACTAACAAGTTAAACCATTGAACTATAAATGCAATACAATTGTCAGAATAAACTGGTTGACTGTTACCATAGATTAACAGTAAGCAACTTGAAACACAAAAACATCGAAATACTTTTATTGAAATAAGTAAAACTTCATTTCATATTGTTGTCGGTTATCATGACTTATCAAAGTGGATTAAGTAGTTACAAAAATCAACCATAGAAAGCATAACCATAAAAACATTCACCACTTGACACAATATTTTTGATGTGGAAATCCAAATGGGAAAAAACCATGGTGAGATAAGACTCACAATATAACTATCTGAACTCTTTTGATGTTCACCCTATTAGGAGCCAAGCCTGTTAAAGCTTTATGAAAAAGACCTATTAAGAACATATCCTATTATGGACCACTCATTTAAGGGATTGACTATAATGCCTTGTTAGAAGCAATGCCCTATGAGAGTAACCTCGGTAGAGGATTTATAATCCAAGCTAATGGACCACCTGGTTAGAGGATTTGAGTAACACCAAGCTTGTTAGAGCTTACCTAGTTAGGGGATTTAACTTCTGTAATTGTTCAAAAACAACAAGGATTTGTTGGTCTATTTGAATAATACTTCACTTGCTTGTTCAGATGCTTTTCATGCTCCTATCTTCCTTTACACAAACTGTAGATACATCGTCTGATTCAGCAACCACACACTCAACTGAAACATTACCAACTCTGAAACAAAACAACTCATCGACCTTATAAAGAAATGAAATTACCTTTACTGTTTTGACTCACTTGAAATCCAAGAAAGAAATTTAACTCACCAATCATAGATAATTCAAATTCATTTTTTGATTTCAACGAAAAATTTATTGCACATGTCAACATTTCTCCAAAAATTAGATCATCCATATATACAACAACAATTAAGATCTGAATTGATTCAACTTTGAAGTAAATATTGTTGTCAGTGGATGCTTTTTGAAAACCTTGATTGAGTAGATATTTGTCTAACCTTCTATACCAAGGTCTAGGAGCTCAGATCAACCCTTAAAAGGTCTTCTTCAATCTACAAACAATATCTATATCTTCTGATAACTTGAATCTTTCTAGTTGCTGAATGAAAACCTCTTCTTTTAGTTGTCCATTCAAAGATGTTGACTTCACATTGATTTCATAAACTTTGAAGTTGTTATATGCTACAAAAGCCAAAAATATCTTGATAGCTTCCATTCTAGCAATACCTGAGCATATGTTTCTTCAAAATTAATTCCTTCGACTTGCGTGTATCCTTTGCATACCAATCTTCCTTTATTTCTTACAACTTTCCCATCTTCATCTGGCTTATTCTAAAACACCCATTTTGTTCCGATAGCATTCTTGTCTACTGGTCTAGGGAGTAGTTCCCAAGTTTGATTTTTCTAAATTTTATCCATCTCTTCCTTCATGGCCTTCATCCAATTCTTATCTTTATAGGCTTCATCAACTATCTTAGGTTTAGCTTTAGAAATTAAACGTAAAAAAACTTTTTCTTCAATAGATTTTTTTTCTTGTAATAACTCCTTTGTTCTTGTCTCCTATAATTTGATTCTCAGAATGATTTTTCTCTTAAAAATGCAACCCAATTCATTCTAGAATGAGACCATCTATTAAGAACATCAAATACCTCTCACCTTGTAAACTCCTTGTTATGGTCACACCACATACGTTTGTGTGTACTATATCCAATAATCTGGTCTAGAAGATTTTTATTTTCCTCTAAATGTTACTTTTGTCTGCTTTCCCACTTGATATTCTTTGCAAATACAATTATCCAATTTTTCTAGTCTTGGTAAATCCCTCACAACTCTTTCCATACTAATATTCACTAAATTATCAAAGTTAATATGACACATTCTCCGATGCAATTGTCAACTTTTATTAATCTGAGATAGTAAGCAATGCCTTGTAGAAACTTCTATTTGGTACGTGTTTCCATTTGTCCTTTTTCCTGTAGCAATAATAGTTCTAGATCTCACAACCACCATCCTGAAAAATAACTTTATAACCATTTTTGCACATCTTCCCTACACTTAACAGATTATGATGTAATCTTTTCACAAGGTAAATATTGTCAATGTTCTTCTTTCCACCAAAAGTAATAGAACCAATTCCAACAATATGAGTGGTTTGATCATCTCAAAATCTAACAGAACCACCATCATACTTTTCAAGATTGACAAATTTACTTTTGTCACTATCCATATAATTTGAACATCCACTGTCAATTAACTGTTTATTTCTATCTCTCCTAACATGCAATGTTGAAGAAAGAACCTCTACAATCCTATAATTATTATTAGGTTTAGATCCATATTTTTCTACCAAAAATAAACAATCACCATATCATAATCTGATTCATCATTTGAAATACTAGCATCATATCTCTAACATAGTAGTCTCTCTTATTGAACTTCCCTTTTTTTTGTTAAAATTTTGTTTTTTTCCTCTCTTTGGACATATAGATGCATTATGATTAGTGTTTTCACACTTAAAACATTTACAAGGTTACATACCTTTATACTTACCGGTTCCTCTCTTCATCTTTCTCACAGAGTTTGCTTCCATTTCATCCAATCTCTCATCATTATTTGAATCTTTATTTGTAACTTTTTATGCTTTAAATATTGTCTCAAATTTTTTTTTGTCTTTACAAAACTTCATCTCAAATGCTATAAAGGTGCCATACAACTATTCTCTGGTGAATTTTGATGGATCATAAGTTTACCCCATAGCTGAAATCTTGTCACTATAACATTCTAGTGAAGTCCTCATAATATTCTCTATCACATCCTTGTCATCCAATGTGCCACCAACATCTATGATCTCATTTATTATACTGCAAACCTTCTAAAAATATCTTGTTATATCTTCCTTTAGTAGTCTGCATCTTTCCTAGCTTAACTCTATAATTTCCTTCATAAATATTCTTCAATATTTCCCAGACCTCATAAGAATTATCCATTGTAACAAGATTTCCTAGTTCAACTTTAGATAAAGCACTAAAGATAACTTACCTTTCTTACTCATTTTCTTCATAGGATTCAATCTCATTAGGAGTAGTAGGTCCATACTTAGTCTTAGTTTCCACATATTTCCAAGTCTTGTAACTAAATGAAATCAAATATTCTCACATATTGATTCTCTAAAATCTATAGTTGGATCCTTCAAAGGAAGGAGTAGTAAATTTATCTACCATTAGATCTCCTCAAGTGGTTAGTCTCACTTTCAAGGAACCAAATCTCTAATACCAATTGTTGAATATCCTAGACAACTAAGAAGGGGGGTGAATCTATTATAAATTAAAATATTTTATCTTTCCAAAAAATATGGTAAACTAATCTCAGATTACTTAGCCATAAGAAAATATAAACATGAAAGAGCATACATATAGCATTAGTACACAACCATACTATTCATCTCCAACCAAACATAATCTTGCATAAATCAATAGGAGATGGATCTTCAATCCACTTTATTCTATATCTCTCTTTGTGTATTCCACATTACAACCACTCTTCATTTATACTGATCTCTGAAATAGATTTTTCAAATTTGGCCAAGGAGATAATGCAAATAATTTAAAATAGGTCTTCACTAAGACTTCCCATGATGGAGAGGAATGAGAAGTGGACCACACCACAACACATTATCAATCAAGACAACACATTATCCAAATGCCACAATCACTAAAGAAAAATTAGGATCAACCTGACCCAAAATGATCACATCCAAAAATACAACTCTGGAGCATACCATCATGTTCAAAATAAGATAAACAAAGATAAATACATGAATAACATAAATCTGAAATCTCATAGTAGAACTAGAAATGTGGAGAAATATGGAGCATAATAACCTCTTCTAGAAAACATTGTCACTGCATATACTTTTGGAGCACAACTTTTGAACCATTGAAACACAAGAATAGTATCTCAAGGCAATATCCAATGACATACCAACACATCATGAACACATCTGCAAGATATCAAAAATGAAAAGTAAAAACCAAACACTAAAACAAAAAATCAAAACGTTGACGTCAATGATAATCAATTACAACTATACTGACACATCAAACATCTTCACATTTTCAACATAGACTAGTTAATTATATTGAATGTCTCAAAAATGCACATTAATCCAGAAATAGAGAGCTTCCTTGTTGGGATGTAAGAAGACCAAGACTCCCCAAACCCCTTGGTGATGATAGAGTATGCCTACAATGCCAAAATTGAGAGAAAATAATAAAATTGTGCAAAAATGGGTAAAGTATACTTACATTGGTTCACTAGATGACTCCTACAAGATAGGATAGAGTATAGGTGGACTCGTTTTGGTACAACTTAACCCACAACTAGCACATATGGACACAATAGAGTTGAATGCAACTAGAATCCAAAAAAGGACTCTATAAACACTCACCAAATGGTTTTGATCAAGTCAAGGTTGGTTCTAAAGGACCCTATCCTACTAAGGTTTGGTGAATATATCATGACCACAATAGGATATGACTAAATCAAATCTATAATCCTATAAGAAATACATATACATTTATTTTAAGAGCCAATAGAAGTATTCATATGAAAGCCACATCATATATCAAGAAATGAGAAGCATACCAGACCATCCTTGGTGATTGATTCCAACACTAGTCCACTTAAAGATACATCAATCTATTAAATTAATTTATAGGTTACAATCAACTCCTTTCAGAGTACTCAATATACAATTCATCGATGATTACGATTATTAATACCATTTATAATGATTACCACTTGCAAGAAGTTAGAGAAGAAGAAGATCCAATGTTGAGGAAAGAGGAAGAACTATTCAAGCCACTTACGATCCAAGTCTTTCAGTCCCCAATGGTGGTTGGTGACATAACCCGAACATGTCGAACTCCTAGGTCCATCTCACCATGCTTGTGGTGATGGTCACAAGACCTTAAAAATTATACATCCATGGAAGGGGAGTAATAGTCTCACACAATTGCCAAACATAGAGCATAAACTCAATATGATCACATCAACAAATAAGAAGCATAATTCCACATCAAGGTAAAATATAGTAAGCCATAATCTCAAGCAGTCAATCACATGTACTAATAAAGAGGATAAATATCAAGTATTGATAATAAGTCCAGTCATCAACCAATTAATGAAGAGATAATGAGTACCAATAGCTAACATAAAAGGTAATCACATTTAACCAACAATAATCATAATCAACATAGAAGGCATATCATCTTTTAGGTGCTACTATTATCTATAGGGATAGATAAATGAAGAGAAAGAGAGAGAAGTGTCATCATGTATCTCAAAGGGATGGCTCTTGTAAAAATGAGCCTTCTCTTATACATATGAGAATGACAATCAAGAAAGTTTAATCACTACATATGCGGGCATCATTCTCTAGAAAGCTCATAATCACTCCATGTGTGGGCATGCCTTCTCAAGGCATCCATAGACTCATGATAGTGCTCATGGAATTCTTGAGGAATATAACTATCTTATTCATATTTTACCCCAAGTTAATTATTATCGTATTACTTATGGACAAAACTTCCAAATTGGATGGACAAGTATACCACTTATGGGATGAGGATATAATTGCAGAGCCACTCCCATCCTTAACACTATTACCTATCCAAGGCTCAATAAATCCAAAAAAAAAGCTAAATGATAAAGGTTCCAATATGAAAAACTAACTACTTTATAAATTGAGCCCAACAATTATCAATGCACATCAAATTATCATATTTATATTTTCACATTTACATACAATTCACAATATACTCAATTGGTCATAACACAAAGAGAATAGTTATGAATCAATTCAATACTAAAATTTATTATATAATATATTAATTCCACAAAATAAAATTATATTTAAAACCACAAATTTTAACTTTCATCAAATTCCCAATTTGGCTAAAAACTAGTCATCAAGACCACCCACCACCGATGGACCTCCAAAAAGATTCAAAATTAAAATTTTAAGGATTGAAAATCTAATGAGGATGGAGATGGACTTGCTAAGGAGGTGGGCATGGATGTGATAGAGGATGGTTTGTCGTTTGTGTCAGATGGTTCTGATGCCTCAATTAGTCCCTGTTTTGTGGGTCATCGGTCTCTGCCCCTTCTTTTAAAGTATAGTGGTGATTGTTGTGATGGGATTCTTGGTGTTTTCATTGGTGCTGATGGGGCTAAGGAGTCAACTTTCTCTGCCACTCTAGCTATTGGCTTGGGGACCATGGTGCTGAGTTGGTGGGATTGGTTGAGGTCGGCTTTGTCAAATCCTATGCTTGGTGGTTTTCCCCCTTAGGTTTAGCTACCCACCCTTCTTGGCTAGGTTACCTTTCTCCTCCCCTCGACTCTGTTGTCCTTCTTCATAGAGGCTGATACTTCTATATCAGGGCTTGGTGTGGTCTAATCTATTGCATCTTTCAGATGGCCCTCGCTTTGATTTAGGACCCAGGTGGATCTTCTACATCTGGGTTATCCCTAGGGCTTGTGTGCTCTCCCTTTCCCTTGGGTTATCTTTTTCCCTTGGGATGGGATTTATTGTTTGATGTTACTTTGTTCCTTCTTATGGCGGCATTGTGTTTTCTAGAACCCTAGTTTTAAGGCCATGAGGGTGGGGATGCACTATTTTCTTTCAATGCCCTTTCCTCTCTTTCTTTTGATTTCTAGATGACCCTTTGGGGTTTCTTTTAGTTCTTTTGGATGGTGAAATATTTGATGAGGGTTTGTTTTCTTGGGTCTAGCTATGTTTCTGCTTGTAATATCTCTTGGCTTGTCATCTCTCTATAACTTGGGTTCTCTTTAGTTTGTCTTATTGAGGTGGCCCTTCCATCACTATTGGAGGAGATGGATGGTTTTGGAGTTAACCCCCCTCCTATTGAGGTGGAGTTGGGTGTTGTGGTGCAGCCTAGATATTTCTATCTTATAGAGGTGGTTATATGCTTTGTTGTTGGAGTTGCAGTTATTAGATGCTTCAAGGGTGCTGGCGTTAGACTTGTGGTTTTGGGAGCCACCTTAAAAACCCATTTCTAAGGTAAGGGGTGCCTTTCAAAAGCCCCATGTTATGTTTCAATTTTTTGTGGTTTTGGGAGCCATTGTAAAACCCAAATCAAAGGTTAGGGGAGCCTTTCAAAACCATCTTTGTTATCTTTGGTTGGATAATAACAGTTTTGAAGGGCCTAGGTTAGTTTGTGTGTGTTTTTGGTTAAGAGTCGAGCTAGCCTTTTGCTGTTTGATTTTTCTGAAGATGGGTAGGGGATCCTAGGAAATCCCTAATGTTTGGATGTGGGAGTCTATCGATTTCATCTAATTCTCTAGACTGTGATGCCAATAGGTGTGGTGCTGGATTTTTTTTATTTGTGGTTGTGCTGGCTTTTGGCAGGTACTAGCCAGATTTGTTGATTTTGTCTATTGATTTTATTTGCCTATCTTTCTGGTAGAAGTTTCTTTGTAGGTTCCAGATCCTCCCAAAAATTTGAGGGTTTCAGGTCCCTTTCAAACCTAGTGTATGGAGTTTCTATTCCCCTCAAAACTTTTTTCCCCTAATAAAAAACAACACAAAAATGTAATAAAATTCTCATTTCACACATCCAATAAATTTTGCGCAAAGTTTCCCCATACAAACCTATGTCTCCAAATTTGAAAGTATACGAATTCAAAATTCCAGAAGGTACAAACCAATAACCTATTTAGAGATCAAATTGTAATAGTGGAATTATTATAAATCATCTCAAGAATAATTTTAAATGAGATCTAGGTATTTAAATTATCAAGGATTGGGAAATTCAAGATTCATAAATTCAAATGGAATAAATCTTCAAGATTAAAGTGAATGCCAAATGCACTGAAAGAAGCCACAAAAACTAGATAGCCCAAAGATGTATCATCATGATTCAAAATAGCCTCTACCTTAAAAATTCAATCCATCAGTCCCCCACACTCAACAATATAATTTTTAGATGTGAGGAAAAAATCTTTGAAAATTTATTAAGTGTCCAAAATGAGCCGAAAATACAAATTACAAACTCACTTTAAAGTGAAAAATAAAACTATATAGGAAGTTCCCCAAGCTCAAATCACACAATAAAATTTAAATCAATTACATTTGAGCCATATTATTTAATTAAATATTGAATTGCCACTATTATATTAAATATTATTAATATATACACTATAATTGATGACAATTCATATATGACCGACTATGCACAAATAGTCTTTAGTGGTCATTCCCAAATATGCATCGAGGTAACTGAACATTAACAAATTGGTAACCGGAGGTGTGAATAGATTAAATGAAGGAATAATGTCCAAATTAGGAATGATGACTATGGCTAGGTAACATAAATGGCAAGTGTGCTATCTCCTATAATCATTGTTAGGGATATGGGCACACTCTGACCTTTGGAAATAGGTGGACTCAATGTGTTGTACCTATAGCCACTAAAAAAATCACACATCAAGTGTGCCTACTCATACATACATACATATACATACAATTGTATAAATACTCAAAGTAATTAAAATCATCAAAAGGGGATTTTAACATTACATGCATTCTAATATATTTGAATGATGTAATATCATCCATTTCCCATATAATCATCAATTAAATATTAATAATAATAATATCTTCCTATTTACTACATTAATTAATAACATCAATATTATTTCATCACAACAATAAACATATAATTATTCCTCGAATGGTCAACATTATAACATCATCTTCATCATAACCATCCATAGAATCTAACATGAATATCATTGATTATATATCAATTAGCATTTCATATTTTTAACTAGAAATAAAGTAACATAAACATAATTTTCTATTTTTTATTCAACTATAACGCCCCACTAAGGAACCCTAGAGAATAATTAAAACTAACTAAATAATGATAAGCAATGCTCTAAAAACTAATATTACGTTAATGATAGCATTATGCAAATCAAAAACACATTCACATCTAGTGCTACGTTAATTTTAAAATACCAAACAAAGTATTCCTATGATAACCTTAAGCATATAATATGAACAAGAATTGATCTATGAGAGAGTAGTCGATACCAACATCACACTACTTAAACATCAATCATGGTTACATAATCTTTCTAAAACATTAACTATTATTATATCAATATTCATAAGTAGTATCCAATGCACATTGTTAGTATTATAATTACAATGATATCTAATATACATAACACCTACTAAAAACATCACTAAATCATCTACAACAAGGAGTGGGAGAAACTGGAAAGAAGATATGAGATCCATCGATGCTCATGAAAAAGACCACTAGTCCCAAATGGTGGTAAGGAAACAAATACTTGACCAAGGGGAACTTGAAGGCCACCCCTCATGCTAGGAGACGGACATGAGGCCCCAAAAAATATAATTAAAATAGGGAAACAACATCAACATGAAAGGAAACACAAAGGACAACTTACACATACAAACACATCATAAGAGATACCATAAAGGATCATCACAAGAAAAACTAGAGGCTTCACAAGACTACGGCTATAAGGTACAATGAGAAAGGAGTGTCATTGAAAATCCTCACATGAGTTACCCTGGTAGTTCAACCCCTCTACAAACTCTAGACCCAGGCCCCCATTGAGGACTCATGTGGAACTGAACAAATCCTTTTGTGAAGATAAGGAAGTTTCATCATGTCATCTAGGCATTTCCAATCTCATCTTAAGTATATATGAGCACTCAAGGACATAAGATCTCATCTTCTATCTACATGAGTGTTGACATATTTATCATTGGTGTCATCTAATCCTATTAAATTTATCTATGAATTGATGACAACAGTGATATTGGTAAAAAAATCAATACAAAACCTTGTAAGAAGAAAAAAATAATCAAATGTTAAAGTTACCGTGTTAATTTGTGCTCAATGAATGAAGTCTGTACATTTCAAATTATAAAGTTTTATCATCAGCAACATGTGAGAAAACTTTTTGATAGAAACCTATTCGATTGAAATAAGTATATTGTTTAAAGACGAGTAGTTGGCATAGAGATTAAGATTTGGTTCTTGTAGTCAAGTTTTAACTTATATAAAAATGCAATCTGTCATGGATCAGTTTAAGATTTTTTTGATGTAGTTGTAATTGATAACTACCACCTTTTTATAGTTTCTTTCTATTTCTTTTATGAGAATGATTGCACAATAAATATATATCTTTAGTGACATAAGGGGTTAGTTTTGTTGAACACTATGTACCACTGAGAAGGGGAGTGAATCGGTAGTTCCTAAAATATTTTTTTTTTAAACCAAGCTTTAAGTGCCAATTAACAACCTGAACACTAAGAAATCAAATGGGTAAGATATGAGAGGATATAAAAAGAGGCAAACACACAAATACATAACTCTCAAACACCAGATGTATGAGGAAAAACCTATATGGGAAAAACCTCAGTAAGAAATGTTGTTGGAGTCTACTACTCTAATCTAGCCTCATAATAAAATAACAGGTTATAATTATTTAGGGCACATACCCAAGCAACACTAACCCCTACTGATTTAGAGCACCAACCCAAGGAGCACCAACTCTTGCACCAAGTCAGTGTAATATAATGAAATACAATTTTAATGCAATGATAGACCTATCATAGCTTTTATAACAGTCTTTGTGATCTTGTGGGGCTTGTTTAAAAACATGAATTACTCATACACTTGGCTTAATATGTATCAGATCCACTCGGGTTCATAGAACATTGAAAATCTAACAAACTATGTGAAAGCCTTATCTTCCAACCCTTAAAATTTTGGTTTCAACTTTGAACTTCCATCAGATAAATAATTGTTGTGGAGATTCAGCATGCTTGAGTTTCCCAATTCCTCAATGGGACAATGCGTATAAACCCTAATATTTTCAATGTGTAAAAATTTGTAAAGAACCGATGAAAATGCGCCCTTAGGATCATCTTCCATAGAGATGAAAAAATGATTCTTGAAATTTGATTGTGCATGCTCAGTGATATCAACAAAAAGAGGGGTCACAGTATTAGATGTAGCCATTTTAGTAATTTTAAATTTCAAAATTTCCATCTTCTACTGATAAATACCTTTGTCAATTGATTAGAGTTTCTTACCAAATTGCCAGAGAAATCTCCTTTCATGCTTGAATCATTGAATATCTTGCTTGTCGAGCTTTCCAAACTTAATCTCTTCAAATGCAAATTGAGAAATGAACTGGTGAAGTCACTTTTTATCCATCGCAAACCTAACTTTTCATTCTAATAAATGCACTTTTCCGTAATACTTCTGGATGCTCTGTTTTGCACATAATTTTTTTGTGGACCTTCAACTCTACTCAAATTCCTTTGCAAATCCATCAAAAACATCTATGATCATCACATACACCTTCTACAACTTTCCAGAATGAGGCATAGATCTCAAACAAGGGGTTTGTAAGATTTTCATGATAGTTCCCCCAAGGGTGGATGCCTTAGCTTAGTTACCAGATGTAGTTCCAGCACCAAAATTTGGTGTGGATCCACCTCTTGCATCATTATTGCTCTTTTTAACCCAAGTCTTCTTCATATGATCTTTGATCTTATCAACCTTTTCTTTTCCCTTCTAATTTCCCTTCACATTATTGTTCTTGTCTTCTGGACCTCTCCTATTCATATTTTTGCTTCTACAATACTTTGAAATGTGACCAGAGTTGTTGCAAGCATAACAAATAACATTTCCTTGCATATGTCTAAAGTTCATCTGATTTCCTCTTGATCTGCGCTAATTATAAATATATGCAAGCCTACCACATGCATAACATCTATCATTTCTTCTATTTGGAAAGTTAAATTCATCACCTTTCTACATTCATTTGACTTTTGACCATACTTATTTCATTTTAAATATTGACTGGTAAAAGATGGACCATTATTGTTCATCCTACTTCTACATTGACTAGCCATATGACCAAATTTATAGCAAACAAAATAGTTACCATTGAACCTATGAGGATTATATTGTCTTACCAGAGGTCTTCTTGAAATGTTCTTCAGATATGTTCACTTGGAGCTTCCTTTCTTAAATTTAAGACCTTGTGTATCATTTGGATTCTTCCAACTTTCAAGCATCTCATCTGGTCTGCCTAAACTAATTTGAAACTTCTCCTTATACTCATTTGCAACATCAAGATCAAATTTAAGAAGGATTTTCTTTCTAAGATCTTCCTCATGTTCTCTAGCTTCTTGAAGGGCACTCTTCAATTGTCCATTTTCACATTCAAGTCTACAACACTCTTCAGATTTGTCTTATAGGGACTGAGCAAGCTTCTCCTCATTCTTCTTCCTTTCTTAGATCTCCCTTGTCAGTTTCATCACTATAGATTCCATCTCATTCTTCTTGACTACATTGTCTCTAACAAGTTTCTCACATTCTTCTACCTTATCCTTCAAGTCTTGATCGTAAATGCTTTGGTTTTCTTTCTCCTTGAGCCGATCAACAAGTTCTTCTCTCTTTTCCTTGGACTTACTCAGCTACTCCTTAAATGTCTAAATAAAATTATCAGCATCCTTTAGATTTTCTTTTATTTGTCAGACCTTAGCTTGTGCTTGATCGAGATCCTCAAGAGCTACAATAAGCTATTATCCAAGACTTCCAAAACCCATTGATTCACTTTCCCGAATTCATCTCAAGCTGTTAGGATCCTTTGAGGAACTAAGTTCTGATACCAATTGTTGGTATCAAGGAAGAATCAGAGGGAGGGGCAACTTAGTGTTCTACAATTTTTGACCTCAACCTGATTCTTTAACCATTTAATGCAAATGAACAAAAGAAAGATTCAAACACAATAAGCAAATAGCCACAATAGTATAACACTAGGATTTTATGTGGAGACTTGATTAAGGGAAAAACCACAGTGAGATTGAGATCCACATTATTAATATACCTTGTTAGAAGTATAATAATATTACATAAGGGTAATGCACATCCATTCAAGCACACTGCCTAGAGTTCACTGCTCAAATTATAATAAGGGCTACAACCCTGAAAGGCACACTGCATTAAAAAAAAAGATTAAAAATAATAAATGGAAATGTCTGAACTAATAAACAACATCTAAAAATGCCAAAATATAGTTTCGGTTAAGCACAATACATTTTATCTTACTCTGCACTACTATATTGCTCTATTCTAATATTGTGCATTATAGTAGAGCACAGATCCTTCACATGCACACTTGAATTTGCACATAATCACTCATACACACTTCACACATAGCCATTGATCTCAACAATAGTCAAATCAACCGATCTTATATATCCGCAACATCAATTTAGATCTTCTTTCCATTGGCTTCAAGAACACGACACAAAAGATGAAACATGGGCACTAAGTCAGCTCAATATGATCCAAAACAATCACGCGGACCAAAAATAATTATCCACATCCTTCCCACATGTCTGTTCATCATCTTGGAACAAAAAAACAACCACCAAAATTGATCCACGAGATCCGTACAATTAATAACCACACATTATTGATGATGAATATTGTTCTACCTGAAAACTTGTATACTGGACCTTCCAATTTACACAAGGCTCATCACCAGAGGCCACAAACATGAAATAAGGCATATTACATGTTCACAATGCTTCTCCGAGATCCACAACACCAAGTATGTAACACAAATGATCTGCCAACCAAAACATTGTACACTCTACCAGATGTCATGTTCTTCTTGCTGGACCTCACCAAAACTCAATTTGTCTTTTAGTATGAATGAATGAACTATTGGTGCCATATCTAATTTGATTTACCATCAATGACAATATTTGAACATCAATGCGGTGTCTCTTGCCAACAATCTCCCCCTTTGGCATTGATCAACAACTCAACAATTTGACTATCGGATTCCAAATATAAACAATTCCACCTAAGATCAACACTTTTCACTCCTCTACACTCCCCCTTTGAAATAAATGGCTTATATTAATTCTTGAAATGATTTACACTAATACAACTTTTCTTTCTCAATTTCTATAACACATGTTAGAAATAATCAATCGTTTTTAAATTAGTACACTAAAAACAACTAACCAATTTTAACTTTATTATTCATTCATAAATCACAATACCCGAATCAAAGTGGAATAAAATAGAAACTTCCTCTTTCAACTAAAGATCTTGCTTATGATCTTATCTATCCTTTTGAGGATTTTCATGGACCTTCTACAAATCCATATTTTACTCTCTCACTATACTCTTTTTATTTCAACTAATCTAGTACCTTTTAAGTTATCAAATTTCAATTCATTAACACCTATAACAATGAGCATATAATAATCAATTACTAAATTATAAAATACAAGTTATAAATAATAAAATTTTAAATAAATAAAAACAATTAATAAATAAATAAAAACAATTAATAAATAAATAAACACTTCTAATATTACAATATATATGTGATATAGCACAGTTTAAATGACGAGAAATATGGAAGCCCTTAAACTGTACTTTGAACTTGAATTTGAATGTTGGAGAAAGTGAAGAAAGAAGAACTGGTTGTTTAAGCCTCTTTTCCTCTACGTTTTCATATATTATAATCTACAAAATACCTTTGTATGGATCTGTATGTGTTTGTACGACACAATAATCAATTAAAATAGATAGTGGACCATATTACCTTTAATTTTAGTCTATTTTGAGAAGATTTTATTGAGTTTTGAGTGTGAAATGCCAGTTTCATTAAGGATAGGTCTATAAGTTTTGTTTTCTAAAAAGTTGCAAGATGCAAAAATGAATAGCACAAGCCTATACATTGAAATAAGGAATCAAAGCATATAGTAAAAGATGGATTCATGAGTCTACTATCATATGGTTTTGGTTTGGTCAAATTTTATTATTTTTTGCATGAGATATAACACTTTTGGTGAGAATGTTGGCAACAACAATGAGGGAAAACTTAGAGGGGGGGGGGGGGTTGGGCGGGTGTGAATCAATTTTCACAGGATCTACAAACTTAATCATGAAAAAATATTTGATAAACTATAGAAATAACAGAGATAAGTAAGATGAGAATACAATACACAACGCCAAGATTTTGACATGGAAAACTTGATTAAGGAAATAACCATGGTGGGAACCTACCCACAATAAGATGATACTTTGCAGTAAAATGTGAAAATATTATAATGGGGAATGCACATGCATTCAGGCACACTACCTAGAGCTGACTACCTAAAAGACAATGACCCAAAAGGCTATAACTGTTAGGGAAATCTCACTGACTTACAACAAGATTCAGACTACAATCCAGAAGGAATGAATTACAATAATAACATATCCAAATATTTTATGATAGTTCTGGTTAATAATAATATCTCCTATACAACACCAAACTTAGCTCAATCACAATATCAAAGAATTAATCACTTGATCATAGGGTGAACTCACAATGCTGGTTCCCACTTTTTTCTTACATCTTGATTTTTGCTAAAATGACACATGTTTTAGAAAATATAATGATTTAAGCTTTAAGATGTCTCATTTAAAGTAATTAATTGAAGAGATTTAGATCAAATTATCTTAGATCAAAATTTATTTGAAAGAACCTCTCTAATTCTAAATGATACTTTCAATAGTCTCCTTTGCATCGATCAAATGCTGATAAAAAACCAATTTTATATTATCTTTTGGGGGTTCAAATGAATTCATTTATAAGTTTTATTTTGTTTAAGTATTTATCCCTTATTATGAGCTTTCCAAATAGTATAGTTTTAAATATACTTAATTTCATTAATATATTTTTATTTTATTTCATATGAATGTAGGGTTTCACCGAACATGAACTTCTTTGTTCGATGCTGACGGAAAAATAGTAAACGTCACCTAATTTTTTTTAAAAATATTTACACACTAGGTATTGAAGTCCTCTTTTCAAAAAAAAAATAATAATTTATTTTCGTTACATATACAACAAGTTATGTAATATCAAATGGACATATGTCAAAATTATAGTTAACTCGACTTCAAATCTTAATAAAATATGAAATATTGAAGTTAATATTACAAAACCAATTGAAAATACTAGATATGGATGTCACAAAACAAAAATCAAAAGAATCATGTTCATATCTATTATAGAATAAAATTTATGCTATACAAAGTAAGTGTCACTCTTTAAAAATGTTGTATTTTGAAAAAAACTACTTTTTGAGGTAGATAGAAAAATGAAAGCAAATTGAATCCAAAAATTATGAAAAAAAAAATTTTTAGAATCTACATACATATTGACACAAATCACTAGTTCACATCATCTACAAATTCCTTACAGTTTAGAAGTAATAGGTGTTTGAATCTAAAGTGTTTTTTTTTCTGTTTTTGTTTTTGTTTTTTTGTTTTGTTTTGTTTTTTTTTGTTTTGTTTTGTTTTTTTTTGTTTTGTTTTGTTTTTTTTGGTTTTTTTTTTGGTTTTTTTTTTTGGTTTTTTTTTGTTTGTTTGTTTGTTTGTTTGTTTTTTTTTTGTTTTTTTTTTTCTAAAAATGAATATTGCAGTGTCAAAGTTGGCAAAAAAGTGTAACCCACTATTGTGGGTTCACCCCACACATACACCACTCTTAGATAATAAAAATACAACATTGATACCTATATTAGGGTTAGTGTAGGATCAAGGGGGGCCAAAAAGTGGCGATGTGAAAAAAATAGCCTTCCTCACTCGCCTAAAAACACGAAAATCCATGTTGACTTTTTGCTTGCCTAGTAATTACCTATGCAAATCGGATATCCAATTTTTATTTGTAATTTTAATTTTAAAAATATATTATATGTTACATATTGTTATTTAAAAACAATTTAAGTATAGAAATCGGATATCCGATTTTCGGAGACTTTTATATTTCGATAGTGACAGGTCGTGAGTCATTTTTAACTCACGGGCTGCACAATTTCATCAAAATCTAATATCCGGTGCACCCGATATCCAGTGTTTTGGCAAAAAATTGCTAAAACATAGATTGAGAGGTAAGAATTTTATCGTTTTCAATCATTTTCATTCATTTTTTGTATTTTTGTTAATATTTATTTGTTTTTTCATTGAAAATATGGTTTTTTTCATATGCAAACTAGGTTTATTTAATAGTTGATGATCGAGGATGAGTTGAGACAGATTCAGGAGGGCACCTTGTTGGCCATTTCATTTGGCCTTTATAGCTTGATGGTACATATATTATTGCACCTAGTCATTTGTATTTTATTGTACATACATGCTCATCATTTATATTGGTATTAATTAGATTATGTAGTAACTTGCATGTATATCTTATTTTACTCTTGTAGGGTACAAGCAGCATGAGTGTGGGGCAGTGTGATTTAGGATCTGGTAGTGCAATTGGAGACAAGGGAAAGGTAATTGAATGCAAATATGATTGAATGAATAATTTAAATAACTTATAGTGATTATACATGTCTAAACATAGATTGATAGTTTCATATACTTGTTGTGTATATATACAGAGAATTCTTGGCTTCACATCATTGATGACTACACCCAGTATACCTGAAGAGGAAGAAGAGATGCCTCGAGTAGATGTGTGTTTATTTTATTTTTTGATTAGTAGATATAATTTGTTATTATCAGTGACAATTATATGCTAACTTGTATCAATGTCATGTTTCTAAACATATATAGGTTGTGTATCAAAATATTCAAAATATACCTCCTCTACCAAAGACATACATCAAGAGTCCTGCAATGCTGAAGAGAAAACGTGGAGATGAGGTAAACATGAATAGTTCAATTATAGTTCATTTTTATGTTAACTTTTTGAATGTGAATTATATAATATAACTAATATTAATCATGGTTTGTTTTTCTTGTGCAGGATCCTTCAGAGCCAAGCAGTGCAGTGAAGAGGATCGATTTTGATGATCCATCAATAGCTTACGATGTTATAGATAGTTTTGGGATGCTTACATGTCTGGTTGGCATGTATATTTTATATATGGACATACATTCATGTATTTAGACATACATTTTGTTTCAGTTGGCATTTATGCCATATTTGTATATGGACATACATTTGTAATCATTTGACATTTTTATATATACAGAAGTTGATATTCGATCATATAAATTGTTGCTCATCTGTACGTGGTGTTATCATGGAAATATTTAATCTTCATTCCAATAATTAACAATGGTTAATAATGGTTATTTAATAAACAATACAATTCATTTCATTTCATCATAAGTATTGTTTTTATAATGAACAATATAATTCATTTAATGAACAATACAATTCATTTAATGAACAATACAATTTATGAACAATACAATTCATTTAATCAACAATACAATACAATTCATTCAATGAACAATACAATTCATTTAATGAACAATATAATACAATACATTTAATGAAAAATACTTGATATAATTCATTATTACCCTATGCATGGTCTTATTTTTCCCCCCACCTCGGTCGAATGCTTGGGGTTTTATTACGGCAGCAATTTTTCTGTTGGCGAAAAAATCATCAGTCTCACTCAATCGAATGTTGTCGCATGGTCGATTTCTCGTTCTGCTCATTGTGATGATGAACCGTCAACTCCAACATGTCTAGTTAGGAATTATTACCCCATGCATGCTCCTATTTTTCTCCCCCACTCGATCCGACGCTCGGGGTCATACCCTATCGGCATCATCCCTTGAGTGCCCTAAGTGCTCAAAATTGTCAAAAGTTGATGGGCCCTAACTCAGAATCTGTGGCACCTAGGAATGATCCATTTGAATCTATGAGGCCATGAGAGGGGTCCCTACAAAACCCTATCTCATTTTTTCAAGTTTCCCTACAGTTTTATTAGGGCAGCAATTTTTTTGTTGGCAAAAAATTGTCAATCTCACTCAATCAAATTTTGTCGCGTGGCCAATTTCTCATTCTGCTCATCGCGATGATGAACCATCAACTCCAAAATCTCCTGTTACACATTATTACCCTACACATGCTCCTATTTCCCGCCCCCACTCGATCCGATGCTCGGGGTCATACCCTATCAGCGTCGTCCCTTTAGTGCCCTAAGTGCTCAAAATTGTCAAACTTTGATGGGCCCTAACTTGGAATCCATGGCACCTATGAATGATCCATTTGAACCTATGAGGCCATGTGAGGGTTCCCTACAAAAGCCTATCTCGGTTTTTCAAGTTTCCCTACGATAATAGGGTAGCAATTTTTTTGTTGGCGAAAAAATCATCAGTCTCACTCAATCAAATGTTGTCGCATGGCCGATTTCTCATTCTGCTCATCGTGATGACAAACTGTTGGCTCCAACATGTCCAGTTAGGCATTATTACCCTATGCATGCTCCTATTTTTTCCCCCACTTGATCCAACACTTGGGGTCATACCCTACCGGTGTCATCCCTTGAGCGCCCTAAGTGCTCAAAATTGTCAAACTTTGATAGGCCCTAACTCAGAATTTGTGGCACCTACGAACAATCTGTTTGAACCTACGAGGTGATGAGAAGAGTCCATACATAAGCCTATCTCAATTTTTCAAGTTACCCTATGGTTTTATTAGGGCAGCAATTTTTCTGTTGGCAAAAAAATCATCAGTCTCACTCAATCGAATGTTGTCGCATGGCCGATTTCTTGTTTTTCTCATCGCGATGACAAACCATTAGCTCTGACATGTCTAGTTAGACATTATTACCCTACGCATGCACCTATTTTTCCCCCCACTCGATCCGACGCTCGAGGTCATACCCTATCGACGTCATCCCTTGAGTGCCCTAAGTGCTCAAAATTGTCAAACTTTGACAGGCCCTAAATCAGAATCCATGGCACCTACAAATGATTCATTTGAACCTAAGGGGGGCCATGAGAGGGGTCCCTACAAAAGCCTATCTTGGTTTTTCAATTTTCCCTACGGTTTTATTAGGGCAGCAATTTTTCTGTTGGCGAAAAAATCATCAATCTCACTCAATCAAATGTTGTTGCATGGCCAATTTCTCATTCTACTCATTGGGATGATGAACCGTCAGCTTCGACATGTCTAGTTAGGCATTATTACCCTACGCATGCTCCTATTTTTCCCCCCACTCGATCCGACGCTCGGGGTCATACCCTACCGGCATCATCCCTTGAGCGCCCTAGGTGCTAAAAATTATCAAACTTTGACAAGCCCTAACTTGGAATCTGTGGCACCTGTGAATGATACGTTTGAACCTACAAGGCCATGAGATGGGTCCCTACAAAAGCCTATCTCATTTTTCAAGTTGCCCTATGGTTTTATTAGGGCAGCAATTTTTCTGTTGGTGAAAAAATTGTCAGTCTCACTCAATCAAATGTTGTCACGTGGCCGATTTCCCATTCAGCTTATCGTGGTGATGAAACGTCGGCTCTGACATGTCTAGTTAGGCATTATTACCCTATGCATGCTCCTATTTTTCCCTCCCCACTTGATTGAACGCTCAAGGTCATACCCTACTGACGTCGTCCCTTGAGCACCCCAAGTGCTAAAAATATAGATAAACAAGCATTACACTGTAGACACATAATGATCATCAATATTTCCATGTATTGTATACACATAATTACCATTACACTTGCATGTGACATCCATGAAAGGATATGCAAACATGATTATTTTTTCATTATCAATCCAACTACACCAATGTACTCATGTACAGATACATTATATATCATCAATATAACTAAACCAATTTGCTCATGGATATTGTATATCATCATAAGAATGTTACATCAATTCACATCCATATACAAATACAACATCCCACTTCATTTGCATCAGACCTCCTCATGGCCTAAGATAAAAGCTTACGTACAACAATGCCTGCATATAAATGAAGACCAAAATAAGTAACCTTTTTATGCGGAATGAATGTGCTACAAGAAACAATTTATAACACTTAATACAAATTAGTTTGGCAAATTATAAATAGATCATTTCAAACATTTTTAAGATGCACAAGATTGTATAATTATGAAACTTACTAGTTTCTCTGCAAAGTATACAAGCATAACTTTGAAGAAAGATGCATGTTGATTAAAGCCCTTCTGACTACATTTCTCTACATGGTTGAAGACGATGGTAGATATGGTCATTTCTAAATAGAAATACGTTAACTTAACTTAATGTTTATAAAATCATGTTGTTAGGGGTCATATGGTGTCCTAAGGGGTCGTAGGACACAATATGACCCCTAATGACATGATTTGGTGTCTTAAGGGGTCCTATGGTAGATATGGTCATTTCTAAATAGAAATACATTAACTTAATGTTTATAAAATCATGTCGTTAGGGGTCATATGGTGTCCTAAGGGGTTGTAGGACACAATATGACCCCTAATGACATGATTTGGTGTCTTAAGGGGTCCTATGGTGTCGCAAGACACCATATGACCCCTAACGACACCATAGGACCCCTTAAGACACCAAATCATGTTGTTAGGAGTCATATGGTGTCCTAAGGGGTCATATGGTGTCCCATGAACCCTTATGACCTTGTAGGACACCATATGACCCCTAATGACACCATATTGGGTCGCTTTGGGTCATATTGTGTCCTAAGGGGTCATATTGTGACCTACGACCCCTTAGGACACCATATGACCCCTAACGACATGATTTGGTGTCTTAAGGGGTCCTATGGTGTCATTAGGGGTCATATGGTGTCCATAATGGTGTCATAATGGGTCGTATGGTGTCCCAAGACACCATATGACCCCTATGGACAACATAGGACCCCTTAAGACACCAAAGAACCCCTTAAGACACCATATGACCCCTAACGACACCATATTGGGTAACTTTGGGTAATATAATATCCTAGGGGGTCATATTGTGTCCTAAGGGGTCCTATGGTGTCTGAAGACACCATATGACCCCTATGGACACCATATGACCCCTAACGACACCATAGGACCCCTTAAGACACCATATGACCCCTAACGACACCTTTCTCTCTCTCTCTCTCTCCTAATCTCTCTCTCTCTCCCCCCTAATCTCTCTCTCTCCCTCTCCCCTAATCTCTCTCTCTCCCTCTCTCTCTCTCCCTCTCCCCCTCTCTCTCCCTCTCTCTCTCCATATCCTCCTCTCTCTTTCTCCCTCTCTCCCTCTCCTTCTCTCTCTCTTTGTCTCTCTAAAATATGACTAATAAAATCCAATATCGGATTTTATCGGATATCAAATTTTTGCCATAACCATTAATGTGGTAGTTCAGTAAATAAAAGGCGGCAACGGGATAATTTTTGGGGACCACAAATCTATATATAAAAATTGGATATCCGATTTCTATAGTCAATTTTCCAAATTTCAAATTTTGGCTCAGGAATGCTCTGATATTTGGCTTGGAAGTGACAAGCCTAGAAAGTCAACTGAAAAAACATGTTTTTCAGTATTCCTTGATTTTTCCAGACTTTACACTAGCGGCTGACGACTTATTTTGTAGCCAAAATTGATAAAACGAAAAGGGTTTTTTAAGGACGTTATGAGCTTTCCAAAAATATAAGGCTTGTCTTATTTTGACTTTATAAATAATTATTATTTATTTTCTAATTGAATTCTAGCAATAGTGCTGATTGATATACTGATTGAAAAACACTCATAACTTTCAAACGGTATAACATTTTTTGAATCCGAAACATGCGACACATCCTATGCTTTGTCTACTATAGGGAAAAATTAAAAAAAATTAAATTTCATAAGGTTTTGACTAAGTTAAGGTGGTCAGACGTAGGAGTTTCTGAATTTCTGAAAAGTTGTAGTAAAAAATTCACAAATAATTATTTACTTTATAAAAAATTTAAAAAAAATATGTGTCACATCCAGACATGAGTCTAATACTTATATTATAAATATTATAAAAATTATCATGATTTGATGGTGATTAGGGTGGTCAGACATACGTCTACTTCTTATTTTTTTCCTGAAATTTTAGTACCACTGCATTGAAATTTGAAATTTTCATCAAATAGGATTTTTTTTTTCAAAAAACAATTAGTAGCTTAAAAACTGCATTCAATTTTCTATATATTCTCTTGTTACATATTTTAAAAATAATGTTCACAACTTCTTCAAATTTTCATGTCAAGTTGCATAACTTTGATTTTCTAAAATTTCATTGCCACTTAAGGGCCTGTTTTGGCACACCATGATCCTGCACATACCCATTACATGACAATATCACCTATTTATACAATTCATCAACCATGACAATAAGGTCGGCTAAACTCTCAACTCATAATTACAAAATTACATCACATGAGACAAAGATCGACTACCAAACCAATATAATGATTTACATGACATAACATGGTCCTAAACCAAATATCCAAATTCTCAACACCATCAGAAATCATGCGAAGATCAACTACAACATGATACACCACCAGTAAAACCACATAATACAAATAACATCACCGGTTCAACAAAATCACCATAAACTTGGACAACGATCAATGTAGATCATCAAGACAAATAAGACATAATTAGAAAACACCAGAAATAACTTTTGAATCATTAGCCATAGCTGCACCAACACTACTTAACAATTTTTCATCAATCAACATCTCAAACTCAAGAACACTCAAACAACAACAACTATCACGAAGGAAGATAACTTGGGGAGTACCAAATCATGAACCATCTGAAATGAAGATACATAAGACCATCCCAAAGAATATCCCTAGATATTAGATAAAGATCTGATCACACCAGAATATACCAAAGAAAATAATGAACTCTGCAAAGCACTAATCAGATAAACAAACTGCAAAAAATGATCATATGATATCATCAATTAAGATTCCCAGATCACCAAAACTAGTACAAAAGAATATAATGATACCAAAGATACTCCATACACCAAACCATAATCATAATGAACCAATCTACAGTCATTAGAGTAGGAATATGTCAACATCAATGACAACAACATATCCAAGCAGCAACAATGTCCAACAATCTCCCCCTTTAACATTGATGGCAACATATGAATGTGAAAAAAAACCAATGTAAAGAAAGAAAATAAATCTAGCAAACTCCCCCTAAGATCAAGAAGATAAAATAGTTTTTCATATGCATCTCTCCCCCTTTGACAACAATGCTAAAGACAAAATACAAATAATGCATCTCTCCCCAAAACTCATTCTCACGAATCTCTCCCCCTAAAACACACAACTAGTGAAGTCCATCAGATTGATGCAACTCAATACATATATTTTTGATCAGGATGGGTGGATACCCCTAACTTGTCTCTCAAATAGACAAATTTATTTGTAGGGAAAGGCTTAGTAAAAACAGATCAGTAATTTGTTCCTTTGTAGACACATACTCCAACTTCACTTCCTCTTGACTGACTTTCTCCCTCAAGTAATGATATTTGACTGACACATGTTTATTATTTGAATATTGCACCAGATTCTTTGACATGCTGATAGCACTAGAATTATCACAGTATATGATAGTAGACTCATCATAGATAACTTTGATATCCTTCAATGTTTTCTTAATCCAAACCTCCTAAGTGTAGCTACCAGCAACAACAGTGTACTCAACTTCAGTAGTAGATAAGGATACTGAATCTTGTTTCTTACTAGCCCATGAAAGCAATTTCTTACCCAAAAAGAAAGCACCACCAGATGTACTCTTTCGGTCATCAACATCACCAGCCCAATCAACATCAGTGTAAGAACATAACATGAATTCATCATTCCTTGGATACCAAAAACCATAATCCATAGTTCCTTTCAAGTATCTGAATATTCTCTAACAACAGTGACGTGAATCTCTTTTAGATCAACTTGATATCTAGCAGCCATGTACACCGCATGCATAATGTTCAACCTAGTCTGAGTGAGATATAACAGTCCACCAACAATAAACCTATATAAACTCTAATTAGCTTTTGGAGATTTATCATTCTTAGATAAATTGCAACCACTCACCATAGGAGTTCCAATTGGTTTAGAGTCATCTAACCCAAACTTCTTCAGCAATTACTCGGCAAATTTAGTTTGAGATATAAAGATACCTTTTCCAATCTATGAAATATTCAATCCTAAGAAAAACTTCATCTCACCTATCATAGAGATCTCAAATTCTTTATGCATATTACCGGAAAACTTCATGCTCAAGTTAGCGTCACCTCCAAAGATAATATCATCAACAAAGACTCCAAGAATTAAGATCTTATCATTTTCAATCTTAAAGTACATATTACTATCAGTAGTCCCTTTATTAAATCCCAATTTCAATAAGTACTTATCCAATCTAGCATACTATGCTCTAGGGGCTTGTTTCAATCCATAAAGAGCTTTCCTTATTTTACATACCATGTCTCCATCATCTAAATAATGAAAATCCATCAAGTTTCTCAATGTAGAATTCTTCCTCAAGATCACTTTTCATAAAGGATTACTTGACATCCATCTGATATACCTTGAAATCTTTATAGGTAGCATATGCAAGCAACAATCTAACAGCTTCAAGTCTAGCAACTAGAGAAATAGTATTTTCTGTCATGCCCAAAATTTAGGGCAAAAACAGAACAATCTTTTTTTTAAAAAACATACTAATTATTTAACAAGTTCACTCACACGACAAGCGTTATTGAAATTTCCATAATTATGTTCGAGTTAATTCTGAAACGAATCAAGCATCGATAATTTGTTTAATTCTAATTGCAGAAAAACTAACTAGTTACATTTTATCTCCACGAGATACCTAGTCATTAGGTTTATTAAATCAAACATGCTAAAGAAAATAGGAGAGGGAGTTTAATTCCATCTCCAATGAGACATATAGTCTAAACATCTATTTTGAAATTTTAATACTCTAATTAAATCAACCGGGAAAAAATTAAGTATTTATTACATCAAATACATTTAAAATTATAAAGGATAGACTTACTTCTTATGATTTATATAATTCACTTTCCTTTTTTTTTACTTCCTATGAGTAATCCTATGAAGGTATTTAAATGTTTAAAACTCTATTAAATACATCTAAATATTTAAAACTTATTAAAAACTTACTCCAATTTATAACTAGAATATATATATATATATATATTTAAATATATAAATATAAATATATATATATAATTTTACATTATTTTTAATCCATTTAGAATTATCTCCCCAAGATAAAAGTTAATTTGCTTTCCAACACTAATTAGGGTTTTATATTTTTTTTACACATATTAATAACTCTGAAAACTATCATAATATTTTATTTCATTTACCCTAGCCCTACCCGGGCTAGGGTTTAATCCATTTTTTTTTTGTTAACCACTGAGTATACTTTTTAACAGGGCCGAAACCCCAAGGTGGCGGCCATTATTTTATTGCAGGTTACGAAGAAGGCGACAGGGAGGGCCGAGGCGCCACTGTGTGGGCGCACAGTGGGTGCCGCGGCACCACTGTGTGTCCACACAGTGGGCGCTGCTAGTGGCTCACACTACTGTGTGGCCACACAGCGGTGGCCACGGCCGACCACTATGTGTTGACACAGTGGGAGCTGAGTGGCCCGCACTGTGTGTTCACACAGTGGGCGCCGCGCGGCCCTCACTGTTGGTACATACAGTGGGGTCCGCGTGGAACCCAAATTTCCCTTTTTTTTTTAATTTTTTTTTTTTTTAAATATATTTTATATAAATATATATATATATATATATATTTATATTTATATAAATTTATAATCATAAAGTTATAAGGGTGAAAATATACCAATATATATATATATTTTTAATAAGATTTACATGCAAAAATTTTAAACTAAAATAACAAAGGAAAAGCATTATGTTAATTCAAAAATATATAAATATATATATATATATATATATATTTATATATATACATATATATAGAATTAGGTTTTTTTTTTGTTTACTTGGCTTTAATTGCTGATAAAACAATGAAGCAAAATCTATTGATAAGCTTTTTAATCAACACTAATTAGAAATACAATTTAGAAATACATTTCAGGAAATACAATATACTTCTCTATAATAAATAGATTCATTGATTTTTCAACTAATTAAGCAATAACTTTAAACATTCCCTTTTTTTTAAATACATAAGATCTTTCAGCAAAAATAAACTCATATTTTCAACAAGTAGAAATATAGATAAAATTTAATTGAAAGCTAATTTTTTTTTTATAATACAAAGAAGCTTTTGCATGCAACTCAAAGTGGCTTTTCTTTTTCTAAAAATCAGAAGTAGAAATAAAACAAGCTTTTACAACTCTGAGGTAATCTACAAATTTTACAGGATGTTCCTTTGTTTAGCTACAACAATAACTTCAAGACTATTTTCAAGAATTACAACTTGCTTCTCTTTTCAATGAATGAGGCATACTTCTATAACAAATTTAAATAGATATTTGCAACTGGATTTAAGTATCTTCAACAATAATCTTCTATGTCTTTTCAAGGTTCCTATTCTCTTCTCCTGACTTTCCTGCATAATAGAAAACACAAATATGACCACGGAGTGCTCACCTCCCAGCCTAGGCTAACTAGTAGCCACCCCCGAGCTCAGAGAACCAATTCCTAGACGGGTAACAAACAGGCAAACACATAAAAGGCAAATACATACAGATTTTCCAGACACATTCCCAACTTGGCTTCATAGCACCACACTTTGGTGGTGAACTTTTTCAAAGGGTGGTAGTGGACCAATACCCTGAGGAGAACTGCAAGTATGAAATAAACAAGAAGCCACCTCATGGCACAATAATGATATCAAAAATCTCAACCCCTTATTCCTTATGCCCCCCAAAGGCATTCTAGCCTTATATCCCTCCTTATCACCCCCATTGCACAAACAGGCCATGCAGCAAGGGTCACAGAAAGATCCCTTGTGATCACTCTCAAAAGAGAGTCTCTCACTCGAGGGTTGTCACTGCTACCACCCACAAAATCCTCTTCTCTCCCAAGAGTAAGAGGTCTTGAGAAAACTCCCAAAACACAAACAAATCATAAAGCAAAAATACCAAAAGATTTTCTAACAAAAACATTCAAGCACACAGATTTCTTACACCAACAACTTCCAGACATAAGCAAGAAGAAGATATTATAATGAATAATTGAAACCAACCTTAATCTGCCCAAAGGTATTATGATATTTGATGAAGAGCTGCCCAATCCATGAATCTTTTTCCTTCTACCCTTAATCAATTTTTCTATTCCATAACATTATTTTCTTTTCAAAATTTCTCGTCTCCAAAAATGGAGAGTGGGTGATTACCCTCCGATTCTCAAAAATCTTCCTTAAGAAGCTCACTCTTTGAGTTCTCACAAGTTTCTAAAAACCAAAAAGGAAAGAAAGCAAAAATGCAAAAAGACTCTCATTCCAAAAGGAAAAATCTTGATTAGATTTAACTTCTAATTTTCAATTTTCGCACAACTCAAAAAAAGCCAATTTTTAAAGCGTTAAAAAGATCATTATAAAGTAGAAACTTGCCTAAAATTACCCCTAACCCCTAGGTATACCTTATGGGCTTTAGGAAACCCTATTAAACTACCCTTAGGTGTTAATTTAACCCATTTTAAACCCCTCTGAAGTTTATTTTCGGGTCAAACATAAGTTGACCACCCCAAATATTATATTCCCAAAGTATTTATGACAACACATTATTTTATTGAAGAAGAACTATAATTAAACACTTTCCCACCAAGAGACAAAATAAAACATTTAAATTTAAATCCACACATGTGTCAAGTGACACAAATAAAAGACTTTTACAAAAATAAAACATGAAATTGTCTCTTGTGGTTTTTACACAATAAATTTAAATAACACTTAATACTCATGCAGCATATACTGTTACGAATAAAATACAACACAAACGGGGTGTTGTCTCTCCAAATAGACAAACCCTGGCTTATGAACATACATAAGTCTAGGTTTGATTCTCCGTAATTTTCCATGGTCACATGGTAAATTTCCTGCGCATCTCAATTTACACACTAGTACTTCCAAATATCCATATATGATATAATTCAATAATATAACAATACACATCATTTCTTGCATACAATTTTCATCTGCACAGATTGAATACATCTTTTATCAAGCAAATCCACATAAGCAATTTCATCCCAATTCACATAAACTAAACATACATCATAGTTCTATATTCAGAGTAAAGTCTTGCAAATTCAATAATGACATCTATCATTGCAATATCATCCTATCTAACAATCATGTAGTGTTCTATCTCATAAAGCATGTAAGTAAATCATCAAATCATAGCAATGTTATCCAAATCTTGAAATCATATAAGTTCTAAGTCTCAAAATGCATCAAAATAAAGTATCCATAATAGTCTAAATATAAAATCTACTGAATGTCAGACTGAGTCAAGGTGAGGCCTCACATCCTCCCCCTCTAGGCATGAACTTCCTCCTGGAGTTCATCAAAGAGGTGGAGGTACTCTGATCTCATACGTGCTGCGTCCTCCCATGAAGCCGTAACCTCATCATAACAATCCCACTGGACCCTAACCTGGTCCAGCTCTCGGCCTCGAAGGGCCAATGTCCGGCGTGCCAAAATGCGAATGGGCTCCAAAGCTAGCTGCCCGTCCGACTCCACCTGCAAGGCATCCCAATCTAAAATGTGAGACTCATCATAGATATACTTTCTCAAAACTGAAACATGAAACACATCGTGGATGCGTGATAGGCTAGGTGGCAAAGCTAAATGATAGGCAACTGGGCCTATCCTCTCCAGAATCTCAAGAGGTCCTACAAAGCGAGGTGCGAGCTTAGAACCCTTTCCGTAATGGATTGGACTCTTATGCGGTCGCACTCTTAAGAAAACTCTACCTCCAACCAAGTAGCTACGATCTATCCTCTTTGCATCGACATATTTCTTCTGTATATCCTGAGCCTCTCTGAGACACTACCTAATCAAGTCCACCTGCTGTTCCATATCCTGAACTAACTTAGGACCAATAGCAATTCTATCCTCTAAGCGATCCCAACTCAAGGGCGTCCTGCAAGGCCTGCCGTATAATGCCTGATAGGGTGGCATCCCTAAAGAAGTGTGATGCCCATTGTTATAGGAAAACTCCACTAAGGGAAGATACTCCTCCCACTGGGTTTGATGATCCATGACATACATACGAAGCATATCCTCTAACACCTGATTGACCCTCTCTGTTTGACCATCTGTCTCCGGGTGATAGGCTGTACTGAAATTGAGCTTAGTGTCCATAGCTGCCTGTAATGACTTCCAAAAGGATGAAGTGAAAAGAGAATCCCTGTCAAAAATAATCTTGCGGGGTATGCCATGTAGTCTAACAATGTCCCGCAAGAACACCTGTGCTACTGCTGGAGCTGTGAATGTAGTACGAATTGGTGAAAAGTGAGCTACTTTGGTCAAATTGTCAACTGTCACCAAGATAGCATCATGGTGACGAGAAGACATAGGAAGACCAATGATGAAATCCATGGACATAGTATCCCACTTCCACTCTGGTATAGCATGAGACTGAAGCAACCCTCCTGGATGGCGGTGCTCCACCTTTACCCTCTGACACTCGAGGCATCGAGCTACTATCTCAGCAATGAGCTGCCACATTCTCGGCCAATGATACAACTGCCTCAAGTCAGCATGCAACTTCTTAACCCCGGGATGCACTGCATAAGGAGCTCTATGAGCTTCCGTGACAATGAACTCTAGCAACCCTCCGGAGGAAGGTACATAAATGCACCCTCTGTGGCATAACAGTCCATCGGACTCCAAAGAATAATCCACATATTTCCCTTCTAGAGTAACCTGAGAATGTAATACCTGACAAACCTCTACATACCATCCATCCTCTGACAAGTGCCGAAGTATACGGTCTCTCAAGTTTGTGCCCATGGATATGGTGTAAACCTCGTGACGTCTCCTACTCAAGGCATCTGCAACTACATTTTCCTTTCCTTTGATGTAGTGAACGTCAAAATCATATTCGCACAAAACTTCATCCATCTCCTCTGACGTGCATTAAGGTTCGGCTGAGTAAAGATGTACTGAAGACTCTGATGATCTGAATGCAACTCGAAGTGATGTCCTAAAAGGAAGTGTCTCCACCTCACAAGTGCATGCACTACTGTTGTGAGTTCAAGGTCGTGAGTGGGATAATTAAGTTCATGAGTCTTAAGTTTCCAAGACTCGAAAGCTATGGCCCTACCATCCTGCATAAGAACTGCCCCTAAACCCTCTAGGGAAGCATCTGTACAAACCATGAAGTCAGCTGAAGGATATAGTACAACAAGGATAGGAGCACTAGTAAGTGCCTTCTTGAGTTCCTGAAAGGCCTTCTCGCACTTCTCTGTCCACTCAAATTTCTTCCCTTTACGCTAAAGAGAAGTAATAGGGTGTGCGACTCTAGAGAAACCCTCGACAAAACGTCAGTAATACCCTGCTAAACCCATGAAACTCCTGACCTCTGTCACACTGGTAGGCGCTGGCCAATCTATAATAGCCCTAATCTTTGATGGGTCAACTGAGACCCCATCACCGGAAATAACATGCCCAAGGTACTTGACCTCAGATCGAAAGAAAGCACACTTCGATAGGCTGCCAAACAATTGGTTATCCCGCAAACACTGCAATACCTGTTTCAGGTGCTCCTCATGCTCCTTCTCATTTTGAGAATATATTAGTATATCATCGAGGAACAGGATAACAAAATGGTCCAGAAAGGTATGGAACACCCCATTCATGAGGCTCATAAAAACTGCTGGGGCATTTGTAAGTCCAAAGGGGACTACGGTAAACTCATAGTGACCATATCTAGTGCGAAATGTGGTCTTGTGGATATCACTTTCCACTATTCTCCACTGATGGTATCCTGACTTCAGATCTATTTTGGAAAAGACTTTGGCACCCTGAAGCTGGTCAAATAAGTCATCAATTCTGGGCAAAGGATATCAGTTCTTGATGGTTACTTTATTTAGCTGTCGATAATCCATACACAATTGGAGAGATCCATCCTTCTTCTTAACGAAGATGACTGGTGCACCCCACAGGGATACACTAGGATGGATATGACCCTTCTCAAGAAGTTCCTCAAGTTGAATTTTAAGTTCATTAAGCTCATTTGTGGTCATTCTATAAGGTGCTCTGGAAACTGGCTCAGCTTCTGGTACTAGGTCTATATGAAAATCAATCTCTCTGTGGAGAGGCATTCCCGGTAACTCTAAAGGAAATACATCTGAATATCCCTTAAGGATAGGATGGTCATCGAGCGATGTTTCTTTTTCCTCCTCTTCCCCTCTGTCACTGATAGTGATAGCAAAAACCTGACATCCCTTCCGCATGCTCCGCTTAAGCTGCATTGCGAAGATCATACGAAGAGACACGGGCCTCTGAATCCCGGTGATAACTATGGGCGAACCATGATCATCCTCACACTCGATCTTTTTCAGGCGGCAATCCATCTTGGCTCTGTGGGCATAAAGCCAATCCATGCCAAGTATGATTCTGTAAGATCCAAGTGGAGTCACTCTAAGGTCTGCTAAAGTGGTGGTCTTGCCAATCTGCAGCTGACATGCCCTAACCTCTGATTCCACTAACACTCTAGCCCCTGAAGCTAATTCCACTTCCCAACTGACACCCTGTCTAGTTGCCACTAGCCTGCAACGCTCCATAACCAATGGAGATATAAAGGAGTCAGTAGCTCCTGAGTCAAACAAAATAGATACATTGTTACCTTTGATTATACCTATAGATTCGATAATCGTGGCCTGATGCTCAGCCTGGCGGTTGTCAACTGCTGCGAATACTCTATGGGACCTGCCCATATCACCAACTGTCGGCTCTGAAGCGGCCATCCGCTGACTCCCTGCTACCTGTCCCTGAGGGCAATCCCTCGCCATATGCCCCATGGCTCCACACGTAAAGCAAGCACCCCGTGCCTGGAACTGGGCACCCTGAGGCCTAGAGAATGCCTGACCTCCTGTCCTACTGGATCTGCTACACCCACCCCTGGAGGACTGCTGAGTCCTCGTCGCCTGTGTGTACTGCCCCTATGCTCTTTGATCATGTTTCTGTCCCTGAGTTTGCCATTGCTTGGGCTTGGAGCCCTACTGATATTGTGGAGGCTTCTGCCTCTGGTTCTGTGGTGTCTGTTGTGGAGGAGGGGGTTTGGAGAACCCCTGAGAATTTTGGTTGTTCCCTTTCCAATGTGGTTTCTGGAATCCATAAGTCTAAGGTGCGGGATTTCAGTTCTGAAACTAATCCCTATTGTCCTGTGGTCTAACCTGAATTTCCTCAGCAATCAGTGCCTTCTCTACAGCAACCTAAAGGCTCTCTGGTGCGGACATCCTAACAGGCCTGGCTATACTGGCATTTAATCCCCTGATGAAGCGGTTTACAAGAAGTTTCTCATCCTTTAGATAATCTACATATGGCAACAACTCAAAGAATTTACTCTCATACCGGGTGACTGACAAGCCTTTTTGTTGGAGATCGTGAAATTCATCTATACGATGCTGCCTGAAGTGTTCTGATAGGTACCTCTCATGGAACCTTTCTGTGAATATCTCCCAAGTGATGGTATCAGGAACTAATCCGCATTTGTACTCTTCCTGTCTCCACCAAGTGGAGGTTGTTCCTCTCAAAAGATGAACTACAACATGTGCTTTCAAGTTGCTCTCATAAGAATGCAACGCAAAGCACCTCTCAAGTCTCAGAAGCCATGCCTCGGCCTCTACTCCATTTGTAGAACCTCCGAAGGATGGTGGTTGGAGGCGCATGACCTCCCTGATGAGATCCCCTGGATCTCAACGACCTCTCTCAAAATAAACTGGTTCCACCGCTGGAGGTGGTCCTCGCATATGCACTAACTTTAGCTCATTTCCACCCTGACTCTCTACAGGAATCAGAGTTGGGCTCTTTCTTCGCTCTCTATCAACAGATCTATGACTCCCAGAGTCATGACTTCTAACCTGAGGGTTCTCTGCTGGGATCCTTTCCTGAACAATGCCAATAAGATTCTGAATGGCTGCTAAGAGGTCTTGGTTAGGTTCATTTGGCTGTTCGGGAGGTGCTTCTAGGTTCTCCTCTAGAACCGATGCCTCCCTCTCTACCTCATCGCGTGCTATGTGCACAAGTCTAGGACCTCGTCCGCGCTTGCGAGCTTGTCGCATCGTCGGAGGCATCCTAAGAGGAAATAAAGCAAAACAATTAATTTATTTCTTTTAGAATTAAATTCAATTAAATTCAAAAATCAATTTAACAAAATAATTTTAAATATTCTAAGGCGAAACGTAAGTGAGTAAGGTTCCTAGTGTGGAAACCTCGCTCTCATACCAAAATGTCATGCCCAAAATTTAGGGCAAAAATGGAACAATTTTTTTTTTTAAAAACATACTAATTATTTAACAAGTTCACTCACACGACAAGCGTTATTGAAATTTTCATAATTATGTTCAAGCTAATTCTGAAACGAATCAAGCATCGATAATTTGTTTAATTCTAATTGCGGAAAAACTAACTAGTTAAATTTTATCTCCACGAGATACCTAGTCATTAGGTTTATTAAATCAAACATGCTAAAGAAAATAGGAGAGGGAGTTTAATTCCATCTCCAATGAGACATATAGTCTAAACATCCATTTTGAAATTTTAATACTCTAATTAAATCAACCAGGACAAAATTAAGTATTTATTACATCAAATACATTTAAAATTATAAAGGATAGGCTTACTTCTTATGATTTATATAATTCACTTTCCTTTTTTTTAACTTCCTATGAGTAATCCTATGAAGGTATTTAAATGTTTAAAACTCTATTAAATACATCTAAATATTTAAAACTTATTAAAAACTTACTCCAATTTATAACCAGAATATATATATTTATATATATATATATATATATATATATAAATATATATATATATATATATATTTAAATATATAAATATATATATATATATTAAATTTTACATTATTTCTAATCCATTTAGAATTATCTCCCCAACATAAAAGTTAATTTGCTTTCCAACCCTAATTAGGGTTTTATATTTTTTTTACACATATTAATAACTCTGAAAACTATCATAATATTTTATTTCATTTACCCTAGCCCTACCCGGACTAGGGTTTAATCCATTTTTTTTTTGTTAACCACTGAGTATACTTTTTAACAGGGCCGAAACCCCAAGGTGGCAGCCATTATTTTATTGTAGGTTATGAAGAAGTTGACGGGGAGGGCCGAGGCGCCACTGTGTGGGCGCACAGTGGGCACCGCGGTACCACTGTGTGTCCACACAGTGGGCGCCGCTAGCAGCTCACACCACTGTGTGGCCACACAGTGGCGGCCGCGGCTGACCACTGTGTGTCCACACAGTAGGAGCCGAGCAGCCCGCACTGTGTGTTCACACAGTGGGCGCCGCGCGGCCCTCACTGTGCATACACATAGTGGGGTCTGCGTGGAACCCAAATTTCCCCTTTTTTTTTTAATTTATTTTTTTTTTAAATGTATTATATATATATATATATATATATATATATATATATTTATATAAATTTATAATCATAAAGTTATAAGGGTGAAAATATACCAATATATATATATATATATTTTTTTTTAATAAGATTTACATGCAAAAATTTTAAACTAAAATGACAAAGGAAAAGCATTATGTTAATTCAAAAATATATAAATATATATATATATATATATATATATATATATATATAAATATATATTTATATCTATATACATATATATAGAATTAGGTTTTTTTTTGTTTACTTGGCTTTAATTGTTGATAAAAGAATGAAGAAAATTCTATTGATAGGCTTTTTAATCAACACTAAATAGAAATACAATTTAGAAATACATTTCAAGAAATACAATATACTTATCTATAATAAATAGATTCATTGATTCTTCAACTGATTAAGCAATAACTTTAAACATTCCCTTTTTTTTAAATACATAAGATCTTTCAGCAAAAATAAACTCATATTTTTAACAAGTAGAAATATAGATAAAATTTAATTGAAAGCTAATTTTTTTTTTATAATACAAAGAAGCTTTTGCATGCAACTCAAAGTGGCTTTCTTTTTCTAAAAATCAGAAGTAGAAATAAAACAAGCTTTTACAACTCTGAGGTAATCTACAAATTTTACAGGATGTTCCTTTGTTTAGCTACAACAATAACTTCAAGACTATTTTCAAGAATTACAACTTGCTTCTCTTTTCAATGAATGAGGCATACTTCTATAACAAATTTAAATAGATATTTGCAACTGGATTTAAGTATCTTCAACAATAATCTTCTTTGTCTTTTCAAGGTTCCTATTCTCTTCTCCTGACTTTCCTGCATAATAGAAAACACAAATATGACCATGGAGTGCTCACCTCCCAGCCTAGGCTAACTGGTAGCCACCCCTGAGCTCAGAGAACCAATTCCTAGACGGGTAAAAAATAGGCAAATACATAAAAGGAAAGTAAATACAGATTTTCCAAACACATTCCCAACTTGGCTTCACAGCACCACACTTTGGTGGTGAACTTTTTCAAAGGGTGGTAGTGGACCAATACCCTGAGGAGAACTGCAAGTATGAAATAAACAAGAAGCCACCTCATGGCACAATAATGATATCAAAAATCTCAACCCCTTATTCCTTATGCCCCCCAAAGGCATTCTAGCCTTATATCCCTCCTTATCACCCCCATTGCACAAACAGGCCATGCAGCAAGGGTCACACAAAGATCCCTTGTGATCGCTCTCAAAAGAGAGTCTCTCACTCGAGGGTTGTCACTGCTACCACCCACAAGATCCTCTTCTCTCCCAAGAGTAAGAGGTCTTGAGAAAACTCCCAAAACACAAACAAATCATAAAGAAAAAATACCAAAAGATTTTCTAACAAAAACATTCAAGCACACAGATTTCTTACACCAACAACTTCCAGACATAAGCAAGAAGAAGACATTATAATGAATAATTGAAACCAGTTCCTTAATCTGCCCAAAGGTATTATGATATTTGATGAAGAGCTGCCCAATCCATGAATCTTTTTCCTTCTACCCTTGATCAATTTTTCTATTCCATAACATTATTTTATTTTCAAAATTTCTCGTCTCCAAAAATGGAGAGTGGGTGATTACCCTCCAATTCTCAAAAATCTTCCTTAAGAAGCTCACTCTCTGAGTTCTCACAAGTTTCTAAAAACCAAAAAGGAAAGAAAGAAAAAATGCAAAAAGACTCTCATTCCAAAAGGAAAAATCTTGATTAGATTTAACTTCTAATTTTCAATTTTCGCACAACTCAAAAAAAGCCAATTTTTAAAGCGTTAAAAAGATCATTATAAAGTAGAAACTTGCCTAAAATTACCCCTAACCCCTAGGTATACCTTATGGGCTTTAGGAAACCTTATTAAACTACCCTTAGGTGTTAATTTAACCCATTTTAAACCCCTCTGAAGTTTATTTTCGGGTCAAACATAAGTTGACCACCCCAAATATTATATTCCCAAAGTATTTATGACAACACATTATTTTATTCAAGAAGAACTATAATTAAACACTTTCCCACCAAGAGACAAAATAAAACATTTAAATTTAAATCCACACATGTGTCAAGTGACACAAATAAAAGACTTTTACAAAAATAAAACATGAAATTGTCTCTTGTGGTTTTTACACAATAAATTTAAATAACACTTAATACTCATGCAGCATATACTGTTACGAATAAAATACAACACAAACGGGGTGTTGTCTCTCCAAATAGACAAACCCTAGCTTACGAACATACATAAGTCTAGGTTTAATTCTCCGTAATTTTCCATGGTCACATGGTAAATTTCCTGCGCATCTCAATTTACACATTAGTACTTCCAAATATCCATATATAATATAATTCAATAATATAACAATACACATCATTTCTTGCATACAATTTTCATCTGCACAGATTGAATACATCTTTTATCAAGCAAATTCACATGAGCAATTTCATCCCAATTCACATAAACTAAACATACATCATAGTTCTATATTCAGAGTAAAGTCCTGCAAATTCAATAATGACATCTATCATTGCAATATCATCCTATCTAACAATCATGTAGTGTTCTATCTCATAAAGCATGTAAGTAAATCATCAAATCATAGCAATGTTATCCAAATCTTGAAATCATATAAGTTCTAAGTCTCAAAATGCATCAAAATAAAGTATCCATAATAGTCTAAATATAAAATCCACTGAATGTCAGACTAAGTCGAGGTGAGGCCTCACATTTTCATAATCAATTCCTTCTTTTTGTGAATATCCTTTGCATACTAGTCTTGCTTTAATTATGAAAAATTCACCAGCTTCATCTAATTTATTACTGAAAACCCATTTAATACCAATCACATTCTTATTTTTCAGTCTAGGCACAATCTCCCATGCGTTATTCTACTCAATCTGATATAGTTCTTCTTTCATATCTCTCATCCAATTTTCATCTTTGTAAGATTCAACAACATCTTTAGGTTCAGTTTTAGAAATCAAACATACCTCTTCAAAAGCTAGCCTTTTTCTAGTCATCGCACCAAGTTAGTTTTGTCTCCAATAATCTGGCTTTTTGAATGATTTAGTCTTACATACCTCAGAGTCTTTTGATTGTTGTGATTTTCAGGTTCTTGAACCTCTCCATTGGCTGCAACAACATTTTAATTAACTATCTCTACTGGATCATTTTGCTTTGATTCCTCTGTCTAAATAGGATTTAGAACAATGTATTGACCATCATCATATCCACATACTCTCATCTCTTTCCCAAGGTTCTCATCCACCTTCACATTTCCACTTTCTACTATCTTTCTCAATCTCTTATTGTAGCACTAGTAGGCTTTTCTCTTTGTAGAATAACCTAAAAAAATTCCTTCATCAGTTCTTGCATCAAACTTTCCTATGTCGTCATCTCTCTTGATATAACATTTTCTACCAAACACTCTGAAATATCCCATAGTAGGAACATAACCAAACCATAACTCATAAGAATTCTTACCGGTTTCACCTTTGATATGAACTCAGTTGAATGTCTAAACAAGAATGCTAATAGCTTATCTCCAATAGATCTCCAAAACATTTCCTTCAATCAACATAGTCCTTGCAACATCCAAAATAGTCATGTTCTGTCTTTCAACAACTCCATTCTACTTAGGGGTTCTAGGAGAAAATAATTGTCTTCTAATCCCATGCTTCTCACAAAATGAATCAAACTCATAAGAACATAATTATCCACCTCTGTCAGATCTTAGACATTTCACCTTCAATCCTGACTCAGTCTCAACCTTTTCTTTAAATATATTTAACTTATCTAATGCTTTAGATTTATCCTTTAGAAAGACAACCCACATCATCTTGAAATAAGCATCAATTAGCAGCATAAAATATCTATCTCCCTGCACACTTCTAAAATTTGTAGGTCCACATAGGTCAGTATGCACAATATCTAGTAATCCATCTGATGTATATTGTTTTCTCTTGAAATAAATTCTTGTTTTCTTACCCAATTAACATTATTTACATATCGGATTAGCAGACTTAACAATTTTTGTTAGATCTCTAACAGCTTGAATAGATCTAATCTTAATCATTGAATTAAAGTTAACATGACACATTCTTCTATGCCGCAACCAACTTTCATAAATATGAGCAATCAAATAGCTTTTCTCACCAACATTCAAATGAAAATACCTTCAGTCTTAGTCCCAGATGCAATGTCTATACTAGAGGCATTTAGGATCTTACATTTACCATTCTTGAATTGTAAATCATAACTTTGTCAACCATCTATCCAACACTCAAAAGATTATCTTTTAAACCTTGAACATATAAGACATCATTAGTATTATGCTTACCATCAAAAGAAATAGAACCTATACCATAGATCACATAGGTTTTGTCATCTCCAAATCTCACTATTCCACCATCATACCTTTCCATACTCACAAAATTTCTTTTATCTCTAGTCATATGATTTGAAAAACCAAGTTATCTATTACCCATTCATCTCTTTCTTCAACTTTAGCAGCTAAAGTTTTCTCCTCAATAGTGTAGCTAGTGGGATCAATAGGTACTGGTCCATCTTCCTTAATGAAAAGAAATGCAACATCATCTCCTTTTGATTCCTCATTTGTAACACCTTCATTGGTAACATAATAGCAGTTCTTCTAATTCTTATACTTTTGGTTATACTTGTAAGGCTTATCATACTTCTCATATCCATCATTTCTATCATGCTTATAAAATTTATCATGCCTATCATACATAGATATTCTCTCTGGGAAGCTAGAAGTAAAATGTCCCACCTTATTGCAAGAAAAGCATTTCAAAGGCAATTTTCCATCATACTTATCGGGTCACTTAAGCAATCATCAGGTAATCAATGCTTCAATCTCACCAAGTTCTCTTTCCTTCTCTTCCATCTCTCTCCTTTCTCTTTCATATCTGAATATTTTACATTCTTCAGGTTCATACTTTTTCTTTCAAGATACAGATGCTCTAAATGTTCTCTTAGTCTTTCCATGTGATTCATCAAATCTGCTCAGCTCAAATGGAGCAATCTTTCCAACTGACATATCTCTTTTCATAGTAATCACACTCCAGATCTCATCAATAGTAGCTACATTATGTTTATAAGTAGGAGGCAAAGATCGCAACACTTTAGCAACAATTTCATCTTCTTCAAGGGTTCCAATGATGCATCTAATACCTTGGACAAGGTCATTCACCTTAGCCATAAAGGTATTTATGTTCTCATCTTCTCCCATCTTCAACATCTCATATTTCCCTTTCAAACTCTATAAATTAGCAACTTTGACTTGTTTATATCCTTCATACAGGGTCCCAAGCTTCTCCTAGATCTCATGTGTTGTCAGAAGTCCCATTACATTTCTCATTTCTGAATCAATCAGGGCACTCAACAACACTTCCTTCACTCTAATGTTATGTTCATCTTCCTTGATCTAATTAGCAGTAATCGGTCTATTCGGAAGAGGAGAATAGGCATTCTTTATAATCTTCTAGTAATCTTCTCTAAGACATCTCAAGTGCACTTCTATTCGGTCCTTCTATATAGCATAGTTACTACCACCAAATCTCTCACTCAAATTCTTAAAGATAACACCTCCAGTTCAAGTTGCCATCCTAGATCTCCTCAAGTGGTTAAGCTTCTTCTGAAGGGTCTAGCTCTGATACCAATTATTGGCAAGAACAATGAGGGAAAACTAAGTAGGGGAGGGGTGAAACAGTTTCCACCGGATCTATAAACTCAATCACAAAAACAAATCTAATAAACTGCAATAATAAAAAATATGAGCGAGATGATAACACAATAAACAAAACCAAGATTTTGAGGTGGAAAACCTAGTTAAGGAGAAAACCACGGTGGGAACCTACCCACAACAAGATGATACCCTATACTAGTATGTGAAAATATTACAAAGGGGAATGCACATGCATTCGGGCACACTTCCTAGAGCTCACTGCTAAAAAGATAATGATCCGAAAGGATACAACCCTCATGGATGTCTCATTGATTTACAATAGTATTTGGACTACAATTCGGAAGGAATGAATTGCAATACTAGCATATCCAAATGCCTCATGATAGTTGCAGATAAGCACAATGTCTACTCTTCAACACCAAAATCTGTTCAATGATAATGTCAAAGGATGAATCACTTGATCGTACATACATCACTCTCAAAGAATGCATACACAACCTTGATACCTAAATTACATGACAATATCACCTATTTATACAATTCATTAACCTTGACAACAAGGTCGGGTAAACCCTCAACTCACAATTATAAAATCACATCACATGATACAAAGATCAACCATGGAAATAATATAATGATTTACATGACATAACATGGTCCTAAACCAAATATCTAAATGCTCAACACCACTAGAAATCATGCCAAGATCAACCACAACATGCTACACCACCAGGAAAATTGTATATCATGAAGAACATCACCGGTTCAATAAAATCACCAGAAAATTTGCATAGCAATCAATGCGAATCATCAAGACAAATAAAAAATGATTAGGAAACACCAAAAAGAATGTTAGAATCATCAGCAGAAACTGCACTAACACCAGCTATCAAATCCTCATTGATTAACATCAGAAACTCAAGAACACTCAAACAACAACAACTATCACGAAGAAAGATAACTTGCAGAGCACCAAATCATGAATCATGTGAAATTAAGATACACAAGACCATCCCAAACAATATCCCAAAATATCAGATCAATATCTGACCATACTAGAATATATTGGAGGAAATAATGAAATCTACAAAGTACTGGTCAGATAAACAAATTGCAAAATCGAATCATATGATATGATCAATTAAGCTTCTCGGATCACCAAAACTAGTACAGAAGAATATAATGATACTAAAGATACTCCATACACCAAACCATAAATATAATGAACTAATTTTCATTCAATGGAGCAGGAATATGTTGACATCAATGACAACATATCCTACTAGAAACAATGTCTAACAGAGAGAAGGTATGTGATAAAGCTAAGATTTCCAACAACACAAAAAAATTCATATCTTCCATTTGTTGATATTTTGGTATGGTTTTGTCATTGATGTCAACACCTGCTAAATACACCTACTTTGGAGATCCAGCAACATTCACTGGAAATCAGTAAACTATTCAACAATCACCGGTATATGGTTAACCGGTAGTATATAATGTACACCGGTACATGCAATGACATGGAAGACACTTGGTAATGTCAAAGACATCATGTGGACACTCTTCCTTGAAGTAATATCATTGGTATATTCTTATTTGCATATTTGCCTTTACTGACAAATAGGTCCAAGTTATCTAGGGTTACACTGGCAGGTTTATCTTTTCCAGATCAACATGGCATGCTATGGAGATGACTTATTATTGTTGTAAATGCATTAAGCTGACATGTTCAATCAGTTATTGCATCAGATATTGTATTATTTGTAAAATATTTTATTGTAATATCTTGTAGAGCCGACCTACTAAAATTGGTCTTAGGGTATGGTATATATGTAAGATCTTATTTGTAAGATCAAGTGTGGAATGCGAAAAGAATTATAAGAAGGTATATGCGAGATTAAGCAGAGGTATACATGAAGACATCATTTGAAGGTGAAGCTAGGTTTTTGTAAAAGCATATCATTACACCGGTACTGAATCTAGCATATGAAGATGCTATTTTGTGCAATACATTCTCATTGGATTTAACCGGTATTAAGCAATAAGTTGGTTAATAAGATTTTGGTTTGAATTTATTCGACAACTGATTCACCCCCCCCCCCCTCTTAGTTGTCCTTGGGACCTACAATTGGTATTAGAGCTTAGTCCTCTTTTTGTAGAAGTTTAACAACTTGAGGAGATCCAATGTCTACTAATTATTTCAGGAAGGATAGTCTAAACTTGATGGAACCAACTATGGAATATGGAAAATTAGAATGGAGACACATCTGAATTGCATTGGTAAAGACATCTGGGAAGTTACTAAGAATGGTTATATTGCTACTGTAGCTGGTCAGCGTGCTCCTATTACTCTAGGTAAAGATTAAGAAAATGATTGCAAAGCAAGAGAAGCACTTTTGAGTGCATTATCAGATCAACAAATCATGGGATTATCAGATAGATCTACTACAAAAGCTATTTGGGATCATTTGGAAACACTGAATGAAGGGGATTCCACAGTCAAAATTGCAAAACTTGGAAGCTTCCAAGTCAGGTATGAACATCTGAAAATGGAAGAAGATGAAAGAATTTCTTCCTTTATGGAAAGAGTAAATGAAATTATTTTAGGTATCAAATGTTGTGGAGGAACCTTGAGTGAAGATGAGATTGTTTCAAAAATCTTAAGAGGTTTGCCACCGGCATATAAAATGAAGGTTACTGCTATTAATGAGCTGAGAACAATGCCTAATACATTAGTAACTAGGGATACATTGATTGGAAAACTTTCAGCTTTTGAAATAGAGGAATTTGGTCTTGTTGCTATAAAAACTAATTTGGCCTTCAAAGCATCAACATCATCAGCTCCATCTTTTGACAAATCAGACTAGAGAGCCTTTTATGCAAGAGAACTTGAAGAAACTAGAAAGGAGAATGAAGAGCTTGAAGAACTTGAAGCACTATTTGCAAGAAAAATGCCAAAAGGTCCAATTGGAAGTAAGTATGAAGGTAAAGCACACTTTAAATGTTTCAATTGCAATAAGAATGGTCATATGGCTTCAAGATGCCTTGATAGACATGCTAGACTAAGAGAAGAAGCTAGAAGGACATACAAACCTAATCCTGAATATCAGAGATATAGATTTAAGAGAAACAAAGATAAATCTTGTTACATTGCTGATGAAGGTGTGACTGATGATTCTAATGAGGATCCAGTAGAAAATGGATGGGTCTTTGTTGCTATAATAGAAGATCAACTGGTACCTATAGCTCCACCAGTAGAACAAGCCCTAGCAGCTAAAGTTGAATCAAAGGATGAATGGATTATTGACTCAGGATGCTCACATCACATGACTTGAGACAAAGGCAAATTCTTGAACTTTCAAGAATACAATGGAGGTTTAGTAAGATTCGGAGATGACAAAGTCTGTTCAATCAAAGGTAAGGGTTCAATATCTCTTGATGGTAAACATAACATTGACAATGTTTACTATGTTGAAGGATTAAAACATAATCTTTTAAGTGTTGGTCAATTAGTTGAGAAAGGTTTTCAGTTACAATTTAAAAATGGAAAATGCAAAATCATGAATAGAAGTGGTTTGGAAATTGCAACTGGTAATTAGACTAGAGGTAATATCTTTCATTTGAATAACAGTGAAAAGGCATGCTTAATTGCTCATATAGATGAAAGTTGGCTATGGCATAAAAGACTATGTCATGTAAATTTTGACTAAATGGTAAAAATCAGTACTTCTAAGGCAGTTAGAGATCTACCTAAAATTGTGAAACCTCAGAATACAATTTGCAAGGAATGTCAATTTGGAAAATAGGTTAGAGCTAGTTTCAAAAGTATTCCAGAAAAATCCAATAATACTCTTGATTTAATTCACACTGATTTATGTGGTCTAGCTAGAACTAAAAGCTTACAAGGTGATAGATATTTCATGCTAATTATTGATGATTATTCTAGAATGTGTTGGGTTACTTTTCTTAGAGAAAAGTCAGAAGCACTTGGGAAGTTCAAACTATTCAATGCAATGGTTGAAAATGAAACCGGTAAGAAAATTAAATGTTTAAGATTAGATCAAGGAGGAGAATTCACATCTAGAGATTTTAATACATTCTGTGAAGTGAATGGAATCAAAAGACAGTTATCAGCACCTCAGACACCACAACAGAATGGAGTTGTTGAAAGGAAAAACATAACTATTTTGGATGCAGCAAGAAGTATGTTATCAGAAAAAAAAAATCTACCACATGTGTACTGGAGAGAGGCAGTAAGCACTGTTGTCTATACATTCAACAAAGTTCACATCAAAGGTGAAACCAGTAAGACCCCTCATGAACTATGGTTTGGTAATACTCCTACTCTTAAGTATTTCAGAATTTTTGGAAGTAAATGTTATATTAGAAGAGATGAGTATATTGGCAAGTTTGATCCTAGAAGTGATGAAGGAATATTTCTTGGTTATTCATCTAAGAGTAAAGCTTATAGTTGTTTTAATAAAAGATTATAGAAATTTTTTGAGAGTACAAATGTAAAGATTGATGAACAATTCAGAGGAACCTCAAGGTATATAGACTCTAAATCGGAAATAGAAATTATGACAAATGAACCAATAATAAATCCACTAATACAGAATGATGACCCAGTTACTCCAGTATCATCAGAGGATACCACAGTAATTGAAGAACAACAACAGACTAAGACACCCCAGTATGTAAGACTGAATCATTCTGAAGATCAGATAATTGGAAGCAAATTTAAAGGAGTCATGACAAGAGGAAGATTGGCAAATGAAGAGGTATGTCTTATTTCTCAAATTGAACCATTATCTATCAATGAGGCATGTGAAGATAAATTTTGGATTAAAGCTATGGAAGAAGAATTAGAACAAATTGAGAAAAATAATACTTGGACATTAGTTCCCCAGCCTAAAAATAAAAATGTAATTGGAACCAAATGGGTATTTAGAAACAAACTCAATAAAGATGGTAAGATTGTCAGGAATAAAGAAAGATTAGTGTGTAAGGGATATTCTCAGAAGGAAGGAGTTGATTACAATGAAACCTTTGCACCGATAGCCAGAATTGAAGCAGTTAGATTATTCTTAGCCTTTGCAGCTCACAAGAATTACAAAGTTTATCAAATGGATATTAAATGTGCATTTTTGAATGGAGATCTTGAAGAAGAAGTTTATATTGAACAACCTGATAGATTTTCTTTAATAGATAACAATGATATGGTTTGCAGATTAAGAAAAGCTCTATATGGACTAAAACAAGCTCCAAGAGCTTAGTATGCAAGATTGGATAAGTATATCTTAAAAATTGGTTTTACTAAAGGAAATGCAGATAGCAATTTATATTACAAAGTAACTAATGATGACTTTTTGATTATGGAAGTATTTGTTGATGATATAATCTTTGGAGGAGAAGATGGATTATGCAAAGAATTTTCTCTTAAAATGTAGCATGAATTTGAAATGTCTATGATTGGAGAAATAAAATTCTTTTTAGGATTGCAGATTTTATAGACTGATAAAGGCATATTTTTGAGTCAATCTAAGTACTTGAAAGAACTACTCAAGAAATTTGGGATGGAGAACTCTAAACCGGTAAGCACACCTATGACTACAAATGACAAATTATCTCAAAGGGATGAATCTACACCTGTTAATCCAACTAGATACAAATCTATGATAGGAGGTTTACTGTATTTGACACAAACTAGACCTGATATTATGAATGCAGTATGTATAGTTTCTAGATTTTAGAGTAATCCCAAGAAAAATCATGAATTAGCAATAAAAAGGATTTTCTGGTACTTACAAGGCACAACAAATCTTGGATTACGGTATCCTAAAAATGAAAATTTTGATCTATATGCATACACAGATGCAAATTGGGAAGGAGTTGTGGATGATAGAAAGAGCACCACTGGAGGAGCATTCTTTCTTGGAAAGAGATTAGTTTCTTGGTTAAGTAAGAAACAAAGTTGTACATCTTTATCAACAGCAGAATCAGAATATGTTGCAGTAGCAACAAACTGTACACAGGTACTTTGGCTTAAGTAAATGTTGAAAGACATAAAGGTAAAATGCAAGGAACCTATTACTATATATTGTGATAACACTGCAGCAATTGATATATCTAAAAATCTAGTATTACATTCTAAAACAAAACATGTTTCTATCAAACTAAATTTTCTAAGGGAAAAAGTTGAAGAAAAGGAAATAAAACTGGTTTATGTGAATACTAAAGAACAGCTTGCAGATATTTTTACAAAACCTTTGCCTAAGGAAACTTATGAGTATCTCAGAGATCAGCTCAGAGTCTTACCTCCATCGGTAGAGACTTAGACAGTTGATGATTGTCATCAACCAGTAGAATTAAATGGACAAATCTTTTATTTCGATATTTGATGAGAAAGCTACTTCTCAGGGGGAGTAGTTGGTATATTGAATTGATTGGTATTTTTTATGAACTTGACCTTTTTGTGACTTTGGCATTTGATGTCAAAGGGGGAGAGATATATGGAAAAACATTGGGGAGAGATATATGAAAAATGCATTATCTTTTTGAGGTGAGATTGGTATGAGAGATTGATATTGAAAATAAATCTTTGGGTAAACATATATTACTCCCAGGGGGAGAATTGGTCTTTGTACTTGGCATTTCTATTTTGGCACTTTGATGGTTTTTCCATCTTGTGTTGCCATCAATGCCAAAGGGGGAGATTGTTGGTATTTTGGTATGGTTTTGTCATTGATGTCAACACCTGCTAAATACACCTACTTTGGAGATCCAACAACATTCACCGGCAATCAGTAAACTGTTCAACAATCACCGGTATATGGTTAACCAGTAGGATATAATGTACACCGGTACATGCAATGACATGGAAGACACTTGGTAATGTCGAAGACATCATGTGGACACTCTTCCTTGAAGTAATATCATTGGTATATTCTTATTTTCATATTTGCCTTTATCGGCAAATAGGAGGTCCAGGTTATCTAGGGTTACACCGACAGGTTTATCTTTTCCAGATCAGCATGGCACACTATGGAGATGATTTATTATTGTTGTAAATGCATTAAGCCGACATGTTCAATTGGTTATTGCATTGAATATTGTATTATTTGTAAAATGTTTTATTGTAATATCTTGTAGAGCCGACCTACTAAAATTGGTCTTAGGGTATGGTATAAATGTAAGATCTTATTTGTAAGATCAAGTGTGGAATGCAAAAAGAATTATAAGAAGGTATATGCAAGATTAAGCAGAGGTATACATGAAGACATCATTTGAAGGTGAAGCTAGGTTTTTTTAAAAGCATATCAACATTACACCGGTACTGAATCCAGCATATGAAGATGCTATTTTGTGTAGTACATTCTCATTGGATTTAACCATCCAACTATAGTCAATGTGACTCCCATTTGTGTTTGAGCAGTGAGCTCTAGGCTGTTGGCCTTTCTCCATGTGCAGACCCCTCTTGTACACTTACTATCTATAGTAGTATCATGTAATTGTGGGTAAGGTTTCCCACTGTGGTTTTTCCCTTACAGGGTTTCCACGTACAAATATTTGTGTCATGTGTTGTGGTTGACTTTGTGCTTATGTTTCATGCATTAATTCTTACCGGTATAGCATTTCCTATTAACATTGTTTACCGACACAATTAACTGTCTTACCGGTATTAAGCAATAATTTGGTTAATAAGATTTTGGTTTGAATTTATTAGACAACGGATTCACCCCCCCCCCCTCTCAGTTGTCCCCGGGACCTACACCATTTGGTATAGTAAAACATCCTAATTTTTTGTGGGAAAGTATGTTTTGACATGCTTAACAATATACCAAATCTACATGTCCTGTAGACATGGTTTGCATGTGATATGGCTTGACAGTTAGTTTGGAAACAATGTGTATTAGACTATTATGGCAGCAAAACATGGGATTTGCCTACACCAATTCATGTTTTGGTTATTTGTCATAGGTTAGCCAAAGGAGGGTGTGTTTGTTGGAAATTGACACTCATCCGATGGATATTGATTCTTGATTAATGGTTCAGGGTTGTCGTTGATTGTAACTCTCCTTATAAATCCTATATAGTAATCATGAATTTTGATATCTAGAAGTTATTGTGGCCCAGTAACTGGTAATTTGGCTATGGTAATCCAGGTTGAGCAAAGTTATTTTGGTTTGAAATATTTTCGGTGATTGTAGTCATGAGATTTGTGTATGGGGTGATAGGGCCGACTTGTGCAAGTCTTTTTGGCATCATTTGATGGATCCACATATGTTTTGGTGATCCAATTCAAGATGACTCATGATTACACGTTACACTATAGGATGACTTGATAATTGTTTATTTTATGATTCCGGATATATAAGACCAATAGAGAAGATCTTTTTGGTGTATTATATGAGTATATGAGTGAGTAGTGATCAAGAATCCCTTTTGGCATAGTTTCACATGTGCATTCTTGATTCGGTAGCTGACTAAGACAGAAAATAGAGCATGGTTGTAGAAGAGATATAGTCAGAGTTTTGCACTTAACTGGAACTCATCCAGACATTGTTAGGTTTTATTTTTTAGTTCATTCATTATAATTCATCACTGTAATTGATCTATAAGGTAGTGAGCCTTCTGAGGTTGTAGCCCTTATTGTAATTGAGTTGTAAGCTCCAGGCAGTGTGCGTGAATGCATGTGCATTCTCCTTCATGTAATATTGTTTTGCTACTAGCCATAGTAGAATAATATTGTGGGTTCACACTCTACCATGGTTTTTCCCATTTGGGTTTCCATGTAAAAATCCTAGTGTTATGATTTTATGGTTGTTTATTTTGTGTTTGTGCATTTCCATTTCAGTCTTATGCTTTCAATGGTTTAAGGTTAAGTCTGAAAATTTAATAACCGGTAGAACACTCATTCACCCCCCCTCTCAGTGTTTATTGATTCGAACAATTGGTATTAGAGCCTAGTTCCTCTGAGGAAGCCTAACTTATTGAGAAAGGTCTAGGAGATTGAATTGATGGATTCTAGTTTTCAGAGACAACTTTGTGTTGCACTTGAAGATCTTGATGCATAAAGAAATGAGATAAGTTCCTTAAATAGAAACCTGAATGCAACATAAGACTTCATTTTGAAATATCAAGTGAACACTTCAAGAGACAAAAGGAAAGAACTAATGGACAAGCTAAAGGAGAAAGAAGATCAATGCATGAAGAATCAACACAAAGCTAATGAATGTGATAAGCTTGTGAGAGAGAATGTTGTATTGAAGAATGAGATGCAATCCATTGTGATGAATATAACTAAGGAGATTCAAGATTGGAAGAAGAATGAAGAGAATTTGAGTCAATCACTGAAAGGCTGAGCAGATGAATGCTTCAATCTTTCCTATAAGAATGATCAATTAAAGCTTAAGACAATAAAGATATTGAGAGATAGGTTGTTTCCCTAAGAGATGAACTTGCTATTGCAAATGAATACAAAGAAAAATTCAATGATGGGTCTGCAAGGCTTGATGAGATGCTAGAAAGTTAGAGATATGGAAAGGACATATGAGGAATTAGATTTGAGAAAGGTGAATCCTTCGGATCTAGATAAGGCAATGCAAAACCTAATCATAAGAAGAGCAAGAAACCTCTGTTAAGACAACCTAATGCTCATAAATTCAATGGTAGATGTTTTAATTGTAATAAATTTTATAATATGATGAATAAATGTAGAAGTAGGATGATTAATGGAATGAATAACATGAACAATGGTCCTACCTTTATTGGTTGGTGTTTTATATGCAATAATTTTGGTCACAAGTCAAATATGTGCAGAGAAGCAATGAATAATTTTCAAAAAAACAGATATTATGGTTGTGGGATGTTTGGAAAAATCTCTAACCAATGCAGGATAAGGCCAAATCAAATGAAATTCAGACCTATGCAGAATGTTTTTGTCATGCATGCCATAAAACTGGTCACTTTGCAAAATCTTGTAGAAGCAAAAATGTGAACAAGAGTGCTCTGGTAGATAAGAAAAAAAAATGATGATAAAGGCAAGGCAAAGGTAGAGGATATTAGACAAAAGAATGAGAAGATCTAGGTCAGAAAAGATGAATCCAAGGTGGCTAATGGATTTGCACCTAAATCCAGTTCAGGATTTTCATCCAGTAGCTAAGGTATTTAGCCTTAGGGGGTGGCATCTTCATGCAAACTCTTGCAAAATACCCTTAGAGGGATCTATGATTGATCATCGTAGATTGTAGATGCTTGGAGATGATTATCCAAATCTCTAGATCATCTGGTGAGTTGATTGTGGCTGGACAGGGTATCCAGTTGAACCTTATCAATGCATTTATGTCAACTTGAAATTAGGGTTTGCAAGGTTACAATGGGAAAATGTGAATCATTTCCCACATTGTGAGCGAAGAATTGAAGCAGCAGAGCTAGGTGAACCAATTTCCAAGGAGATCAAAAGCTTTGAGGTGTTCTAATAGAAGCTATTGTGCATTCGTCAGGAAAAAGAGGTATTTACAAAAGAACAATCTTATCCATAAATTTCAGAGAATGGCATCTTCTTTTTTTGTCAATACTCCATTGGTAGTTGAGGTTTCCAAGAGAGAAAGGACACAATTTAAGAAGCACCCATTTAAGTTTGTAGAAGATGATCCAAATGATGTCTTCTCATTCGTGCCCTATGGTGTTTTGCATGTTTACAATGTAAGAGCCTATATTCATTGCAATATTGAAGAAACTAGTAATGAGGCAATCCTAGTAATGTACAATAGGCATATCAGAGATAAGGATTAGAACAAAAAACTGGAATATGCAAAATTGCAAAGGAAGGGTTTCACACTATTTGTTCACTTCCTATTTTTCAATGAGGATGAATGGGTGAGGTACATCCTAAGCTGTGTGTATGATGAATTTATCTAGCTGGACAAACCATACAAAATCACCAAGAAAGTCATCCATGCAGTCACCTATCTGCATCAAACTGGTGACAAATTGAATCTGAGGAAGGTACCTAATACAACTATCACTAAGGTAACCAGTGTAAAATTTGATATTAGATCTATAAAAAATGATGATATTTTGGAGCATGATGTGATATTTGTGTCCATGATCATTGGCTACAAGGTCTACCAGTCTAGTAGACTGAGCTTAGTCTATGGAACAACTATTTATGCACCATACCAAATGGTGAAGGAAGACATTCAGTATGATCTTTGTTCACTCCTTCTTAAGGAGCTCCTGAGCAATTTAAAGAAGATAAAATATGATAAGAAATATGTATTTAAGTTCGGTTCTCTAGTTATCTATCTTGCATTGTACTCATTAACCGAATTCTTGGTACATGAAGAGTGCAATAGGAATTTGATTTACCGTTGGCCACCCAGATCAAACAAGGTTTGCAAAGATTGGGAAATAAATAAATTCAGACAACAACCTTGTGAATTTTCTTTAAGACTTTCCAAGGCCAGATGAAAGATAGAGAAACGATTCCCAAAGAGATTGTTGAGAAATATGAGAATACTATCTGCTTCATGGTGGACAAAGACCAATGTCACATGGAATCTATGGAGCCCATGATAGTCTTGATTTTACTGATGGTTTATGAGGTGGGTGGTCAGACCATTGAATTTTATGTTCAACACCTTCTGAGCAAACTGGTGGACCCCAAAGAGCCTAGGTTTGGCACCTTCGAGGAGAAAGATATGGAGTTGCACAAGAAGTTCGCCGAACCTGCAAGAAAGAGAAAAGTATCTAAAATGGCTGAAGAAGTGGCTATGTAGATGGAATTCACTAGAGAGGCATTGAAGCGAGCAAGGGAGAAGCATGCTCAGATGGAAGCTAAGGAGAAATCCAAGAAGGTTGAATCAGTTCACTCCAAACTAAAACCAAATGAGACCAATTTTGCCCCTACTTTGGTAATAACATCGATAGGACAAAGCTCGTTCGAAAAGGGTGTTTTGAAGATAAAGGAGAAACCTAAGAGAACCTATGTTATTGTATCTCTGATGGCATCTAAAACTAAGTCAGATGAAGAAGCAGAGAAGGCCAAGAAGAAAGGATAGTTTTTCAGAGTAGTAAGGAAACCAGAATCCGATGGTGCAGAGTAGAGCAAGAAGGCTAAATTTGAACCTACCCTTATGAGATGACCCAAGAAGGGAAGGGAGCTCAAAATACAACTTGATGATGATCTTGAAACCGACAATTTGGAAGGTACGTATACATTTGTTCCTCCCAACACAACAAAATAATTGATTGACGAGATAATTATTGATGGAAAATTGAAGAACATTGAAGCATACCATGAAAATCTAGTTGAGGTAGATCAAAGAAAAGTTGAGAAAGTTGTTGTTTTGTACTTACACAACTTTAGCAAATCCTTGAATGAAGTAGAGCATAGCATCTCTAAGAATCTATATAATATTATTGACGTGAGGAGGTTGATAGCCAATGAAATAGATAAATAAATGAAAAAGAGAGAATTGATCAATGTTTGCACATGTATCTCCCAAGATGAAGCCAAAAGGCTACTTGAGGAAGAAAATAAGAAGGAATAGGGTTAACAGATTAATGATTGTAAAGGTTGAATAAGTAAGAAAATAAATTGAAGAAATTTGGAGAAGGATCATAAAGAACAATCCTTTATATAGTCATTCCATTCAAACTTCCCATCTAGAAGTAAAGGAAGGTGTCTTCAATGATTAGAAGGATGAAACTCAGACTGAGGGACATTTGGAAGATCAAGGACAACTAACCCTTGATGTTGAGATGAATGCAAATCTTCTAGTGGTAGAGAACATTAAAGAAGTCCCTGAGATTCCAAAGGATGACACTGCACCAAGTGGTAACACCGATGCACAAGATAAATGGAATGATGCTAATGAAAAGAAACCTTAGAAGATAGAGAGGTAGGGTGCTGTGGTAGATAAAGAGAAGAGAGTTGTGGAAGCTCTAACAATTGACACTCATCCGATTAAAGGGACAAGGACCCTACCTCCAATCTCAATCAATCTTGATGCTCCCCTTGATATTAGACAAATGTCACTATCTGAGAAGTTAATGCTTGCAGTAGTAGTACAAGATTAGGCTAGTCAAGATCTTATCAAATTAAAAACTGAAGACAAAAATCTTATTCAGATGTTTATTGACATTTTGCAAAAAATAGTGCTGGATACAATGCTAGATCCTAAATATAACCCCTCTGGTAAACTATTTTAGTTGATAAGTAATATAATTACCAATTTTGAATCCTTGGAGAAGACAACCAAAAAGAAGGTACTGGACAAATTTAAAGAGGTTCGTATGCAAAGATTCCAGAAAATGATGGAGGATTACAAAGTAAGTTTGAATAAATGTTTGTAGACAATCTTTGAAGCACTAATTGAAGGTCGTAATATATTTAAGTCTTGTATAATTTTGCCAAAGTTCACAACTAACATAGACAAGGAGATAAGTACTTGCCAAGGTAAGCTAGCTAGTATTTCACAAAATTTTGATTCTAATGTAGCCCTAACAAGTAGTATAGAAGTGTGGGTGATGGCTCTCAATGATAAGATCTCAAGCCTAAATGCAAAAAATGCTAAAATTTTGAGAAGAGTTGATGAACTCCATAATCCTATTGCCCATCGGATGGACACCATGTTAGGTAATAAATTAGATTGTATGAAGGCTATGGCACAACCTATTCCGACTGAATTGAAGGATGTGGAGATTCATGCCTATGTTTTTAGTGCATTAATTATAGTTTTGGGCAACTTAGGGATAGGATGTGATAACCACTAAGGATTTTTGAAGACTATTTTTGTTCACATCTTCAAGCATGTATAAAGTCTAGTAAATATCCCTACATTTAAGTTTCAGAGAACACCCCATATTTGGCATTGCTGTCAAAGAGGGAGAGTAAATGTGAAAAGGTACAATGAATAAAGGAATAGAAGAGTGAAATATACAGAGAATGATACCAGTTTCAGAGTTTTTGGCTAAGGGGGTGCCTTAGAAATTTTGATAGCAATTTTGATCCGGTATCCATGTTGTTTCAACACTCAGTCATTTTTCATGAGAGTTGTCATCAATGCCAAAGGGAGATATTGTTGGCAATTGACACTCATCTAGTGGATATCGATGATTGATTAATGGTTTAGGGTTGTTATTCATGGCAACTCATTATAAATCCTATTTGGTAATCATGAATTTTGATATTCGAAAGTTATTGTGGTTTGGTAACAGGTAATCTAGCTTTGGTAATTTAGGTTCACTAGAGTAGTTTTGGTTCAAAAGCTTTCCAGTGATTGCGGTGGTGAGATTTGTGTATGAGGTGATAAGGCTGACTTCTAGAAGTCTTTTTGGCATCATTTGATGGATTCGTATACATTTTGGTGATCAGATTTAAGCCGACTCATGATTACACGTTGCACTACAGGATGACTTGATAATTATTTATTTTGTGATTGTGTATATATAAGAGTGATGGAGAAGATCTTTTTGGTGTGTGATATGATAGTATATGAGGGAGTAATGATCAATAATCCCTTTTGGTGTTGATTCACATGCACATTCTTGATCCAATAGCTACTGATACAAAAAATAGAGAAGGGTTGCAGAAGAGATACAATCGAAGTTTTGCACTTAGCTACAACTCATCCTGATATTGTTAGATGCTATTTTGGATTTGATTCATTATAATTCATCACTATACTTGATCTATAAGGCAGTGAGCCTTCTGACATTGTAGCCCTTATAATAATTGAGTTGTAAGCTCTAAGAAGTGGTCTTGAAGGATTGTGTATTTCCCTTCATGTAATATTGTTTTGCTACTGGCCATAGTAGAATAATATTGTGGGTCCAAATCACACTGTGGTATTTCCCATTTGGGTTTCCACATAAAAATATTGGTGTTATGATTTTGTGGTTTTTTCTTTTGTATTTCTACATTTTAATTTCATGGTTATGCTTCCAGTGGTTTAAGGTTAAGTCAGAAAATTTAATAACAAACATAACACTGATTCACCCCCCCCCCCTTCTCAGTGTTCCTTGATTCTAATAATGTTAAGAGGTCCTACAAAACTTGTTACAACTTGTTTCAAATTAGTCCTTATCTGTATGTCCTTAAAACAGGCCCCTCACACTAGATTAGAATGGAAAGGTTTAAGGTTACAAATGGGCCTTGTGTTAGGTAACAAATTTTTTGTTGGATTCATGTTCCAAGAATTCTCAAGAAGGTCTCAATTGTAGAAACCTAATGTTGAAGATATAAGGTTATATTTTTTGTATCAAAGAAAGGAACATCAAATAAAGAAAGTAAGATAACATAAAACAATTTGGTTTGAAGACAAACCAAGATGCATCCAAGGGTAAGTGTGGAAAGGGAAATGGAAAGGACAACTTGATAGATGGGAAAATCTCTCACCCATGAATTGAGAGCATTGAAAGAAAACCTTGATACAAAACTCGTAATAGTTGAGATGAATTAGAGAAGAGGAGTGATCACTCAATATTTGAGTGACCAAGAAGAAGAAATGGGTGAAGATAATCCACAAAAAGGAGAACCTTAAGAAGAGAGAGATGTTGAAGAGGTAAGCCTGGAAAGATTGCTAAAGGTAGTTAAGGTAGAGAGTTCCAAGGTGGAGATGAAACTTCCAATGTATTCAAGCAATTTCTATTAAATATCCAGGAAAGTGAGAGGAGGGGTGAATCATTTGACAAGTAAAATCTTGTTTAAAATTTATCAACATATCTAGAACAACTATCAGGAATAATTAAAATACATAAAGTATGAAAGAATATGCAAATAACAAATCAGACATAAAGAACACCAAAATTTACCTGGAAAGCCCAATAGTGGAAAAACCACGGAGAATACTAATTGTCAATATAGAAATACTGGCTAAGGTGACACCAGTTAAGGTGATTTTTACAAAGGATGGCACACTTCCAATATTCTCACCATGAGAGGGATCACTACTCGAAAATGCTCACTATCAGAGGGATCACTACCTAGAAAGTCTCACTTCTAAAGAGAGAAAGATAGAAAAGAGAATCCACCACTGAAACATAGTATGCACTATCAGAATTGCTTCCATTAATTATCCACAACACAACTTCATGCATGAACTATATTATTTTAATATCAAATATATTCAACACAAAAATGCACACTAACTCATCTAGATCATATTCCTACATATATTGTCTATGGAAAAACATAATCATCTAAGTTGGCCAACATACAAATCTAAAATAGGTCACAACTAAAAATTCTAGTCGTTGGAAGGAATGATAAGTACACCACATCACAATATTCCTCATTAAACATATCAACATGCTACATACATCACCAAAGGTAGACCAAAAATATTATCCATATGCTAAACAACTGCCATTACACAACCTTGACTTTTGGACCAAAAACCTTGACTTCTGGATCAATGTGAACTAAAAAAATAGCATATAGTAACATCAATGACACATCTTCTAAAAAACTAAGACATTTAGGAAATATCCAAAAACCCAACAACATCACATACATACCTATCTTCCAGTGCTGCTCAATATACCACATTTGGACCTAATCTGGACCGCAAGATTTGACATCAATGAAATCATGTAGCATTTTGCTAATAATCTCCCCCTATGTCATTTATGGTAATATCCATCAAGATGATAAAAATTTCATCACATCATCAATCATTCTCTCCATTTAACAACAATGACATGGGAAAGCAAGACTCCTCCTATGAAACTTGCTCCTGCTCCCCGAAAGAGGAAGCACCCAAGCAACAATCTAGATAAGAATATAAAAGAAGCTCATTAGACCAATGCACATTAAAATGAACATTAGTTCAAACTAGAAAGGGGCAATACTCCTAACTTTTGTCAAAGATACTCAAAAGAATCCTTGCACAATTCCTTAGTGAAGATATCTGCAATCTAATCCTTTGTAGGTATATATTCAAGTTTCACTTCATTTTCCAACACTTTTTCTCTCAAGAAATAATACCTAATAGATATATAGTTTGTTCTAGAATGTTATACCAAATTCCTTAAAATATTTATTACACAAATATTGTCACACAAGATTGAGCTAGGGTCATCAAACTTTACACCAATGTCTTTCATAATCTGCTTCATCCATAAGATTTGTGTGCAACATGAAGATGTTGCAATATATTCTAATTTAGTTGTAGATAGAGACACAAAGTATTTCTTCTTACTCATCCAAGAAACCAACTAACAACCAAGAAAGAATGCCCCTCTACTTGTACTTTTCTTGTCATCAACACTTCTAGCCTAGTCTGCATCTGTATAAGCTATTAGGGTAAAATATGACTTCCTGCAATACCACAAACCAAACTTTTCTATGCCTTTCAGATATTGAAAAATCTTTATTATAGCCACAACATGTTATTCTTTTCTTTCTTGCTGAAATCTGGTTGCCAAACAAACAACATACATAATATTCGATATGATAGTAGTCAAATATAGCTATCCTCCAATTATTCACCTATACTAACTTTCATCTGCCTTAGGGTAATTATTATCTTTGGTTAACTTACATCTAATGATCATGGGTGTACACACTGGTGTGGAGTTCTCCAACCCAAACTTCTTTAACAACTCCTTGATGTACATAGACTAAGAAGTGCAAATTCCTTTATCATTATCATTAACTTGTAGACCAAGAAATAAATTTAATTCACCAATCATGGACATATCAAATTGTATATGCATCTCATTAGCAAATCTTCTACACATATCTTCATGTCCTTCAAAGACTATATCATCAGCATACACTATAACAATTAGGATTTTACTTGAATTAGTCTATAAATATAAATTGTTGTAAGCCAAACCTTTCTGAAATCATTGATCAATCAAATGCTTGTCTAGTCTTCCATACCAAGCTCTAGGGGCTTGTTTCAATCCATACATTTTTCTTCAATCTACAAACAATGTTTGGATCATATTTCAACCTAAAACTTTCTATTTGTTTAATATAAACTTCATCTTTTAGTTCTTCATTCAATAATGTTTTCACATCCATCTGATAAACCTTGAAGTCCTTAAATGATACAAACACCAAGAACATCCTGATTGCCTCCATCTAGGCAACCAAGGCATAAGTTTCATCCAATTCAATGCCTTCAATCTAAGTATAACCTTTGCAAACCAACCTTGCCTTGTTTCTTACAACTTTTCCATCTTCATCTAGTTTTTTTTAGAATAACCATTTAGTTCCAATAACATTTTTTATCTTTTGGTCTATTGACTAATTTCCATGTCTGATTTTTCTCAATCTGATCCAGCTCTTATTTCATTGGCTTCATCCAATTTTGATCATTACAAGCTTCTTCTCTTGTCTTTGACTCAATTTCAGGTAGTAAACACAACAAAACTTGTTCTTGATCCATTTTTGTTCTTGTGATGATACCTTTGCTCTTATCTCCAATTAACTGATCTTTTGAATGATTCTTCTGAACATACATTGGGGTCTTGGATGTAGATTCTAGAGTATATTGATTATTATTTTCTCCACTTCTAATTTCCTCTTTCTTTTTCTTTTCTTCAGACTCAATAGATTCATATCCTGCCACTATTTTTGTCTTTTGAAGTGCTTTCATGAACTTTCACATTTGCACTTTCAACAATCTTATTCAAACTTTTGTTGTAATATTATTATACCTTTCTCTTTGTTCAATAGCCTAGGAATATTCCTTCATCTTCTTCATTGTCGAACTTTCCAAGATTATCCTCATCTCTCCAAATATAGCACTTTCTTCCAAATACTTTAAAATATTTCACTATTGGAGTTCTACCATACCAAAGTTCATAGGATGGCTTCCCATATTTATTTTAGTACAACATTCCATTAAGAGTGTACGATGTCATGTGAACTACTTCTCTCCAATAGAATTTTGATATTTCCAATCCTTTCATAATAGGTCTAGCTGCCTCTTGTATATTTTGGTTCATCCTTTTGACTACACTATTCAGCTGCAATGTCCAGGTGGTAGATAACTATCTTCTAATGACATGCTTCTCACAAAAATCATTGAACTCATCACAAATAAATTCTCCACCTATCAAATCTTAAACACTTGATTTTATTATCAACCTCATTCTCAACTTTTGGCTTGAATATCTTGAATTTCTCTAATGCCTCAAACTTCTCTCTTAAAAATGCAACCCAAGTCATCCTAAAGTAATCATCAATCAGTAACATGAAATACCTCTCACCTTGCAATATCCTTCTTTTGGTCAGACCACATAGATTTGTGTGAACCAAATCTAGTAACTTGATGGACAAATACTCTTTTCCTTGAAATGTACTCTTTGTCTGCATTCCTACTTGACATCCCATGCAGATGTTCTCTGGTTTAGTCAATCTTGATAAATGACTCATTGCACTCCTTGAAATAATCTATAAAAGCTTATCAAAGCTGATATGACACATCCCTTGGTGCTATAGTCAGTTGTCATCAAGTTGTGATAAAAAGCAATGTCTTGTAGCTCCTTCTAGCTAATTCATATTTGCATTTGTCCTTCTTCCAGGTTCAATAATTGTTCTAGACTCTTTTTGAATCTCACATCCATTATCCTAAACAAAATCATTATATCCATTTTTGCACATCTATCCAACAGTCAAAAGATTATGATGCAAACCCTTCATGTAGGAAACATTATCAATGTTATGTTTTCCATCAAAATTAATTGAACCAATCCCAACAATTTGTGTTGTCCGGTCATCTCCAAAACCTAACTTAACCTCCATCATATTTTTCAAGATTTATGAACTTACTCTCATCACCAGTCATATGATTTGATCATCCACTATCAGTAAACCATTCATTCTTATCTCTTTTAGCATGAAATGTAGTAATAATAGTCTTAGAAATATCAAACCTAGGAACATCCTTTTCTACCAGAAATTAAAAAATACATTCTTCATAATCTGATTCATCTTTTGAAGTCCAACATCATCCTTAACATAATAGGGATTCTTATTGAACTTTACTTTTTTCCCCTAAACCTTTGTCTTGTTCTCTTTTCTAGACATCTAGTAGCTATATGACCAATCTTTCCACATCTAAAACATTTAAATGGTAACATACCTTTGTACTTGCTAGTGCCTTTCTTCACTTTCCTCACAAAATTTGCTTCCATCTCATCTAGGATATCGTCATCATCATCTGGACCATCTTCAAGTGCTTTGAATGCCAACTCTAATTTTTCTTTGTCCTTTCCAAAATTTCTTACTTGAAATGTTGTCAGACTACCAAATAGCTACTCTTTAGTGAACTTCTTCGGATCATAGGTTTCTTCAATGGTTGAGATCTTATCACTATAACTCACCAGTAGTGTCATCAAGATTTTGTCAATTACATCTTGATCATTCAAAGTTCCTTTGAGTTCTCTAATCTCATTCACTACACTACCAACCCTCTCAAAATAGCTTACTATGTCTTCTGCTTTTTCCATCCTTAGGTTTTCATACCTTTGTTTAGCTTTTAGCCTCTTTGTCAACTTAACTCTCTCATTTCCTTCATAGATATATTTTAGCTTCTACCAAACATCATAAGCAATATTCAAAGAAATGACTTTTTTCAATTCAATTTTCGATAATGGACTAAAGATATCATATCTATCCTTTCCATTCTCTTGGCAAGCTTGAATCTCTTCTAAAGTAGTAAGACCATTTACTGGTTGAAAATACTTAGTCTCAACCATCTTTCAAGTGTTGTAACCTAGAAAAACCAAATAACTTCACATCTTTACTTTCAAGAAACTATAATCAAATCCTTCAAATATAGGAATGGATAATTTGTGTGTCATCGGATCAGGATCTACCTCAAGCAATTAAGCTCTATACCAAGAAACCACATCTTTTATACCAATTGTTGAATATCTAAGAAACTGAGAGGGGGGTGAATTAGTTAACAATTAAAATCTTCTTTAAACTTTATTCATAGATCCTTAACAACTAGAAAAAAAAATTAAATCAAATAAAGTGTGAAAGCATATGTACATAATAGATCAGACACAAAAAATGCCATAATTTACATGGAAAATCCAAGACAGGAAAAACCATGGAGAATGCTAATTCTCAATATATAAAAATCAGTTAAGTTAATTTTTATAAGGGGTGACTTACTGCCAAGACGCTCACTACAGGAGGGCTCACTTCCCTGAAAGGCTCACTGCCAGAGGGCTCATTGTTGAAGAGACAAATATAGTAAAGAGAATCCACCATTGAAACATAGTTTGCACTACTTGAATTGATTTCAGTAATTACCTGCAACACAAATTCACACATCAACTAGATTCTTTCAATATCACATATCTTCAACACAAAAGGCTAAAATAACTCATCCAAATCATACTCCTACATATATTGTCTCTAAAAAAACATAATCCTCAAGTTCAACTAAGATAGATATATAAAATAGGTCACCACTAAACATTCTAGTGGTGAGAAGAAATTAGAAGTAGACCACATCACAATGTCCCTCATTGAACATATCAACATGCTACATACATCACCAGATCTAGACCTAAATTATCCATATGCTAAACAACTGCCATTACTCAACCTCGACTTCCAAGATAAAAACATTGACTTTTGGATCAATATGGACCCAAAAAATAGCATTGAATAACATTAGCAACACATCTTCTAAAAAGACAAGACATCCAAAACATCTCCAAACTCCCAACAACATCACATACATACATATCTTCCATTGCTGCTCAATACATCACATCTAAACCTAATCTAGACCACAAGATTTGACATCAATGATAACATATAACATAACACTAATAGTTTGAACTATTAGGAGCTTCTTGATTGGATAGGAGAGTTAGAAAAATATTTTGAATTTAAATATGTACTTGAGGAGAAATAAGTGAATTTGGCTAGAACTAAATTGAAAGGCCATGCATCACTTTGATGGGATCATGTGCAAGAAGAAAGGAAGAAGAAGGGAAATCCTAATATTACCACTTGGGATAGGATGGTGGAAAATTTGAAGGGTAGATTTCTACCTAGTGGCTATTACATTCAACTGTATAGGCAACTACAAAACTTGAAACAATAGGACATCAATTTAAAGACCTATACATAAGAATTTTACAAATTGAATATTAGGTTGGCCCACATGGAAGATGTTGTTGATAAATTTGCAATATACCTAAATGGGTTGAAATATAGCCCACAAGGTGAGTAGAGTCTTACAATCCCTAGGAATCTTGAATAATTCAAAGTTGAAAAGAAGACAAGAAAATTGTAGTAGAGGTAGGGGAAGGATTTTTAGAGGAAGAGGTTCAAATGTTGATAAAGGACATTCACAAAGAGATCAAGGTGAATCAAAAACTTCAAATAAAGAAGTGCCAAATTTAAGAGGATATTTTGGAGGAAAAAGGCCAAATTTTAAGGGCAGATTTGGAAACCAAAGAGGATGATCTAGTGGCTTCAAAGGGAATTTTTATAATTGAAATAAGTCTATAGGCCATCAATGTTGTGAGTACCTTGAAGAACAATCCACCACTTCTTTTAGGAGTGAAAGAGGGAATCAAATTGCTCAAGGTAGAGATTATGAAAGTGTACAATTCTCACCACAAGTAGAAGAACTAGAAGTAGGAGAATCTTTACTAATGAGAAGGACATTGATCAAAGTTTGAATGGAGAAAGAGAAACCTCAATGGAAGTCACTATTCTGAACTATTTAGAAGTGTAGAGGTAAGTATTGTCAACTTATTATAGTTTTGGGAAGTACTGATAATTTGATTGTTATTGAGATGGTAAAGAAACCGAACTTGAAAATATTACCTCACCCTATACCTTATAAAGTATCATGGTTGAATACGGGGTAACAAGCACTAGTCAATGAACAATGTTGGGTAGAGTTTGAAATAGGGAGATATGTGGACAAGGTTTTGTGTGACATCATTCTTATGGATTTGTACCATATGCTACTTGGTAAACCATGGCAATATGATAGGAATTATTTGTATAATGGTAGGAAAAATATTATTGTCATAGAGAAAGATGGAACCTCTAATACCTTAACACCCTTGAAGGAGGAAAATAAAGACCAAATGGTGGGATCAAGTGTGATGTTAATGAGTGGAAAAGATTTTCTAAAGATATTGGAAGAGGAAGAGACACATTTAATAGTGATGAATAGACCTAGGAAAGTCATGAAAACAACAAGGAATGATGAGTTAGCTTGGAAGATTCAAGATATGTTGAAGGGAAGGATACTAGAAGCATCTATAGTGACATATAAATCGGATATTTTTTAAACTAAGACTTTGTGTGAGTATGTGTTTGCAGGTGATTTTATGATGATAAAGAAGGAAAGAACCAATCAAAACTAGGGATGTTCACTCGAAGAGTTTGAGAATGTGCATTTTAACAAAGTTTTTCAGCATGGGGAAAAGAAGATTAATTAAAGCAAGGATGAGCTAACTCAGACTCATGGCATGGAGAGGATGGATGAAAGTAGTTAGCTGGTGGAAAAGGATTTAACCATGCAAGAAATTGGAACCATTGAGTATGAAGGAAAGATAGAAGACATTTATTTGATTTAGGGAATACTCAATTCCATTCACGATTCTCATGAAGTCATCAGACCTTATAAAATGAGTTAAAATACTAATATGCAGTTTATAGCAATAAGAAAAGACCTCAAGTATGGTATGGCATCGTGCTTGTCCTACCTTATGGATGATAAGGTCAAAGTGAAAGAGCTAAAGCACAGTACATACAAGAACCAAATGAGGATGATGACACACTAATGAATACCATATATTTACAAATGAAGATAGTCACATATAAAGAAAACACGGTGACAAAGAATGAACTTATAGAAGGAAAAGGGATAAAAAAAACATTGGACCAATTGAAGAGGATAGTTGGTCACATAAAGTTAAAAACCACATAAGGGAGAAAGAGAAGGACAATGACTGATCTACACTCAAGTGGGACTTGAGTTCTCTTCTTCCCCTTCGGTGTACATGATACAGGGGCATTATGGTGTACATATGGTAATTTTATATTTTGGGTTTTATTTGATGTTTTTTATTCTAATAAGTTCATTTAAGACCATTTGGGATCATTTGGATCCATTTTCGAAAGTTTCATGTCTAGATATTCAAAAATATAAAAGTTGTGCAAAAGTTGTCATACAAAAGTTGCATTTGTGGTTATGGGTAGTTGGTGGTTGGCTAGATAGTTGGAAATTAATTTAAATGAATAAATATATACTCCAAAATTAAATTCTTTTTTAAGGTTGGAGAAAGTGAAGAAAGAAGAACTAGTTGTTTAAGCCTCTTTTCCTTTGTGTTTTTCATATATTATAGTCTAAAAAATGTCTTTGAACATATGTCTATATGTTTGTACAACATAATAATTAATTTCAATAGATAGAGGATTGTCTTACCTTTCATTTTCTTCTATTTTAAGAATATTTCATTGAGTTTTGAGTGAGAAATGGGAATTTCATTGAGGGCAAGTCTCTAAGTTTTATTTTTTGAGAAGTTGCAACCTACCAAAATGAATAATAGAGTCATATATATTGTAGTAGTGACTTGAAAACAAATGGTAAAGATGTATACATGAGTCTACTCTCATATTATTTTGGTTTGATCAAATTTCATTGAGTTTGGCATGAGTTATGTCATTTATGGTGAGAGCGGGTTTGTAATAAAATTAGGGTTTCCAGCAAAACAAAAAATTCATATCCTCCATTTCGTATGGTAAAAAATCCTATTTTTTTGTCAGAAAGTTTGTTTTGACATTATTTACAATAGACCAAAGCTACATACCCTAAAGACATGGTTTTCACGTGCTATGTCTTGATAGTTTGTTTATAAACAATGTGTATCAGACTGTTAGGAAAACAAAACATGGGATTTGTTTACACCAATTCATGTTTGAGTTATTTTTATTAGGTTGATAAAAGGATGGTGTTTTGGGAGGTCCTAAAAACCTTATTACAACTTGTTTCAAATTAGTCCTTATTTGTATGCCCCTAGAATAGGCCCCTCACACTAGATTAGAATGGGAATATTAAGTATGCATCATTGCATTATTGTACAAGACATGAAGTTGTTTAAGGTTAAAAATGGGCCTTGTATTATATTACACCTTTAATGGTGGTGCCATGTTCCAAGAATTCTCAAGAAGGTCTCAAAGGTAGAAACCTAAATTTGAAGATCTAATGTCACATTTGGGTGTGTAGTTAGGACCCCTTGAAGAACAATTTGGTGGAAACCTTGTTGCAATTTATCTTTTCATTAGGTTCCTATATGTATATATTATTTTAAAAAATTATTATTTTTAAAAAATTAGATAAATTCTATCTTTCAATGCTTATTAGGTATATTTAATATATCTAAAATAATGTAATGATCTTATGTACCTAGCATGGATCTCAATTATGTCTCTTTTAAATAATAAATGATATTAAATGTTTATTATATTTTTATTTCACTAAAACATGATTTGAACAATCCCATGATCAATTCAAATGAATAAATATTTAATCAAAAAAAAAAAGTATAAGAGATAAGAGATAAATAAAAATGAAATGCAAGAATATATATATATTAAGTAATAAATTGTCATCATGCATAACATGTACCAATATAATGCTCAAACCTCAAGAAAAGATCAAACTCTCGGTAAATGAAAAATGCACAAGTGGGAGAATAAACACTTGAAAATACAAATGACTTGAAACTACAAAGGAGAAAGGGGTATTATATCGTAAACCATAGGAAAAGGTCTAGGAGGATTTTAGGGCCAGACATGATCATCGCCAAAGTCTCTAAGTTTGATACAACCAACAAGACAAACTACTATGTCCTAGTTGTCATAAAGTAAGCTCCAAAGAAAATGAAATTACAAATGGATGCCCCTAACACCATCTAAAATCACTAAAAAACTTACTCAAGACTACTCCAAGGGTTCCCTAACATTTATACCTTTGTGACACAACAAAAATGGGTTAAAATTTATTAGAAATTTATATGTTTGAGGACACTAGACCCAGACAACACAAGTGTCCCAAATGTTAGAGATAGACTACACAAGTGTCCTAAGAGGACACTACAATGAATTGAGGAAAATATAATGGTTTGTAGGTTTCCTTGACTCATATTCACATCTGAGGGATACATTGACATCATCCTTACTGGTGAACTCCGATGGACTTCACAAAAATATGCATTCATAAAAAAATATGGATTTTCTTACTTTAGCTGTACAAAGACCTAGACACCAAAATCCCCTTGATGAAATTAGAATATGCATATGATCTAAGAATTGGAAAAAATTGATGAAAGGGAGCAAAAATGATCAATTTGAGTGACATTGGGTCACTGGATGGCTTGTACAAGACAAGGCAGAGTCTAATGGACTCAATTATCTATAACTCAACCCATAACACCCATAACAAGGACATATAGACAAAATAAGGTCCAAGAAAACTAGAATCTTCAACAAGCCTCCATGAAACACTCACTGAGTGGTTTTGGTAAAGCCATAAATTTTCTCTAAAGGATCCAATCCTGCTAAGGCTTGGTCAATATCTCATGACCATAATACAAGATGAGTAATAAATCCTCAATTCTATAAGAAATACATATATCTTCATTTTAACACCAATAAAAGTGTACCTATGTAAACCATATCATATATCAATAAATGGGAAGCATACAAGATCATTCTTGGTGGTCGATTGTAACATCAGTCCACTTAAATATGCATGAATCCATTACATTAAGTTGGAAGTTATATTCAACTCCTCTTGGAGTATTAAATATACAAAAAATCCGTGACTATAATGCTTAATATCATTTTACAATGATTTCCACTTACAAGAAATGAGAGAAGAAAGAACTAGTGTTGAGGATGGAGGAAGAACTATTTAGGCCACTTATGATCCAAGTCTTCTGGTCTCCAACGATGATTGGAAATTCCACCTAACCATGTGGAACCCTTAGGTCCAACCCACTATGCTCGTGAAGATAGTGACACATCCCAAACATTCATGCACACGTGAAAGGGGAGTACAAAGCTCACACAAGCCCCAAACATAGAGCATATAGTGAACATGATCACATCAACAAAAAAGAAGCACAATACAACATCAAGGTAAAAAATGGTAAGCCATAATCTCAAGTAGTCAATTACATGTACCAAAAAGGCAGAGCAATATAAAAGAATCAAGAATGAGTCCATTAATCAACCAATCATCCAATAGATAATAAGGACCAATGGCCAACATAAAAGGTAGTCACCTAAATCCATCAATAAGAACAATAAACATTGAATGCTTATCATCTTCTTAATGCTACTCATATCTATAGGGAAAGGTACATAGTGTAGTACCCCTCCCTGAGTCATCTTTCTCTTTTGTACAGCATGTTGGTTCCCAAAACCACAAATTGGAAAACTCAAAGACTTGCCAAATCCTCAAGCAATCCAATCAGCCTTGGCCAACAAATAGGGATAGTCAAAGACAAAATCCCTCTGCACTTTAGGCTCCACTAAACCTAGGTGGGTGTACCTCACACTATCAACCACAAAATATATTATTTAAAGTGGATTTAAGCCTTTTAGAAAATTACAAACTGGCAAATTGTTGTCTTCAATTATGCTTTATTATGTGCTTTAAAAAAATGCCCTCGTAAAGAAATGATTGTGAATGTATATTGAAAATGAGATTGCTTTCAGGACCTAAAAGATATATCCATAAATCAGTTCATATAGGATTTGGGAAGAATGTTTTTCTATCAAGGTCCTTGAATGCATACAGATCAACACCTTGAAAAATCAATAACAGACCAGTGCCTCTATCTAGGGATATATATGACACTTTATGGATAAAATATCTTATCAACTCAAGAGACAATTTTTCATCAACTATAAAGGTTCAGTATGTGTTACACAAAAAATAAGAACTCAATCTTTCACTTAATGCAATGACATGTGATTCACATCATAACAAATCTAGAAAAATATTTATCAAGAGGACAAAGATAACTCATCAACACAAAAGTGTACACAATATTTGGAAAAAGAGACAATGAACCTTGTATATTAACCTTTAGGAAATAATTGCATACATAAGATGCACTTGTAAATACTTCATTACAAATTGCTAGCACAAAATGATACTTCTTCTTCCCATAGACTTCTCTAATACAAAATGATATTCAATCCTTATAGCATTATGTTGTTCTTATGACTCTCCCCCCATATCTACATTTTTTAACCACTTATATATGTGGTTGAGTGGGAACCATACCCCTTTTGGGGTGAAAAGTCACCATTTTACCTTAAAATTAACAAAACCCTATGAAATTAATATGTAAACTAGTTAGTCAATAACCTTGCTTTAAGCTATCTTTTGGTTTTTTTTTTTTGGTCCACTGCCTTAAACTTTGGATACGAATCTGAAATTGTTTGTGGTGGTAGGATACATCCACTTATAAAATGGGTCTTCATCTTCATCAGATTTGATATTTGCATACATCTTCATTCCAAGTCAACATCTTCTTTCATGCAGGTCAAAATAACAGGCTTTTCAGCCTTCTTACGGTCTTTTGTATGTTCTATAGCCAAAAACACATTGTATAGATCTAATATTTTTACTGGATCTTGTAAACTTGATTTTCTGAAATGGGTATTTCTTATATTTTCATGTTTCATTCATTTTAATTCTCTGTTCATATCATGTTTTCTACATATCAAAAACACTAGTCTTTCATGGGGTCCATTGGAATTAATTTATTCATATCCTCCTTTACTCTAGTTGTTCAAATCATTAATCATCCATTAGGTGTCATTTCCATGAAGTGGCCACCATTTTTAATAGTAGGGTGCTTGAAATTATTTTGAAATTTGAAGCCCCAACACAACAATAGATCATTATGACGTACCTTAGTCTATTTAATGAATATTTGATGGTATCATAGTATGTACTAACCTTATTCTATGATATGTTGATGACTATAATAGTTCTTGTTGATTGTGAGTGTCTTCTAATGCAGTTGTGAAAGGGATGATGTCATACCACTCATTCATGACCACGATATGATATTGTGATTCCCCTTCACTTGTCTATTAGTTTCATGATATATGTTATTATATATGTCATTGTACGTATATTGGTGGTGACAGGTTTGTAGGTACTAGACATAGACTCCACCTAGCTTCACAAGACTGAGCATGTCTTCATCCTAATGGAAAGTTGATCAGAAATGACACACTATAGGTTTAAATTGATTACCCTTGTGAGTGTAGTGTCTCGGTGTGATATGTTGTTTAGCGTCAAGTGGTCTCTTTAGTTATCCTATGTTGAATTACTTGTTGTGTATGATTATTGATTGATTTAATTATTAATTAATTAATAATATAATATAGTTTACTAATGTTAAAATTAAATTAATGACTTACATAGTTTATAATTTAATAAATTAAATAATAGTTTGTGTAACTAATCTAATATTAGTATGTGATTATTATTTGGGAATTATTATTATTATTACTTTATATCCTTTGGTTTTATATTTAAAATAATGATTTAATGTCATTATTCTCTACCAAGGATTATTTATTATTTATTTAAATATTTTATGTAGTGTGGTCAAGGCTTTAATATTTTATTGGATGGGTAAATAATATTACCTATGGGTATTACTTATTTATGGGTTTTGAGTTATTATTTTATTAAATTTCCCTTTTACTCCCTCTTGGTTAATTTAATTTTATAGAAACTGCCTACCCTTTTACCTTGTTGGTTGAATGGCGGGAGGTAGGTAAATAATATAATATAATTATTAAATAATTGCCTTGAAATTATACTTGGTAAGTATAATATATGGTAAAAAGGAATATTTTGATCAGTTGACTTTTATTATAGTTTACATTTTTTTATTTTTGGAATATATTGGGCTTCTTGTGCATTCACAAGGGTTGGATTTTACGGGGAGCTTGGTAGAGATCGTTTGAGGATTGTTGTTTTGGCTTTTGGATCAGATTTTCATTGGAGCTTGCTGGTTTTCGAAGTTCTCTTCATCATATTTCATGTATTTGCTTCTTTTTCTAGGTTGGTATTTGAATACCCCATTCTCAACATTTCTTTAGGAAATTTTGTTTGCCTTTTTCGCAAAAGATTGTTTGGGGAGTTTTAGAAATGAATAATAATTTTTTATTTTACATTAAATCTGCAAGAATGATTGGGGAAAAATATTTGTGTTTGATTTCGGTACTGTGATTTGTGCATTCATGGGAATCGACTTTGCTGGATTTTTTCATAACAAGATAATCTTCTTATGATTGAATAGTGTCATTGATTTGGTATTAAGGTTTTAATTACCACTAGATTTCCTTATTTTAGGACCCTATTGTATCATTGCTTCTTTTAGTTGGTTGATTTGTGAATGGTTCTATCTGTGGCCAAATTTGTGTATAATATTGCCGGTAGATGTTGTTGATCCTTTGGGAACTGGTTTGGTTGTCTTAATTAGAGTCTTGTTAGAGTTTATTATGGATTTACGGTTCTTCTGAGCCGAATTTACATAATTTGGTGACCTGTGTCCAAATCTAGGCAAGATTGAGTCAGTCTAAGTTCCATTTTCATGAATTTTTCTCTTTCTTACAAAAGTGATAAAATAGAGAACAATAGTGCCACTTTAAGTGACAATAGCTCCAAACTAGTATTAGTACATGTTTTGATAGTTTTGTCCCTTCTTGATTGTTTTTTCTGATCTATTTCAACTCCAAAGGATTGGATATCATGACTTTGAGGTTTTGAGGCTCTGTGCCATTCATATTTGATATTTTTTTATTTCATTTGGGCTTTGAAAAGAGATTTTGTACTTGTTCATTGGGGTTTTGAAATGTCGCTCTAGAAAGTGCATTGAAATCTTGCTATTGAGGACGTATTATTGCAACTCTAGTGAGAGGTTAAGTTGTACTTCATTGTAGAGGTTATTATATGGATCTATTGAAATGATTAGCTACTATTTTCATGCGCTTTTCCTTATTGACGCTTTTTTATTATTGTTGCAATTTGGCATTATGAGCTAGATAGCTTGATTCTTGATGAATAGTTCTTGTGGGTCTTTGTGGCTACCATTTATGCTTTTGAATTTATGTGTATGTTATATAAATTTTTGCTACCCTAATGTCTAGGTGCATGTTGTTGGGAGTGGTCTTCCAAGTGAGTCACTAGGGTCATGGGGAGTAGATAACCATGTTACCCGGGGTCTAGATCACCAGAATATCTCATTGGGATTTTTATCTTGTAATTAAGTGATACTTTATTTAATAAATTCCATGTGGATTGGGTAGTGTTAGCTACTAATTTAAATAAGGTAAGAAATAGTTATGGTGGCCCCTCTACCTTTCCCAATGGTAGCAATTCAGGATAGGATTGGAAACGCATTGTAACCCAGGTAATCTAGTATCCCTTACTCCTTTCAAGGTTGAGATGAATTTGTATTTACATGTAGGAGGGGTGAGATAGGTTCCCATTTGTCACATGTGATGACACTCTTTCCCTTCATGTAGGTCCTAACACTTTGAATCTTGATTTGATGTGTTGCCCCTAGAGATTTTATGTTGGAAGTTTTATGATTCTTTGAGCCTTGTTTTGACTATGTGATGTGTGGAGAGTTATTCTTTGGTTGTTAGATGTCAGCCTAGATCTAGAGTGTGAGTGGGATCTTGTTTCATTCCTAGCATGAGTGGTGGTTCCTCTAGTTCCACATGGTCGAGTGGTTTGATGCCATCTTCCATTGGGATGTTCTTCTTTGGTTTCTCTTGTATGTGGATGTGGATTATTTAATTGTAGCTCAAAGATGGATACTTGTAGTAGGCTAATGTATATGATTCATGTGGCATATGTATCTTGTAGAATTCTTTATGTAAATGTATATGTGGTTGAGATCTATTCTCCTTGATGTAAAATGGTTGATGTATATGTAATGGTTAGAAGATGTATCAGGCCATGAACATAATCATTGTAAGAGAATGTAGTGTTGTATCTTGTGTATCTTGGATGATGCTCTTTAATGGAATTTGTTCTATGGATATGCATCTAGAATTATGTGAATGTCTTTGATGGTTAGAACAATGGAGGCATTTTATGTATGCATGGAAGAGAAATGTTACTTGTGTTAAATAGCATTCAGGGCTACACCAACAGTGGTACCGGCATCAATATTTCAAGGAAGCCGACATCAAGGAAGATTTATTTAGAAAATCATTTTGTAATTATTATCGAGGCCGACATTGAATATCTTTTTGTAATGTATTTTAAGCCGACATAAGGCATATTGTTTCTAATGGGTATATAGGTCAGTCTGCTAGGTCATTTTGAATATGATATAGGATGCGACATAGGAGACTATAGAAAAACTGTAGAATGTGAAGTATATGTATGAAGATCATTTTGTATGTCAATGTTATATCATGCAATGATCTGTAGATATCTTGGAAATAATTCTTGGAGGAGAAGAGATACCAGTAGTAGTGTCCAGGGTTTATGAACTGGTATAGAGCAAAGCTAGAAACAAAACTCTATTTGGCATAGCAGATGCATTTTTTACTTCATTTTTAGTATTTTACTTTGGCAGAAGCTTGTAGTCAGTGAGACTCTTTAGTGATGAGCAATATGCTCTAGGCAGTGTGCCTTTCTACATGTGCATGTCCCCATTATAAGTAATATGTTTTCATATGGCCAGTGAACTAATATTGTGGGTTGTAAATCCCAGCGTGGTTTTTCCTCATTGAGGTTTTCCATGTATAAATTCTATGAGTTATGGTGTTCCTTTATGTGTATGGTTTATTTGCTTCTTGATATATGTTTATTTGTTTACCGGTGTATATATATCTGTAGCGTCCTAAAATTGTGACACTTGCAATTTCGACTGCATTTCGGTCTTCACGATGGCGACGCAACACGCAACCTGAATGGAGACCCCAAAACTTGCTCACGACACCAAAAACTGCATTTTTCAAGCACCTTGGCCTGAACCTCCTTGCACCCCACTGTCCCGGAGGTAGGACCAGAGTGCCCAGCGCCCTGGTCCCTCAGGACCAGAGCGCCCAGCGCCCTGGTCCCTGGGTCCTATTTTGGGCCCGGTCTCCTAAGTGATATCGCGTCTTTTTTATTGCAATTTGGAAATATACTTCCCTGGTCGGCCTAAGGTCGGGAAAATCAGTCTATCAGCCCTAATTGACAAGTATATAAACTACATTTTTCTCTCTCATTTGGCATGAAGAGGATATGTGTACAAAGCATGGAAACTATACTCAAGCATTCAAGCAATTGATCATTTCAAGTCTCCATTCAAGGCTAAGTGTTGCATTCAAGACAAGGATTCAACCATTGAAGAAGAGATCACTTACTACATGCTACATACAACATACTACATACTACAACATACAACATCTAAACCTTCGCACATAAGGATACCAACATCCTTAGAACAAGGTATTAGTACTTGTTTACATTACAGTCATTTACATTTACAGCTCTTGCTCATTTCTTGGTTAATTCCAAAACCGGGGTTTGACCTAAAGGCAAACCCCTAATCCCTAACCCCCCAATTGTCTTCACTTTTCTATGTGTAGGTTGCAGGTACGCGGCTGAGATTGAAGATCTGGAATCCTTGTGCAGAGACGAACCGATCCCCCTTCGTTTGACGGATTTTTCGGAGGACCGTGGCGCCGGGCGCCATTGTCCCGACAACTTTTGCTCAAATTTGCAGGACAGCGCCGTATCGACATTTTACTGCTAATTCCAGGTCCGCAGCTTCATCCTATAACCCAAACTCAATTTATAAGCGAATCTTTGTCACTTTCTATGCATGCTTAGCTTAATTCTTCTATGCACATTCTTTACAAAAGAGGGTAGCCTTGCTTTCCTAACCCTTGAAATTCATTTAGCATCCAATCTTACATTGTGTGGGATTGAATCTTATGAGTTTCAACCCCTCTTTTGAATGTAAAGTCTTCCCCTTAAATGAAAACCCATCGAATCCTAGCGAACCTCCCTTCTCTCTCCTCGGAGTCGGAAGAGGGGAGACCAACTAGGGTTCGACCGCGATTTTCCGCTTTACATTTTGGTGAACCCGACGTGAACATCCTTTTCATGCTTAGATCTGAAAAGTTGATTACATTTCCATGTTTGATCTTTTGCAAAATTTTAGAGGTGATTGCATAAAAACCCTAAATTTTCTTTTTGAACATTGAACTTGCGAAATGTTTAATTGTTAATGCTTGCTTCAGATCTGCTTTTCTATTACAAATTATCAATTCATGTCTGTACTTTACTTTTGAAAATTAAGTGGTTAAAAGTCAAAACCCTAATTTTTGAAACCCTCTTAATTCAACCTTTGTCCGACAATTTGACCGATCAAAACATCTCCAAATCAGCTGTAACTTTGGATTCTGCAATAAAATCACATTATCCTTCATCCCTGAAAATTTGGAAAAAAGTTGCGAGGACTGTGTTGCACTCCGAGCGCCATCGTCCCTGACATTTTTTTCGAAATTTCGGGAGCGACATCTTACTGTGTTTTTCTGCTAAAATCCAGAATTTTGGCTGATTTTGTCAATTATAACACTTTCAAAATTACAGTCAAAGTTGGTCTTGCGATTGCTTGGTCTAAGGCTCCTAATCATTCAAAAATTGTCGAAATTAAAATTTTGTGTCAAGATTGTGTTCTTACTGTCCTAAATCTGAAAATTGTGTTTGCATTCATTCGAAATTTCAGTGCTTTATTCAAATTCTTGCAATTTATGACTTTTGAAATTAAGTGCTTAATTACAACAACTTTGATTTCCGCTTTCAAAATTGAATTTTGCGTGAAATTGAGTCAATTTTTAATTTTCAAAATTTGCATTGCTTTTGACATTCCCTCTAAAATCATAAAATTCAAAATTTCAGTTTCCCTCTCTTTTTCAAAATTCAAATTTTGCATTTTTCGACAATCTCGATAGGGTTCAATTTTGAATTTGCAACTTTAATTTGGCCTATCTACAGATCGTAAATTCCCTCAATTTTTTCAGATTAGCTCTAAAATCATCATACCTTTCATCCCTGCAAATTTCGAAAAAAGTTGCAAGGACCGTGTTGCACTCCGAGCGCCACGGTCTCGGACATTTTGTCCGAAATTTCGGGAGACTGTTGTGATTGTATTTAACAGCTTAAATCTGGAAGATTGGCTGGTTTTACTGAAAATTGCTACCTCTAAGATCAAAACCTTTTCTCTCTCTCTAGTGCATGAGTTTTACAACAACAAGTCCTACTTACACTATTCCCGTTAGACGAAGCCGTAGAATTAAGTCTTTCCGAGGTTTAACTACTGAGGAGATGGAACCTAATTTGAGTAGCCTTTTTAATGAGGATATGGGTAATTCCTCTAATCCTCCTAATGATGAAGAAGCTCCCCATGAAGTTTCCGTTGAACAACTTTCCAAATTGGATAACCAATTTGACGATTTTCACCAATGGATGTCTCATGAGTATCCCGATAGTCAAGCTCTTCCTTTAATTGAGGGTCTAAAACGCATGCTTCAAAGTGATAAGAATGGAATTGATGTTTTACGTGGTATCGCACATATTGTGGATTCGAATATGATGCCTATGAAGAGTTGTGCTGAATCTTTAGGTTATACACAACCTCCTACACAAGTCAATCATTCTATTCCTTTGACCACTCCTATTGCTAGTATACCTACCTTTACATCAAACATCATGGCTACCTCTATACAAGACATTCCTCCTGTGATCACTGGTCATGGGGGCAATCCTCCCTCTTCTTCAATTAATCCTCTTCCTTCATTCAATCCAACTTCTTCGTACATTCCTTCAATGAATGTTCCTATTACATCTTCACAAATGAACATGATGCAAGGGGGCAATTCATTTAACCATTCCATTCCTCCTTGTAGTGTTCCTCCTATCCAATCATCCCCTATGGTTGACTATCATAGGGTCCCACCACCTTACTCTTTACCTTCTTTCAATAACATCACACCTCCATCTTAGTCTAACACACCTAATATGAACTCTTCGACTGAAGCGACCATTAACAATCTTGCACAAACCGTCTCTTCTTTACAGCAACAAATTGCCTCTATGAATCAATCTAAGTTTAGTGTGCCCACATTTGACGTTGCGAGCCCACTTTCTCTTGATATTGTTCGAGCTATCCCTCCTAAACATGTTGAAATCCTGCATTTGGAGCTTTATAATGGTAAAGGAGATCCTCTAACACATGTTAAGACTTTTCAAACAATTTGTACTGATTTTGCTTATGACCAAAGGTTGCTTGCAAAACTATTCACTAGAACATTAAGAGACAAAGCCCTACAATGGTATTGCTTGTTGCCTTCTTATTCTATTAATTCTTTCGAACAACTTGCAAATGCTTTCATTCAACAATTTCAAAACAATATAAGTCCTAAAGTTACTTTGATTGATTTAATGCATTGTAAACAAGGTGTTAAAGAAAAAGTGACTGATTTTATTGGTAGATATAAGCATTTGTATGCTCAAATTTCTTTTCCAGTGCCTGATAATGATATTCAAAGAATCTTTATTTCTAATTTGCAAAAAGATATTCGAGACAAACTTCTGTTTTCTGAGTTTACTTCTTTCCAATAGTTGTGTGCCACTCTTCACAATTATCAACTGACTGTGAGTCAAATGGAACAATCACATCCTATGGCTCCGAGTGATAAGGGTGATAGCAGTCAACAACCATTTGGGAAGTTTAAACCAAACAGAGATTCCATCAAATTCAATGAAAACATCATCAACAACAATGTGAATGCAACATCAGGTGTGCCTCCTATTTCTAAATTTTTCAGGAAAGAAAGAAAGTATACTCCTTTGAATGAATCATTGCATGATATTATGAATAAGTTATTGGGACAAAATGTGCTTACTCTTCCTCCTGTACGACAAATTGATCCTGCAAAGATTACTTCACCTTATTTTGATCACAAATCTTTTTGTCATTTTCATCGTCAGCCTGGTCATGATACTGAAAAATGTTTTTCTTTAAAGGGTAAAATTCAGGATTTGATTGATAATAATACTATTTCTGTTTCTGGAGGCAACACATCTGTAGCTCCTCCTAACCAAAATCTTCATAGTTTCACTGATCCATTGCCTTCTCATACCTCTAATGCAATTGAGGCTAATGATTCCTCTCTTTCATCTGATGGTCTTGTGTCTATGACTCCGAATATGATTAACTTTGTAGAGCAGCAAGAAATCCCTAAAGAACCTTCCATCACATTTGATTCTAGTGAAACCATTAGAGCACCTCATGGTCCTTTATACATAGTTGCAAAAGTCAAGAATACACCTTGTCGTGGAGTGCTTATTGATCCTTCATGCATGATTAATGTTATTACTGAAGAATTTCTTTTTACTTTGCAATTGAATCAAGTGATCTATGACAAAACAGATGTGATTGTGAAACTATTTGATGCATTTTCTTCTCCTGCAATTGGTTCTATTACATTGCCTATTGAGGTCCATAATAAATCTCTTGATGTGAACTTTGCTATTATTCCTTCTTCCAAAAAATTTCGTGTGAAGCTTGGCTATCCTTGGCTATCTTCCATGAAGGCTATTGCTTCTCCTATACATAAGTGTTTGAAATTTCCCCATAATGGTGAAGTTGTTACTGTCAATCATAGTCTCTTTAAACCAGCTGAAAGAACCTCTAGTGTTCCTATTGATTACTTTTGGCCTAAACAATTCCAATCTCTTCCCCCGTGAAGTGATCATCTTTTTAAATCTTATCAAAAGTGGAAAACAGATATGATCCTATCTTTAAGTGAACCTAGAACACCTAAACTTGACATTCCTATCATTCTTGAGAAGGAAATTCTTCCTTTGAAAGATAAAACTAATGTCTTTCCTCAAGAAGATTCCCAACCCATCCCCATGGATGTGACTATGTCTATGCCTAATAAATCTTCTAAGAGTAGATCTATACCTCCTCGTCATGATGGACTTGGTCTTCTCCCTAAACCAAAAATTCCTCCTTTATATGGAGCAGTTCCTCCTCCTGTCTTTTATAGAGAAAAGAGACCTTCTTCTTCTCCTATTATCTAGCATAAGAGACCACAACCTAAACACCCAAGTACTAAGGATGAGAACATTCCTCCTCCTCAATCTTCTCCACTTCCTACTAAGACTAGACGTAATCGTTCTGCACACGAACGCCGACGAAAACGTCGTCTTAGGGCTCAAGCAGCCGCTTCTCAAAATTTACAATCTCCAAAAACACCTTCAATAAGCATTATTCCATTTTCTCCTCAGCCGGATATTGAGCCTAAATCTCCTAAACATAAGATGCATGATGGTCTTGATCCTGTGTGAGTTAAAGATCCTATTTTTATAAATCTTAATGATGATATAGATGAAAATGTTATTCATGATGAAAATGTTACTCCTCTTGCTTCTGATGGTGAATATGAACTTGTTGATGTTGATAACCATTTATCTAATGAATTTTCTAAAGCACTTATCCTAGCTCCTAGACAAGAACAATGTGGCTTGGAACATGAACATAGCCCTTGTTTGGATCTTCTGATAGCTCCATCTGCTGTGTCGGATGTTCCTCCTCTAGCGTGTTCCCTGCCTTCCCGAAACATTGATCAGCAAGATCGGGGGGTAGATGACATGCTAGACTAGTTACATTAGCATAGCAGATTCTTTCCTCCTCTCTTTCATTACTTCTTCTATATGTTATTCTCATTCTTCTATTTGTCGTCCTTAGTGTTGTCTACTTGAGGACGATGCAAAGCATTGAGATCTCTTTGGTCTCTCTCATGTTGACTCAAAAGACACATGTGTTCCCTTCTTCTAGGTGACCTTCCTTGATTGGGGAATGAAGAACAATTATGCATACATACATATGATATACATGACTTATCATACAGCATACTGACCCCGAGGAAAGCGAAGTCACCTCGTGCTTTGTGTTTTGTGTCTATTATCCTTGGGTTTATCTCACACTTGGGGGCTAAATCCTTACGATAACGCGCTCCTTTCTTTTCTCATTTCTTATGTGTATCACTACGTTAAAACAATCACCCCCGTTGAGGCGCGTGCAATCGCTTTAAGGTAGGGGGGCATACACCCTGACTATCCCTTCACGATACTTGAAAATTTCTTGGCGAACTTAGCTTTGCCTTGAAAATTTTCGGTATTTCTCTTACATGACTCATAGTGAGGGAACCTTACTACTGACAGTCATGGTTCTCCCTTGTGATCTTCCCTTTTACTTTGTCAATCGAAGTCGTAAGATCCTTAGTCCACTGGGGGCTTGGTGTATCTTGCCTCCTTGACGTGGTGAAAGTCTTTTAATGTTGTTTCCTTGTACTTGACCGGAAGTATGAGCATACATACTCCCGCTAAAGTGGGGGCTAAATGTAGTGTCCTAAAATTGCGACACTTGCAATTTCGACTGCATTTCGGTCTTCACAATGGCGACGCAACACGCAACCTGAATGGAGACCCCAAAACTTGCTCACGACACCAAAAACTGCATTTTTCAAGCACCTTGGCCTGAACCTCCTTGCACCCCGCTGTCCCGAAGGTAGGACCAGAGCGCCCAGTGCCCTGGTCCCTCAGGACCAGAGCGCCCAGCGCCCTAGTCCCTCAGGACCAGGGCGACCAGCGCCCTGGTCCCTGGGTCCTATTTTGGGCCCGGTCTCCTAAGTGATATTGGGTCTTTTTGATTGCAATTTGGAAATATACTTCCCTGGTCGACCTAAGGTCGGGAAAATCAGTCTATCAGCCCTAATTGACAAGTATATAAACTACATTTTTCTCTCTCATTTGGCATGAAGAGGATATGTGTACAAAGCATGGAAACTATACTCAAGCATTCAAGCAATTGATCATTTCAAGTCTCCATTCAAGGCTAAGTGTTGCATTCAAGACAAGGATTCAACCATTGAAGAGGAGATCACTTACTACATGCTACATACAACATACTACATACTACAACATACAACATCTAAACCTTCGCACATAAGGATACCAACATCCTTAGAACAAGGTATTAGTACTTGTTTACATTACAGTCATTTACATTTACAGCTCTTGCTCATTTCTTGGTTAATTCCAAAACCGGGGTTTGACCTAAAGGCAAACCCCTAATCCCTAACCCCCCAATCGTCTTCGCTTTTCTGTGTGTAGGTTGCAGGTACGCGGCTGAGATTGAAGATCTGGAATCCTTGTGCAGAGACGAACAGATCCCCCTTCGTTTGACGGATTTTTCGGAGGACCGTGGCGCCGGGCGCCATCGTCCTGACAACTTTTGCTCAAATTTGCAGGACAGCGCCGTATCGACATTTTACTGCTAATTCCAGGTCTGCAGCTTCATCCTATAACCCGAACTCAGTTTATAAGCGAATCTTTGTCACTTTCTATGCATGCTTAGCTTAATTCTTCTATGCACATTCTTTACAAAAGAGGGTAGCCTTGCTTTCCTAACCCTTGAAATTCATTTAGCATCCAATCTTACATTGTGTGGGATTGAATCTTATGAGTTTCAACCCCTCTTTTGAATGTAAAGTCTTCCCCTTAAGTGAAAACCCATCGAATCCTAGCGAACCTCCCTTCTCTCTCCTCGGAGTCGGAAGAGGGGAGACCAACTAGGGTTCGACCGCGATTTTCCGCTTTACAATATCCATGGTCTAGAATGTTGAAAAATGTTCATTCTAGTAGAAAACTTATTCACCCCCCCTCTCAGTGTTCTTAGATCCCAACAATTGGTATCATAGCCTAGTATCTCAGAAGAAGTTTAATAGCTTGAGGATGATCCTGAAACTAGAATCTTTGAACATGGTTATGGAAAAGCAACTTGAGATGGCTCTTGAGGATTATGATGCTGAAAGGATGAAGAACCTAAAATTGCAAGAAGAGTTAAATTCTTCAAATGAATTCATTCGTATCCTACAAGAAAGGTTATCATCTTCTAAAGCCAAGAGGAAAGAACTTCTGCAACAACTGGATGATGAGGAGAAGAATGCTCTTAAGGAACAATGTCAGAAACTAAGTCAAGCAAACATGCTCATGAAAAGTAAAATGCAAGATCTGACCATGAGGTTATCAAAAGATATTAAGGATAGGAAGAAGAAGGAAGATAATCTTACTATATCTCCGAAGAACAAATTTCATGAATGTGGTAGATTGACTCATGAGAATAATCTGTTCAGAACTAATTTGGCATAGTCCCAAAACAATGAACAAGAACTTGAAAGGAAAATAACTAATTTGAGAGATGATCTAACTATTGCAAATGAATATAAAGAAAATTTTAGGATCAGTGTTGCATAGTTGGATGACTTATTGAAAAGACAAAGAAAAATTGATGATTCTAGAGGACTTGGATTTGTACAAGATGAAAGCTCTGGTACTTCTAATGAAGATCAGACAATCGGTATGCAACACTCATCAGAATAGAGGAAACTGGTAAGGTAATATAATGCTTATAAATTCAATGGTAGATGTTTTGGTTGCAATAAATTTGGGCATATGGCTAAACAATGTAGAAATAAGGTAAATCTAAACTACAAATCTATTCCTGGTCAATGCACAAACTACAAGAAATATGGTCATAGATTAGAAGATTGTAGAATGAATGTTAAATGTCATGCATGTCAAAATTTTGGACATTTTTCTAATCATTGTAGGTCAAGAAATAATACTGGATATGTCAAAGCAATTTAGAAGAACAATGTTACATGCTATGCATGCAACAAAATAGGTCACATTGTTAAGTATTGTAGAAGAAAGACTAAACCAGATAATAATGATAAAAATAATGAGAAAGGAAAGCAAAAGGTAGATGAAATACAACAAGACCACACCAAGAGATAGATTAGAAAATATAAAGAACCAAATGGAGATGGATCTATACCGACAATTCCACCAGTAGAATAGGGTATTCCTCCACCAGTAACTGAGTTATAAGCCTTAGGGGTTGGCAAAGTCACTACTAAATCTTGCATATTATCCCAAAAGAGATCTAAGGAGATCTGGAAAGAGATCTAGAAAATTATGTTCATCATTGATGAAGGTTACCCCAACACATAACTATGAAATTGGCATCCGTAGGGTTGTTGGTGAAGCATTAATTACAAAAAATTAGGGTTTTATTCATTGATAAAAGAGGGTAAGTGAATTCATTTTCACTCATCGAGAATTCAAGCAATCAGAGAAAAGTAAAGGAAAATTAAGAATGAGCAAAGCATTTCGAGCTGTTATCTAAGGCACTCAATCTTTGACCGGCATTCAGGTACTTTTCAAAGTGGCATCTAGATCTTTAGCTCCTAGTTTTATTGCAAATCCCACAATCATCAAATTCAAGGATAGGTTAAGGCCTGTCTTTAAGGAGGTTCCTGGAATTGCTAAAAAGAAATATTTTGCAGGAGCATTTTCTAGGGTTCCTAAAGGCGTAATGTATGTTGAAGATGTGAGGGCATACATTCACTGCACTGTTGAGGATCAGGGCATAAAAGACATCAAAGGCATGTATCAATCAATAATACTAGGAGACTCTGGAAACATCAAACTAAAATTCAAAGTAATTGAGGATCTAGGGTTAACTGATATTCTATATTTACCGATATTCTATAATTTGTATTAACAAATTCATCTAGTTAGATAGACCCTACATGATAATGAAGGAATCTATTCAAGCTATCATCAGCTTACCCAGGGTTGGACAAGAACTTGGCAAGAAAATATCCAATACAGAGGTCCATGAACTCACCGATTCTACACTTGATAACAGATCAATGAGGATAAGCATGATCACTGACATAGATATAAAGTTTGCAAGCATGATCATAGGATACAAGGTAAATCAATCCAACTAATTGAATTTTGTAGCAATTTCATGCATGCATGTTGCATATCAGATGCTAAGGAATAATGTGAAGTATGATTTATGTGAATGGATGAGGAGTGAGTTGATGCTAAACCTTAGTAAGATAAAAGGAACCAAGAAAGACACTTTCAGATATGGAAACTTGATTGTTTGTTTAATGCTTTACTTCCTGAATGAGCTACCCAATTTAGGAAATAAAAATTGGTCTCATGACATACCAATAGGTATGCAAATCAAAGAAGCTATCATCAGTCTTGGTACTGATAGAGATGAGAAACTTTGGGGATATTTTAAGACATTTTAGGAAAAAATGAGGCAAAGGGAGAGAATTTCAAAGAACATTGTTGAGAAGTATTCCACTAATATATGTTTCATGGTGAAAACTAAAGAAAATCTCATGGAAGCAGTTGTACCTAGGCAAATATGGATTAGTGAGCTTAGATATGAGGTAGATGACAACATTTTTGAACTCTATGTGAAGACACTATTAGATGCCCCATTAGATTATAAAACAGAACATTTCGGTACAGCAGGAGAGAAGGCTCTTGAAGTAAAAACAAGTTTTAATAGGAAAAGAAGAGAGAAGAAAATAGAGAAGATGTTTGCATATGTTCAAGATGTGATCCATAAGATAGACACTCATCTGGGCTCGAAATCTAAACAAACAACCAAACTGGCATAGGTTGGTACTGCAAAAGTGAAGAAGCCACAAGTTCACATTTCCCCAGTCACTTCTGACTCTAACTCTGAGGATCATGAACCTCTAGATTTTAGAAGGGTGCAAAGGAAGAATGTGGTAAAACCACCAGTACAAAAACAAAAGGTAGAACCTAGGAGGAGACTTGTCAGAAAGGCAGCTTAGCCTACTGCATCTCTACCACTAGTAAGGAAGCCTATGCAGAAGAGGAAACTAGTCACATAGACAACCACAAGCAAAAAGAAGAAGGGTGATGATACTGGAATTGGTAAGACAACAATGACCTGTGCTGAACTTATTGATGAAGTTACAAAAGATGGAATATTTAAGAATATATCAAAGTATTATGAGGATTTAGAAGAGAATGAGAAAAATAAATTAGAAGAGACTATTTTATTTTATATAGACATCTATAAGAAATCCTTAGTTGAAATTTTGAAGGAAATACCTTTATCCTTGTATAATAAACTTGAAGCTAGAAGACTTGATGTTGTCAAGAGGGATAAGGAAATCAAGGAAGTTGCACTTTTGGAATTGTGTGGTACTATAAATAATGAAAAAATGAAAAGATATATAGACACTCCAAATAGGACAATTTTTAGCAGTAAAAAATGATAGATAAGCCTTATGATGGGGAGAGTAAATGAGGTCGTAAATGAGACAAGTAAGGGATTGACCAAATTCTTTTAGAAAAACCTTGACTTTCTCACATCTCAAGAAGAATTTGCAAGGGCAACATTTTCTACCATTCCTGACAAATCAAAAGGGAAGGGTATTTTGGGAATTTCAACTCCAATTTTGGCACAACCACAACTGATAGTTAAAGAGAGTGTAGAGTATGTACCAACACAAACCAATTTAGAGCAAGGGAATGTACAAGGCATTGGAAACACTATGGATGATACTCCACCGATAGCAACCGATACTGCACCAAGTGGGGAAACAACCAATACAAAAGAGGTTGAGATGGACAAGGTAAAATCAACTAAGTCCATACCAGTAGGTAAAATTGATTCCCTGGCATGAGTTTTGGCAATTGACACTTCTCAAGTTGAGAAGAAATCAATCTCGGAGTTGAGTCAAACATAATTAATGATGATGGCCACTTAGAAATTATTGAAGGAAGGGACTATAGATAAAGGGTTAATTGATCAATCGGTCTCTGTACTACACAGACTAATTCATGACTGTCAGTTTAAGGATGGACCAAGCCCTTCCGATAAGCTCAAGTCTTTAACAGAGCACATATCAAATAATTTTCAATCTTTGAGACAAATTATAGACTGACAAGCCTTGGACTATTTCTCTGTAGCAAAAAGAGTAGCTTTTGATCAGCTCATAGAAACAAGGAAGAAGAAAATAGAAGAAAAACTTATTCCCATTGAGATTTGTTTAAAACAATGTACTAATATTTACAGATTATGTTGTAATATAGGAAGTCTTACAGCTAATGTAGATAACAGATTAAAGGAGTTATATGATAAAATGGCTAATATTTCTAACACTTTTTATGGATTGACTACACTAACTACATCTGTTGATTGACAAATTTTGTCCTTGGATAACCAAGTTTTTCTCTTTTGAGAAGGATAAAGATAAAATCATAAGGAGGGAAAGAAATCTAAGAGGATTGGTAAGCCCTAGAATTGATTCATTGGGTGTTCACAAGAAAGAATGCATGGATATGTTAGTAAAACCCACACCAATAGATATCTAGGAGAAGGAAATAGTTACCCACTTACTAAGTGGACTTGCATCTATATCTGATACTTTCAAATCATGCTAGGATACATACCTTCAGTTGCTACAAAAATCATACCCAGAAATCCAAAAGATGACTAAGCTCTAGTGACACTAATAATATTCTTTCATTCTTTCAATTCTTTCACCAGTCTTTGGCATTAATGTCAAAGGGGGAGTATGTATATATGTGAAAAATATCAAGGAACATGTTATCAGATGGAGTATATTACTCAGGGGGAGCACATCGGTAGGGAATTTATTTTTCACATGAGCGTTTCCATCAATGCCAAAGGGGGAGAATGTTGGCAATTTACACTCATTAAATTCATTTCGTTGTCATTGATGGAAACAATATCTAATGGAAGTCACAAAACGACACCAGGAGGTATATATCAGTAGATATTGGCATTGGAAGCATTCAGGGCTACACCGACATCAATACTTCAAGGAAGCCGACATCAAGGAAGATTTATTTAGAAAATCATTTTGTAATTATTGTCGAGCTCGACATTGAATATCTTTTTTTAATGTATTGTAAGTTGACATAAGGCATATTTTTTGTAATGGGTATATAGGTCAATCTGCTAGGTCATTTTGAATATGATATAGGTTGTGACATAGGAGAATATAACATAACTATATAATGGAAAGTATATGTATGAAGATCATTTTGTATGTGAATGTTATATCATGTAATGATCTATAGATAGATTGGAAAGCATTCTTGGAGGAGAAGAGATATCGGTAGTAGTAAGGTTTATGAACTAGTACAGAGGAGAGATAGAACCAAAACTCTATTTGGCATAGTAGATGCATTTTTTACTTCATTTTTCAGTATTTTACTTTGGTAGAAGCTTGTAATCAATGAGAATCTTTAGTGATGAGCAGTATGCTCTAGGCAGTGTGCCTTCTTGCATGTGCAGGGCCCCATTATATGTAATATATTTTCATATGGCTAGTGAACTGATATTGTGGGTCACAAATCCCACCGTGGTTTTTCCTCATTAAGGTTTTCCACATATAAATTCTATGAGTTATGGTGTTCATTTACATGGATGGTTTTTTTTCTTCTTGCTATATGTTTGCTAGTATATATATATATATATACATATATATATATATACATATACATATATATATATACATATATATATATATGCATATACATATATATATACATATACATATATATATACATATATATATATATACATATATGCATGGTATATAATGTTGAAAATTGTTCATTCCGATAGAACACTAATTCACCCCCCCTCCCTCTCAGTGTTCTTAGATCCCAACATGGATATTCCACCACCATCGATAAAATATCAACAAATAAAAACTTAGCTACCACCGGTTATAAAGGCTACTCACAAGAAACTTGTAGAAAAAGTTGAAAAGAAGCCCTTTAAATAGGATAAGGGACAAGAGAAAGAGAAAACTGAGGAAAAGAAACCTATAGAAAAAGAAAAGGCAATTGTCAACATAAAAATGATGATGAAGATTACTCAATAGGAATCAAAGAGCCTATAGATGTAGATAATATGAGTGCATTAGAACTAATTGAGGTTGCAATTGTGATGCAATCTAGGGCTCATAAGAAGAGACTAAAAGAATAGAGGAAGGAAGCAGAAACAATCCAAACTGTTGTGGAAATTTTGTCCAGTCTTCTACCAGAGACTGATATTGGGAACTTGTCAACTCCTATTGGCAAGCTTGGCAAGCTTGGCTAGTTGGTCTTTGATGCTTTATACCAACTAAAGCCCCTTGAAGAAGCTGCTCAGACTTTAGTTGAGAAAAAATATAAGAAGAAAAGAGGAGAACATATTATTAAAGACATTGATACAGGGAAGATTGCTTTATCCCTGAATAAAGATCTTTTGAGAAAATCTATTGAAATAGGAGGCAAAATTATAGCCTATACATAAAATATTTCATTTTTCTATGCTCACTTAATTCAAAGGAAAATAGAGATAGAAGAGGAAATGCAAAAGATATGTAATGCCTACATACCTTAACAAGATTCGACCTTAATTTTTGGCAAATCGGTTGATGATTTGCAAAATCACTTAGATATGTATGATTTTGAATAGGCAAAGAGACTCTAGTCCTTGAAGGAGCTAAAGAATCTATTGAGACCCAAAGTGGACATCCTGCAACGAGCTTATAAGAATGCAGAAGTGGTTTTGGCTACTCCAGAGATGAGTACAGTTGATGCAATGGAAGAATTTTTTACATAGGTTATGACCACCATAGAGGTCACTGAAACCTTACTGGAAACATGGGAAAATCATTTTTCTCAAATGAAGCTTACTTTTAGTGATATTTTCTTGAAAATTGCAATGAAAACTCCTTGATAAAGTCTTTTACATGTTTGTATATATAAACTTTTGAGGCAAATTTGTCTATATATATATATTTCACTTTTCAATTTGGCATTGTTGTTAAGGGGGGGGTATAGAAATAGGTATATGTGTTCTTAAAATTTTGTATGTATTGTTAAGGGGGAGTTGAAATATGTTTGTTGTACATTTTCTTTTGTAAAGCACACTTAGTTGTAACTTTAGAAAATTTTCTAAGTGTTTCCATCAATGCCAAAGGGGGGGATTGTTGGTTTGATGATGATTGTAATGGATGACTTAATGTATTGTCATTGATGGAACATGTAGACACACATATATTCACATTGTCATCTTAGTCAAGACAAATCGGTATTACTTCTAAAAGTTACTTGTATTGCAACTGGTATTGATGTTTACTCAAAGATGGTTTAAAGGGTGTCAAATCGGTATATGTAGACAACTAGTATATGTAGGAATGGCTTTACACTAGCTTGGAAATTCAGTAGAAACCATCAAAGAAACAAATGGAGGATAATCGGTTTAGATGTTGATAGTGGTTAACTCCTAACCAGTATCGGTGTTCTGACTAGTAGTCATTGATTGTGTGATGAGTTATCACTGGTCGTTATGAGTTACCCCTTAGCGATAGATTTGGTGGAAATTTGTGATTAGTTATGTTTGATTGTCCAGATCCACTGCACCTAGGAAATTATGATATGATTCCTAATCCAAAATGAAATCTAATGTCTATATAATGACATTATGATGAACTATTTTTATATTTGTATGATGCAATACAAAAGTGATAAGTTATTGAAGGCATTGTAGAATTTGTTAGTGATGAAGTTGGTGATGCAGTTTTGAGTGAGAAGATTAGTGGATTTCAGGTCTGGCTTATGGAATTAGTTTATATCATGTTGTTGGTGCTTCTTGATCATATCCTAAGTATTTGGTGACTTTTCATTGGATGGTGTATTGTTATGGTGGTCCTATTTGGATCCGGTTAAATTTTCTATTATTTCATTGAGGGTTTCTACCGGTTAGTGAAGCATGTTGGATTTTGATATTACTCAAATTATTGATAGATATAATTCTTTCATTAATTGATTTAGGTCCATTCTATGTGATGTAAATCATAATATTGGTCTGGTGATATCGTGTGATGTAATTTTTGTAATTATGGGTTTATGGGTTTAGGATTTAGCCGACCATGTCAACAAGGTTGATGATTTATATTTATAGGTGACTTATTCATGTAATTGGTTATGGATAGGATGGTTTTGGGTGGTTAATTCTCCATAATAAGAGAAAGGATTATGTGTGAATAGATTCATATCATTCAAGTGAAGGTTGGAGAGGTTTTATATTGCTGAGAAAACAACAGTATTTAACCAGAATTGTATCAGGCATTTGGAGATGCTACTTTCCAAGTGCATTTATTTCCATATTGTAGTTTGATGATTATGTAAGTCAGTGTGACTTGCCTTTGTGATAAGAAGTGCACTCTAGGCTATTGTCCTTTCTGCAAGTCCAGACCCCATTGTAATTATTCACAATACTACTGGACAGTATTCATCTAATTGTGGGTAGGGTTTCCACAATGTTTTTTTCATTTTCAGGTTTTCCACATCAAAATATTGGTGTTATCCATGTTGTCCTTTCATGTTATATTCTTCATTTCTTTGTGCTCTCATTTAAGGTTTATAATTTATATAATTGTTGTTACTATTAGTAAATTGATTCACCCCCCCTCCTAGTCTACTCTCGGTATCACTATATTTTAACACTCTCAACCTGAACCAATAAAAAACCATAACCACCGCTACATAACTTCTTCTCCCAGAGTCCTCTATCACTGATACCACTCTGATGTAGAGATAAAGGTTCAACTCAGTACAATATGGGCATATTTCACAACAATGGGCTCATGTCTCCACTATCACTCTTCTTAAACTCAAAAATACCCCTCATAAAGACACCATTCTTCAATGGATCACAAGCACCAACTTTGGTCTTCACAAGGCTTAATCCCTTATACATGGGCTTGCACTTTTGTGGAGGTATTGATCAACAACACTAAACATAAAGAATGAACATTTTCTAGTACTTGGACCATTACAATAATTTCAACCATAGTGTTATTTGTGAGGATTCAGTTATTATTGAGAGGAGGGTGAATTAGTAATAACAAAAAACTTTAAACATTTCACCAATCTACAAAATAATTCACAAACAATTCATAACTAGTACTGGTAGATGGTTAAACATTCACCAAATTAAATTTAACATAATATTACCAGTAGCACCTAAGTGTTCAACATTAGGCAAATAAAACAAATATATGTGTAGCATCCTAAAATTGTGACACTTGCAATTTCGATCGCATTTGGGTCTTCCCGATGGTGACGCAACACGAAACCTGAATGGAGACCCCAAAACTTGTCCATGACACCAAAACTGTATTTTTCCAGCACCCTGCCTGATCCCTCCTTGCACCCTGTTGTCCCGGGAGGTGGGACCAGAGCGCCCAGCACCCTGGTCCCCCAGGACCAGGGCGCCCAGCGCCCTAGTCCCTGGCCCTATTTTGGGCCCGGTCTCCTATGGGGCTTTGGGTCTTTTTGTTTGCAATTTGGAAAATAACATTTCCTGGTCGGCCTAAGGTCGGGAAAATCAGTCTATCAGCCCTAATTGACAAGTATATAAACTACATTTTCCTCTCCCATTTGGGTAAGAAGGACATATGTGTACAAGCATGGAAGTGATATTCAAACATTCAAACATTCAAGCATTCAAGCATTCAAGCATTCCTTCAAGCAATTGATCATTCTAAGTCTCCATTCAAGGCTAAGTGTTGCATTCAAGACAAGGATTCAACCATTGAAGAGGAGATCACATACTAAAACATACAACATACAACAAACAACAACATCTATACCTTCGCACATAAGGATACAAACATCCTTACAACAAGGTACTAGTACTTGTTTTGCATTACAAACATTTACATTTACAGCATTTCTCATTTCTTGGTTAATTCCAAAATCAGGGTTTGACCTAAGGGCAAACCCCTAATCCCTAACCCCCCAATCGTCTTCGCTTTTCTATGTGTAGGTTGCAGGTACGCGACTGAAATTGAAGATCTGGAATCCTTGTGCAGAGACGAATAGATCCCCCTTCGTTTCGCGGATTTTTCGGAGGACCGTGTGCATGCCGGGCGCCATCGTCCCGTTAACTTTTGCTCAAATTTGCAAGACAGTGCCGTATCAAATTTTACTGCTAATTCCAGGTCCGCAGCTTCATCCTATATCCCTATCTCAGTTTATAAGTGAATCTTCCTCACTTTCTATGCATTCCTAGCTTAATCATTCTATCTACATTCTTTACAAAAGAGGGTAGCCTTGCTGTCTTAACCCTTGAAACACATTTAGAATCCAATCTTGCATTGTGTGGGATTGGATCTTGTGGGTTTCAACCCCTCTTTTGAATGTAAAGTCTCCCCTGAGTGAAAACCGTCAACCCTAGTAACCTCCCTTCTCTCTCCTCGGAGTTGGAAGAGGGGAGAGCAACTAGGGTTCGATTATTTTCCGCTTTACATTTTGGTGAACCTGATGTGAACATCCTTTCTAATTATTCATGATTAGATCTAAAAATTGTCTTCCTTAATTACATTTCCATGTTTGATCTTTTGCAAATTTTAGAGGTTAATTGCATAAAAACCCTAAATTTTCTTTTTAGTAATTGAGCTTGCGAAATGTTTAATTGTTAATGCTTGTTTCAGATCTACCCTTCTATTACAAATTATCAATTCATATTTGTGCTTTTATTCTAAAAATTAAGTGGTTAAGTGTCCAAACCCTAATTTTTGAAACCCTCTTGATTCAACCTTTGTCCGACAATTTCACTGATCAAAACATCTCCAAATCAGCTGTAACTTTGGATTCCACAATAAAATCATAAAATCCTTCATCCCTGAAAATTTGGAAAAAAGTTGTGAGGACTGTGTGCACTCCGAGCACCATCGTCCCCGACATTTTTTCTGAAATTTCGGGAGCTAGATCTTACTGTATTTTTTTGCTAAAATCCAGAATTTTGGCTGATTTTATCAATTCTAACACTTTCAAAATTACAGTCAAAGTTGGTCTTGTGATTGCTTGGTTTAAGGCTTCTAATCATTCAAAAATTGGTGAAATTGAAATTTTGTGTCAAAATTGTGTTCTTACTGTCCTAAATCTGAAAAGTGTGTTAGCATTCATTCTAAATTTCAGTGCTTTATTCAAATTTTTGCAATTTGTGACTTTTGAAATTAAATGCTTAATTACAACAACTTTGATTTCCGCTTTCAAAATTGAATTTTGCGTGAAATTGAGTCAACTTTTAAATTTCAAAACTTGCATTGCTTTTGGTATTCCCTCTAAAATCATAAAATTCAAAATTTCAGTTTCCCTCTCTCTTTCAAAATTCAAAATTTTGCATTTTTCGACAATCTTGGTAGGGTTCAATTTTGAGATTGCAACTTTAATTTGGCCTATCTACAAATCGTAAAATCACTCAATTTTTTCAGGTTAGCTTTAAAATCATCATACCTTTCATCCCTGTAAATTTCGAAAAAAGTTGCGAGGACCATGTGCACTCCGAGCGCCATGGTCCCTGACATTTTTTCCAAAATTTTGGGAGATTGTCGTGATTGCATTTAACAGCTTAAATCTAGGAGATTGGCTGATTTTACTGAAATTTGCTACCTCTAAATTCAAAATCTTCTCTCCCTTTCTAGTGCATGAGTTTTACAACAATAAGCCCTTCTTACACTATTCCCATTAGATGAAGCCATAGAATTAAGTCTTTCTGAGGTTTAATTACTGAGGAGATGGAACCTAATTTGAATAGCCCTTTTAACGAGGACATGGGTAATTCCTCTAATCCTCCTAATGATGAAGAAGCTCTCCATGAGGTTTCTGTAGAACAACTTGCGAAATTGGATAACCAATTTGATGATTTTCGATAATGGATGTCTCAAGAATACCCCGATAGTCAAGCTCTTCCTTTAATTGAGGGTCTAAAACATATGCTTCAAAGTGATAAGAATGGAATTGATATTTTGCGTGGTATTGCACACATTGTGGATTCGAATGTGATGCCTATAAAGAGTTGTGCTGAAACTTTGGGTTATACACAACCTCCTACACAAGTTAATCATTCTATTCCTTTGACAACTTCTATTGCTAGCATACCTACCTTTACATCAAACATAATGGCTACTTCTATACAAGACATTCCGCCTATGATCACCAGTCATGGGGGCAATCCTTCCTCTTCAATTAACCCTCTTCCTTCATTCAATCCGACTTCTTCATTCATTCCTTCAATGAGTGTTCCTATTGCATCTCCACAAATGAACATGACGCAAGGGGGCAATTCATTTAACCATTCCATTCCTCCCTGTAGTGTACCTCCTTTCCAATCCTCTCCTATGATTAACTATCATAGTGTCCCGCCACCTTACTCTTTACCTTCTTTCAATAACATAACACCTCCATCTCAATCTAACACATCTAATATGAATTCCTCGACTGAAGCGACCATTAACAATCTTGCACAAACTGTCTCTTCTTTACAGCAACAAATTGCCTCTATGAATCAATCTAAGTTTAGTGTGCCCACATTTGATGTTGCGAGCCCACTTTCTCTTGACATTGTTCGAGCTATCCCTCCTAAACATGTTGAAATCCCGCATTTGGAGCTTTATAATGGTAAAGGTGATCCTCTAACACATGTTAAGACTTTTCAAACAATCTGTACTGATTTTGCTTATGACCAAAGGTTGCTTGCAAAACTGTTCACTAGAACATTCAGAGACAAAGCCCTACAATGGTATTGCTCGTTGCCTTCTTATTCTATTACTTCATTCAAACAACTTGCAAATGCTTTCATTCAACAATTTCAAAACAATATAAGTCCTAAAGTTACTTTGATTGATTTAATGCATTGTAAACAAGGTGTTAAAGAAAAAGTGACTGATTTCATTGGTAGATATAAGCATTTGTATGCTCAAATCTCTTTTCCAGTGCCTAACAATGATATTCAAAGAATCTTTATTTCTAATTTACAAAAAGATATTCGAGACAAACTTCTGTTTTCAAAGTTTACTTCTTTCCAACAGTTGTGTGCAACTCTTCACAATTATCAACTGACTATGAGTCAAATGGAACAATCACATCCTATGGCTCTAACTGATAAGGGTGATAGTAGTCAACAACCATTTGGGAAGTTTAAACCGAACAGAGATTCCATCAAATTCAATGAAAACATCATCAACAACAATGTGAATGCAACATCAGGTGTGCCTCCTATTTCTAAGTTTTTCAAGAAAGAAAGAAAGTATACTCCTTTGAATGAATCATTGCATAGTATTATGAATAAGTTATTGGAACAAAATGTGCTTACTCTTCCTCCTGTAAGGCAAATTGATCCTACAAAGATTAATTCACCTTATTTTGATAACAAATCTTTTTGTCAATTTCATCATCAACCTGGGCATGATACTGAAAAATGTTTTGCTTTAAAGGGTAAAATTCAAGATTTGATTGATAATAATACTATCTCTATTTCTAGAGTGAATAATAAAGGCAACACATCTGTAGCTTCTCCTAACCAAAATCTTAAGATTTCTACTGATCCATTACCTTCTCATACCTCTAATGCGATTGAGGCTAATGATTCTTCTTTCTCATCTGATGGTCTTGTGTCTATGACTCCGAATGTGATTAACTTTGTAGAGCAGCAAGAAAACCCTAAAGAACCTTCCATCACATTTGATTCTAGTGAAACTATCAGGGCACCCGATGGTCCTTTATACATAGTTGCAAAAGTCAAGAATATACCTTACCGTGGAGTGCTTTTTGATCCTTCGTGCATGGTTAATGTTATTACTGAAGAATTTCTTTTTACTTCGCAATTGAATCAACTGATCTATGACAAAACAGATGTGGTTGTGAAATTATTTGATGCATTTTCTTCTCCTGCAATTGGTTCTATTACATTACCTATTGAGGTCCATAACAAATCCCTTGATGTGAACTTTGCTCTTATTCCATTTTTCGAACAATTTCGTGTGAAGCTTGGATATCCTTGGCTATCTTCCATGAAAGCTATTGCTTCTCCTATTCATAAATGTTTGAAATTTCCCCATAATGGTGAAGTTGTTACTATCAATCATAGTCTCTTTAAACCAGCTAAAAGAACTTCTAGCATTCCTATTGATTATTTTTGGCCTAAACAATTCCAATCCCTTCCTCTGCGAAGTGATCATCTTTCCAAATCTTATCAAAAGTGGAAAACAGATATGATCCTATCTCTAAGTGAACCTAGAACACCCAAACTTGATATTCCTATCATTCTTGAGAAGGAAGTTCTTCCTTTGAAAGATAAAACTAATGTCTTTCCTCAAGAAGATTCCAAACCCATCCCTATGGATGTGACTATGTCTATGCCTAATAAACTTCCTAAAAGTAGACCTATACCTCCTCATCATGATGGACTTGGTCTTCTTCCTAAACCAAAAATTCCTCCTTTATATGGAGCAGTTCCTCCTCCTTCCTTCTATAGAGAGAAGAGACCTTCCTCTTCTCCTATTATCCAGCCTAAGAGACCACAACCTAAACACCCAAATGATAAGGATGAGAACATTCCTCCTCCTCAATCTCCTCAACTTCCTACTAAGACTAGACAAAATCATTCTGCACGTGAACGCTGATGAAAGCATCGTCTTAGAGCTTAGGCAGCTGCTTCTCAAACTTTACAATCTCCAACAACACCTTCAACAAGCATTATTCCATTTTCTCCAAAATCTCCTAAACATAAGACGCATGATGATCTTGATCCTGTGCGTGTTAAAGATCCTATTTTTATAAATCTTGATGATGATATAGATGACAATGTTATTCATGATGAAAATGTTACTCCTCTTGCTTCTGATAGTGAATATGAACTTGTTGATATTGATAACCATTTATCTAACGAATTTTCTAAAGCACTTATCCTAGCTCCTAGAAAAGAACAACGTGGCTTGGAACATGAACATAGCCCTTGTTTGGATCTTGTGATAGCTCCATCTGCTGTGTTGGATGTTCCTCCTCTAGCGTGTTCCTTGCCTTCCCGAAACATTGATCAGCAAGATCGGGGGGTAGATGACGTGCTAGACTAGTTACATTAGCATGGCAGAATCTCTCCTCCTCTCTTTTGTTACTTCTTCTATATGTTATTCTCATTCTTCTATTTGTTGTCCTTAGTGTTGTCTACTTGAGGACGATGCAAAGCATTGAGATCTCTTTTGGTCTCTCTCTCATGTTGACTCAAAAGACACATGTGTTCCCTTCTTCTAAGTGACCTTCCTTGATTGGGGAATGAAGAACAATTATGCATACATACATATGATATATACATGAATTATCATACAGCATACCGACCCCGAGGAAAGCAAAGTCACCTTGTGCTTTGTGTTTTATGTCTATTATCCTTGGGTTTATCTCACACTTGGGGGCTAAATCTTTGTGATAACGTGCTCCTTTCCCTTCTCATTTCCTATATGTATCACTACCTTAAAGCAATCACCCCTGTTGAGGTGTGTGCGATCGCTTTAACATAGGGGGGCATACACCCCATCTATCCCTTCAGGATACTTGAAAATTTCTTGGCGAACCTAGCTTTGCCTTGAAAATTTTTGGTATTCCTCTTGCATGACTCATAGTGAGGGAACCTTACTACTGATAGTCATGGTTCTCCCTCGTGATCTTCCCTTTTACTTTGTCAATCGAAGTCGTAAGATCCTTAGTCCACTGGGGTCTTGGTGTATCTTGCCTCCTTGACGTGATGAAAGTTTTTCAATGTTGTTTCCTTGTACTTTACCGAAAGTATGAGCGTACGCTTATACTCCCGCTAAAGTGGGGGCTAAATGTAGCGTCCTAAAATTGCAACACTTGCAATTTTGACCGCATTTGGTCTTCACGATGGCGGCGCAACAAGAAACCTGAATGGAGACCCCAAAACTTTTCCATCACACCAAAAACTGTATTTTTCCAGCACCCTGCCTGATCCCTCCTTGCACCCTGCTGTCCCAGGAGGTGGGACAAGAGTGCCCAGCACCCTGGTCCTTCAGGACCATGGCGCCTAGCGCCCTGGTCCCCCAGGACCATGGCGCCTAGCGCCCTGGTCCCTGGCCCTATTTTGGGCCCGATCTCCTATGGGGCTTCGGGTCTTTTTGTTTGCAATTTGGAAAATAACATTTCCTGGTCGGCCTAAGGTCGGGAAAATCAGTCTATCAGCCCTAATTGACAAGTATATAAACTACATTTTCCTCTCCCATTTGGGTAAGAAGGACATATGTGTACAAGTGTGGAAGCGATATTCAAACATTCAAACATTCAAGCATTCAAGCAGTCAAGCATTCCTTCAAGCAATTGATCATTCTAAGTCTCCATTCAAGACTAAGTGTTGCATTCAAGACAAGGATTCAACCATTGAAGAGGAGATCACATACTACAACATACAACATACAACAAACAACAACATCTATACCTTCGCACATAAGGATACAAACATCCTTACAACAAGGTACTAGTACTTGTTTTGCATTACAAACATTTACATTTACAGCGTTTCTCATTTCTTGGTTAATTCCAAAACTGGGGTTTGACCTAAGGGAAAACCGCTAATCCCTAACCCCCCTATCATCTTTGCTTTTCTGTGTGTAGGTTGCAGGTACGTGGGTAAAATTGAAGATCTGGAATCCTTGTGCAGAGACGAACAGATCGCCCTTCGTTTCGCGGATTTTTCGGAGGACCGTGTGCACGTCGGGCGCCATCGTCCCGTCAAATTTTTCTCAAATTTGCAGGACAGTGCCGTATCAACATTTTACTACTAATTCCAGGTCCGCAGCTTCATCCTATATCCCTATCTCAGTTTATAAGTGAATCTTCCTCACTTTCTATGCATTCCTAGCTTAATCATTCTATCTACGTTCTTTACAAAAGAGGGTAGCCTTGCTGTCTTAACCCTTGAAACACATTTAGAATCCAATCTTGCATTGTGTGGGATTGGATCTTGTGGGTTTCAACCCCTCTTTTGAATGTAAAGTCTCCCCTAAGTGAAAACCGTCAACCCTAGTAACCTCCCTTCTCTCTCCTCGGAGTTGGAAGAGGGGAGAGCAACTAGGGTTTGATTATTTTCCACTTTACAATATGAAATGAACAACTTAAAAATCTAACCACACCATGAACACCAGGATTTTTCAAGTTGAAACCCAAAAGATCAGGCATGTTAGGACACACCTAGTTAACGGATTTTAAGTCTATTGTAACTATTCGAAAACAACAGATGAATGATCTGGACTCAACAATTCATCACTTTCTATTTCAAATCCTTTTCAACTCCAATCTACTTCACTCATGGAGACATCACAATTTGGTTCAGCACACACACACTTCTATGATCACCTACACACTAAACCTTCAAAAACATGACCAAAATAATCTTTACAATAAGGTGGGTTACATAACCCTAGCAATTTTGAACTTACATAAAACTACATCAAAGCATGGGAAAATAATCTATCAAAACATATTACAGATCATTACAACAATTTGCAAGACAAATACAATTGTTGAATTATCATAACACATCACCACAACTCGATCTGATATGCTTTCAAACTCTTAACACATTCTTCTGAACACTTTGCTACTTCCCAAGAAATTGGTTCTTTGTACATGCCAAAATAGAATCTTATCTCTTCACACAAATTCGACCACATCATCGTTAACTTATGAATATAAGAGAATCACCACCAAACCATAAAACATAACCGGTCAAAGAGATCTTATTACCAGTTCTTAAACCCTCGCTGAATAACAATAGTCAATTACAAAGATGACTTTCGGTTCTCCAATCATGATGCAGTTCATGTGATAGACTCATTAAGATGCCATAAGCACACATTCCAAACCACAAATCCTATCTCAACAAATATCAACACTACAACCATCTCCTTCTTTGTTCATTCTTATCGGTTCACTATCACCTTATTATTTTATATTTCCAACTCAATCCATTCAATCTATTACCAATTAGAGAATACCAATAGAATAGGATAACATATGAAACATAGAAAAACATGGATAAACATGGTTGCCATCAATGAAAACACAAATAATTGATCATATCCTAATTGTATCAACACCAACAGTTCATCAATATATCATCGCCAATAGTCCTAACAACATCATCCTGTACTGGTACACCATCATGTCCATCAGTTATGCCAATCATGCAAATATTCTCCCTATTTGATATTTATGGCAACACTAAAATAATTCAATACTGTAACAATCAAAGCACAAACTCATCATGACATGTTGTACTAATCTTTTCTTCACCTTATTGTCACATTTCTTCTTTCAGTTTCTTATGCTTATAACAACTCCCCCTGATTATAAAATTTCTTCTCCCCCTTTGACGAAAATTCCAAAGGTACAAATGCATCTACTATCTTCATCTCTACATATTAGCTGCTTCCCCTAAGGAGTAGCCCTCTTCTCATCAATCCACTTTGAAGGATATTCAAGAAGTCCACTAGATTTATGGTTCCACATCTGCTTAGTTGACCTTAGGTAGGGGTAAAACCCCTAAATTTCCTTGGAGATATTAAAATGTAGCCTTAGGAAATGGTTTGGTGAATATATCTACCAATTGTTCCTTACTTGTCACATACTCCATTCTCACTTTCTTCTCATGTACTCTTTCTCTCAAAAATTGATACTTAAACTCGATTTGTTTTGTCCTAGAATGTAGTACCGAGTTATTAGAAATATTTATAGCACTTGTAGTATAACAATGTAGGATCACCAATTTATTCATGTCTTCCTTGAATCCTTCCAAGAAATTTCTCATCCAAATAGACTGTGTACAATTCATGGATGTTTCCACATATTTTGTTTCTACTGTAGGCTAAGATATACAAGTTTGTTTCTTACTAGTTGAAGCTACCAGTCTACCACCTCAAAATAATTCTCCACTGGTTGTGTTTTTGTGGTCATCAACATTCCCTGACCAATTAGCATCAGTGAATACTTGCAGAGAAAAATCACCTTTATATGGATACCACAATCCATAATCAATTATCCCTTTAAGATATCCAAATATCTTCTTTATTGTTGTCATGTGTGTTTCCTTAGGGCTCTTTTGAAATCTTGCTACTAAACCAACTACATTGGCAATACCTAGTCTACTATGAACAAGATAATGAAGTTTTCCAATCATGGATTTGTATTCTTTCTCATCCACAAAGGGTGAATCATCTTCTTTTTACAAATTTCAATCGATAACCATAGGTGTTCCCACTGGTTTATAGTCTTCCATTCCAAAGGTCTTTATCACTTCTTTTATATACTTAGACTGACAGATAAAAATTCCACCTTATAGCTATTGGACCTACAATCCAATGAAAAATTTATCTCACCTATCAGAGACATCTCAAACTCATTCTTCATCTCATCTGTAAAAGTCATAGACATATCATCATTTCCTCCAGATATGATGTCATCAAAAAATACTTCAGCAATCAACATCTTGTCTCCGTCAATCTTCAAATAAATATTTTTATCCTCACTTGTTCTCTAAAATCCCATCTTAATTAGATGTGCATGTAATATTTCAAACCATGCCCTTGGTGCTTGCTTCAATCCATATAATTCCTTGTGTATCTTCCATACCATATCCTTATCTTCATATAATGCAAACCCAACTGGTTGTTCAATATATACCTCTTCTTCAAGCATACCATTCAGAAATGTTGACTTAACATCTATTTGATAGACTTTTAAACCTTTAAAAGATGAACATGCAAGTAGAATTCTAATACTTCAAGCCCGACAATAGGTACAAAGGTCTCTCCATAGTCTTCACCTACTTCTTGTGCATACCTTGTGCAAACAAGTCTTGCCTTGTTTCTTACAACTTTTCCTTCTTCATTCAACTTGTTTCTAAAATACCCACTTAGTACCAATAACATTTTTTGTCTTCAGGTCTAGGAACAAGTTACCATGTGTTGCTTTTCTCAATTTGATCAAGTTCTTCTTCCATTGCCTTTAACTAGTCATCATCTTTAATAGATTCTCTTCTTGTCTTTGGTTCAACTTTGGAAATTAGATAGGAGTTTTCTCTAATTTTTTTTTTGGTCTGTAGTCTAACATTCTTATCACCTATTATCTAGTCTTCAAAAATATATAATTTTACATACCTTGGTATAATCGGTTCTGGTGCAGTAACCTCTTCTTGTTCTTCATCTTCTTCATCATCTTCTATTGGTTGAGTATCTTCATCTGCACTCTCGGTTCAATAATCAGGATTTTTTCTTCATCATCTACTGGATCATAATTGTTGGCACAATTAGATCTATCAGAGAACTCATCAACTTTTACATTCACACTCTTTGCAATCTTCTTTGTTTTTTTGTTATAACACTTAAAAGATTTTCTTTTAGTAGATTAGCCAAGGTATGTACCCTCATCACTCTTTGGGTAAAATTTATCAGTATATTCATCTTTTTTAATAAAACATCTACTGCCAAAAACTTTTTCAATAACTGACATTAGGGATTTTACAATACATTAACTCATAGGGTGTCTTTTCATTACCATTCTTCACCAGTACCCAATTCAAAGTGTAAATAGTAGTTCTAATTGCTTCTCTCCAAAACATCTTTGGTGCATCTCCCTGAATAATCATAGTCCTTGAAACTTCAACAATGGTTTTGTTTCCCCTCTACAATACCATTCTATTGTGGTTTTCTAGGCAAATATAACTACCTCTTTATTCAATTTTCATCACAATACTTTAGAAACTTATTTGATGTAAACTCTCCATCCTAGTCAAATCTCAGACACATAGATTTCTTACCAATTTCCTTTTCTACTAAGGATTTGAATGCCTTGAATTTTCTAAAATCTTTTGACTTATCCTTCAAAAAAGTGACCCACATCATCCTTGAAAAATCAGCAATAGACAACATGAAATACTTATCACCATTAAAGATTCTAGTCCTCATCGGACCACACAAGTCAGTGTGCACCAAGTCAAGAATATTCTCAGAAGAAAAAGATTTACTCTTAAAAGTAGATGTAGTCATCTTACCCATCTAACATTCTTTACACAACACATTGTCTGGTTTAACAAGTTGTGGTATACCTCTCACAATACTATATTTGCTGACCTTAATCACATTATCAAAGTTCACATGACAAAACCTTTTGTGCCATAACTAGCTATCTTCAACCTTATGAACCTAACAACTATTTACATTAGCATTCAGATGAGATAGATTACCTTTAGTTTGTTTTTAGGTAGAAATTAAGTCTCCTTTGCATCCTAAGATCCTACACACTCCACCTTTTTAACTCAAGATGATATCCTTTGTCATTGAACTGACTAGGACTCAATAAATTATGTTTTAGACCTTCAACCCAATAAAAATCATCTACATTACTTTTACCATTCAAAGAGATAGATCCTTTACCTTTTACCATATAGGAAGAATTGTATCCAATCTTACAACACCACTATCAAACTCTTCAAGAGAAATAAAATTATTCATATCATCGATCAAGTGGTGTGACCAACTACTATTAATAATCCATTCATTAGTGTTGTCAATGTGAGATACCAAATCCTTTTTGTCAGACAAATCCTCCTTTGCAGCAACAAAGGGAATCTCCTCATTGTCTCCATCCTTAGATCCTTCATCAGTGACTCCTTCATCCACTGCAACATAGCACTATTTCTTTCCTTTTTCCTTATATTTTCTAAACTTTTCCTTTTGATCACTATTAGGATAGTTTGCAGCTATATGTCCTCTCTTATTACAAGAGAAACACTTCAAGGGAAGTTTACCTTTGTACGTACCAGTGCCTCTAGGAACTATTTTTACTAATAGAGATTCAAAATCCATCAGATTATCTTCATCACCCACATCAGCATTTCTACCACCATGATGGTTTGATCTTCATTCATGACTATGACAAGTATCTTTCCCTTTTCTCACTGATACACTTCATACAATGCTTTGAAATCTAATTTAGCCTTAATACCATTGTTACCAAAACTATTTAACTCAAAAATAGTAATTTTACCAACCAAAGAATCAATAGTTACCTTATCATTACTTACTAATCTCAACTCTTGAATAGAAGACACTCTGATTGCATAGGAAGGCAATAGGGTTCTAAGCATCTTACTCATAATAATGTCTTCATCTATAGTCCCACCAACACTTTTAATAACACCAACAACCTCTTTAATCCTTTATCCATACTGAGTAATATTTTCACTTTCCATCATTTTCATATCATCAAACTTTCCTCTAAGACTCTCTTCCTTAGCCTTTTGAATATGCTTATCACCACCATAGATTAGTTCTAACTTCTCCCAAAGTTCAAAAGAAGTCTCTAAACCAAGGACATCAATATATTCAGTATCAAACACCATACTTAATATAGCTTCTAGTGCTTGATTTCTTTCTTGCTGCTCCTTAAGCTAATTTGCAGTCAGAGGATCAGTAGGAGGTACATAGTTAGTAATAACATGCTACTAGAACTAAGGATCTATACCTTTGATATAAATATTCATTCTATCTTTCCATATTTTGTAGTTTTCCTTAGTGAAATTGGGGTCCTCCTTCTTCTTCATCTTTCTTCAATCTTTTCCTCAAGTAGTTAAGCTTCTGCACAAAGAGGACCTAATGCTCTGATTATTATTTTTGTGGATCTATTTATTACTGAGAGGGGGTGACTCAGTAATAACAAGAAACTTTAAATCTTTCACCGATAAAAAAAATACTTCACAAATAGTTCATAACCAATGTCGGTAGATGATTAAACATTCACCAAATCAAATTTACCATAATATCATCGGTAGCACCTAAGTGTTCACCATTAAGAAAATAAAGAAAAGATATGAAATGAACAACTTGAAAATCCAACCACAACATGAACACTAGGATTTTTCACGTGGAAACCCAAATGGGAAAAACCACAGTGGAAATTAGTACCCACAAATAATACACTTTTAGAATGCACCCTATTAGGAGCCTAGCCTAGTTAGGAGCTTTCGAACAATACCCGATTAAGAGAAGACCTTGTTAGGAGTCACCTGATTAAGGGATTTACAACTTAGCCCTATTAGGAGCTTTACCCTATTAGGAGTAACCTTGCTGGAGGATTTAAGCTTAAGTTGTTGATGATAGAATTATAAAGCACTGAGAGTGGGGGGGTGGTGAACTAGTGACAAAAAAAACAATACTACTTTAAACATTGACCGATTAAGATACTTAACACATTTACTAAACATTATGCATGCAATCTAAAATTGTATTAAATCATCCACAATAAGTAAAACATCCACCATAAAACATCCACAATAAGTAAAACATCCACCATAACACAAGTGTTTATACATGGAAAACCCAAATGGGAAAAATGATGGTGAGATGGGACTCACAAGTTAACTAACTGTAGTAATAGATAACTAACTGGTTAAGGTCTACAAAAATGCCCTGCTAGGAGAGAATCGTGTTAAAGATCCCAAGGCTCTATTAGGAGCTATACCTTATTAAAGGTAGTACCTTGTTAGGAGTAATCTCGGTAGAGGATTTCTGAATCCAAACTAAGGGATCACCTTTTTAGAGGATTTGGTGAATGTTTAATCATCTACTGGCATTGGTTATGAACTATTTGTGAAGTATTTTTTTTATCGGTGAAAGATTTAAAGTTTCTTGTTATTACTGATTCACCCCCTCTCAGTAATAATCAGAGCATTAGGTCCTCTTTATACAGAAGCTTAACCACTTGAGGAAAAGATTGAAGAAAGATGAAGAAGGAGGGTCCCAATTTCACTAAGGAAAACTACAAAATATGGAAAGATAGAATGAATATTTATATCAAAGGTATAGGTCCTTATTTCTAGTAACATGTTATTACTAACTATGTACCTCCTACCAATCCTCTGACTGCAAATTAGCTTAAGGAGCAACAAGAAAGAAATCAAGCACTAGAAGCCATAGTAAGTACAGTGTTTGATACTGAATATATTGATGTCCTTGGTTTAGAGACTTCTTTTGAAGTTTGGGAGAAGTTGGAACTAATCTATGGTGGTGATAAGCATATTCAAAAGGCTAAGGAAGAGAGTCTTAGAGGAAAGTTTGATGATATGAAAATGATGGAAGTTGAAAATATTACTCAGTATGGACAAAGGATTAAAGAGGTTGTTGGTGTTATTAAAAGTGTTGGTGGTATTATAGATGAAGACATTATTATGAGTAAGATGCTTAGAACCCTATTGCCTTCCTATGCAATCAGAGTGTCTTCTATTCAAGAGTTGAGATCAGTAAGTAATGATAAGGTAACTGTTGATTCTTTGGTTTGTAAAATTACTGTTTTTGAGTTAAATAATTTTGGTAACAATGGTATTAAGACTCAATTATCTTTCAAAGCATTGTATGAAGTGTATCGGTGAGAAAAGGGAAAGATACTTGTCATAGTCATGAATGAAGATCAAACCATCATGGCGGTAGCACTACTGATGTGGGTGATGAAGATAATCTGATGGATTTTGAATCTCTATTAGTAAAAATAGTTCCTAGAGGCATTGGTACGTACAAAGGTAAACTTCCCTTGAAGTGTTTCTCTTGTAATAAGATAGGACATATAGCTGCAAACTGTCCTAATAGTGATCAAAAAGAAAAGTTTAGAAAATATAAGGAAAAAGGAAAGAAATAGTGCTATGTTGTAGTGGATGAAGGAGTCACTGATGAAGGATCTAAGGATGGAGACAATGAGGAGATTCTCTTTGTTGCTGCAAAGGAGGATTTGTCTGACAAAAAGGATTTGGTATCTCACATTGACAACACTAATGAATGGATTATTAATAGTAGTTGGTCACACCATTTGATCAGTGATATGAATAAGTTTATTTCTCTTGAAGATTTTGATAGTGGTGTTGTAAGATTGGAAACAATTCTTCCTATGTGGTACAAGGTAAAGGATATATCTCTTTGAATGGTAAAAGTAATGCAGATGATGTTTATTGGGTTGAAGTTCTAAAACATAATTTATTGAGTGCTGGTCAGTTGAATGACAAAGGATATCATCCTGAGTTAAAAAAGTGGAGTGTGCAGGATCTTAGGATGCAAAGGAGAATTAATTTCTACCTAAAAACAAACTAAAGGTAATCTATCTCATCTGAATGCTAATGTAAATAGTTGTTAGGTTCATAAGGTTGAAGATAGCTAGTTATGGCACAAAAGGTTTTGTCATGTGAACTTTGATAATGTGATTAAGGTCAGCAAATATAGTATTGTGAGAGGTATACCACAACTTGTTAAAACAGACAATGTGTTGTGTAAAGAATGTTAGATGGGTAAGATGACTACATCTACTTTTAAGAGTAAATCTTTTTCTTCTGAGAATATTCTTGACTTGGTGCACACTGACTTGTGTGGTCCTATGAGGACTAGAAGCTTTAATAGTGATAAGTATTTCATGTTGTCTACTGATGATTTTTCAAGGATGATGTGGGTCACTTTTTTGAAGGATAAGTCAGAAGATTTTAGAAAATTCAAGGCATTCAAAGCCTTAGTAGGAAAGGGAACTGGTAAGAAATCTATGTGTCTGAGATCTGACCAAGATGGAGAGTTTACATCAAATAAGTTTCTAAAGTATTGTGATGAAAATTGAATAAAGAGGTAGTTATATTTTCCTAGAACACCACAACAGAATGGTATTGTAGAGGAGAAAAAAAACCATTGTTGAAGTTTCAAGGACTATGATTATTCAGGGAGATGCACCAAAGATTTGGAGAGAAGCAATCAGAACTACTATTTACACTTTGAACCGGGTACTGGTGAAGAATGGTAATGAAAAGACACCCTATGAGTTATGGTATGGTAAAATCCCTAATGTCAGTTATTGAAAAAAATTTTGGTAGCAGATGTTTTATTAAAAAAGATGAATATACAGATAAATTTGATCCCAAGAGTGATGAGGGTACATTCCTTGGCTAATCTACTAAAATAAAATCTTTTAAGTGTTATAACAAAAGAACAAAGAAGATTGCAAAGAGTGTGAATGTAAAAGTTGATGAGTTCTCTGATAGATCTAATTATGCCAACAATTATGATCCAGTAGATGATGAAGAAAAAATTCTGGTTATTGAATTGAAAGTGCAGATGAAGATACTGAAGAAACAAAAGATGGTGAAGAAGATAAAGAACAAGAAGAGGTTATTGCTCCAGAACCTGTTATACCAAGGTATGTGAAATTATATATTTTTGAAGACTAGATAATAGGTGATAAGAATGTTAGACTGCAGACCAAAAAAAAAATTAGAGAAAATTCCTATCTAATTTCCAAAGTTGAACCAAAAACAAGAAGAGAATCTCTTAAAGATGATGATTGGTTAAAGGCAATGGAAGAAGAACTTGATCAAATTGAGAAAAATAGCACATGGTCACTTGTTCCTACACCTGAAGACAAAAAATGTTATTGGTACTAAGTGGGTATTTTAGAAACAAGTTGAATGAAGAAGGAAAAGTTGTAAGAAACAAGGAAAGACTTGTTTGCATGAAGTATGCACAAGAAGAAGGTGAAGACTATGGAGAGACCTTTGTACCTATTGTCAGGCTTGAAGGTGTTAGAATTCTACTTGCATTTGCATCTTTTAAAGGTTTAAAAGTCTATCAAATAGATGTTAAGTCAACATTTTTGAATGGTATGCTTGAAGAAGAGGTATATATTGAACAACCAGATGGGTTTGCATTATATGATGATAAGGATATGGTATGCAAGATACACAAGGAATTATATGGATTGAAGTAAGCACAAAGGGCATTGTTTGAAATATTACATGCATATCTAATTAAGATGTGATTTTAGAGAACCAGTGAGGATAACAATATTTATTTGAAGATTGATGGAGATAAGATGTTGATTGCTGAAGTATTTGTTGGTGACATCATATCTGGAGGAAATGATGATATGTCTATGAATTTTACAGATGAGATAAAGAATGAGTTCGAGATGTCTCTGATAGGTGAGATAAATTTTTCATTGGATTGCAGGTCCAATAGCTATAAGGTGGAATTTTTATTTGTCAGTCTAAGTATATAAAAGAAGTGATGAAGACCTTTGCAATGGAAGACTATAAACTAGTGGGCACACCTATGGTTATCGGTTAAAATTTGTAAAAAGAAGATGATTCACCCTCTGTGGATGAGAAAGAATACAAATCCATGATTGGAAAACTTCATTATCTTGTTCATAGTAGACCAGATATTGCCAATGTAGTTGGTTTAGTAGCAAGATTTCAAAAGAGCCCTAAGGAAACACACATGACAACAATAAAGAAGATATTTGGATATCTTAAAGGGATAATTGATTATGGATTGTGGTATCCATATAAAGGTGATTTTTCTTCGCAAGTATTCACTGATGCTGATTGGTCAAGGAATGTTGATGACCACAAAAACACAACTAGTGGAGAATTATTTTTAGGTGGTAGACTGGTAGCTTCGACTAGTAAGAAACAAACTTGTATATCTTAGCCTATAGCAGAAACAAAATATGTGGAAAAATCCATGAATTGTACACAATCTATTTGGATGAGAAATGTCTTGGAAGGATTCAAGGAAGACATGAATAAATTGGTGATCCTACATTGTTATACTACAAGTGCTATAAATATTTCTAATAACTTGGTACTACATTCTAGGACAAAACAAATTGAGTTTAAGTATCAATTTTTGAGAGAAAGAGTACATGAGAAGAAAGTGAGAATGGAGTATGTGACAAGTAAGGAACAATTGGCAGATATATTCACCAAACCATTTCCTAAGGCTACATTTTAATATCTCTGAGGAAAGTTAGGGGTTTTACCCCTACCTAAGGTCAACTAAGCAGATGTGGAACCATAAATCTAATGGACTTCTTGAATATCCTTCAAAGTGGATTGATGAGAAGAGGGCTACTCCTTAGGGGGAGCAGCTAATATGTAGAGATGAAGATAGTAGATGCATTTGTACCTTTGGAATTTTTGTCAAAGGGGGAGAAGAAATGTAATAATAAGGGGGAGTTGTTATAAGGATAAGAAACCGAAAGAAGAAATGTGACAATAAGGTGAAGAAAAGATCAATACAACATGGCATGATGAGTTCGTGCTTTGTTTGTTACAGTATTGAATTATTTTAGTGTTGCCATAAATATCAAAGAAGGAGAATATTTGCATGATTGACATAACTGATGGACATGATGGTGTATCGGTACAGGATGATGTTGTTAGGACTATTGGCAATGATATATTGATGAACTGTTGGTGATGATACAATTAGGACATGATCAATTATTTGTGTTGTCATTGATGGAAACCATGTTTATCCATGTTTTTCTATGTTTCACATGTCATCCTATTCTATTGGCATTCTCTAATTGGTAATAGATTGAATGGATTGAGTTGGAAATATAAAATAATAAGGTGATAATGACCCAATAAGAATGAACAAAGAAGGAGATGGTTGTAGTGTTGATATTTGTTGAGATAGCAGTTGCGGTTTGGAATGTGTGCTTATGGAATCTTAATGAGTCTATCACATGAACTGCATCATGATTGGAGAATCAGAAGTCATCTTTGTAATTGACCATTGTTATTCAGTGAGGGTTTAAGAACTGGTAATAAGATCTCTTTGACCGGTGATGTTTTATGGTTTGGTAGTGATTCTCTTATATTCATAAGTTAACGATGACGTGGTCAAATTTGTGTGAAGAGAGAAGATTCTATTTTGGCATGTACAAAGAACCAATTTCTTGGGAAGTAGCAAAGTGTTTAGAAGAATGTGTTAAGAGTTTGAAAGCATATCAGATCGAGTTGCGGTGATGTGTTATGATAATTCAACAACTTTATTTGTCTTGCAAATTGTTGTAATGATCTGTAATATGTTTTGACAGATTATTTTCCCGTGCTTTGATGTAGTTTTATGTAAGTTCAAAATTGCTAGGGTTATGTAACCGACCTTATTGTAAAGATTATTTTGGTCATGTTTTTGAAGGTTTAGTGTGTAGGTGATCATAGAAGTGTGTGTGTGCTGAACCAAATTATGATGTCTCCATGAGTGAAGTAGATTGGAGTTGAAAAGGATTTGAAATAGCAATTGATGAAGTGTTGAGTCCAGATCATTCATTTGTTGTTTTTGAATAGTTACAGTAGACTTAAAATCTGTTAACTAGGTGTGTCCTAACATGCCTGATCTTTTAAATCCCTTCACTGGGTATCTCAACAACTTGAGTTTAAATCCTCATGTGAGGTTAATCCTAATAGGTTAAAGCTCCTAACAGGGCTAAGTTCTAAATCCCTTAAATGGGTGACTCTTAACATGGTCTTCTCTTAATCGGGAATTGTTGTAAAGCTTGTAACCATGCTAGGCTCTTAATAGGATGCATTCCAAAAGAGTGCATTATTTGTGGGTACCAATTCCCACCGTGGTTTTTCTCATTTGGGTTTCAACTTGAAAAATCCTGGTGTTCATGGTGTGGTTGGATTTTTTAGTTGTTCATTTCATATATTTGTTTCATTTGCCTAATGTTGAACACTTAGGTGCTACTGGTAATATTATGTTAAATTTGATTTGGTGAATGTTTAACCATCTACTAGTACTACTTATGAATTGTTTGTGAATTATTTTGTAGATTGGTGAAATGTTTAAAGTTTCTTGTTATTACTAATTCACCCTCCTCTCAGTAATAATTGAATCCTCACAAATAACACTATGGTTGAAATTATTGTAATGGTCCAAGTACTAGAAAATGTTCATTCTTTATGTTTAGTGTTGTTGATCAATACCTCCATGAAAGTGCAAGCCCATGTATAAGGGATTAAGCCTTGTGAAGACCAAAGTTGGTGCTTGTGATCCATTGAAGAATGGTGTCTTTGTGAGGGGTATTTTGGAGTTTGAGAAGAGTGATAGTGGAGACATGAGCCCATTGTTGTGAAATTTGCCCATATTGTACTGAGTTGAACCTTTATCTCTGCATCAAAGTGGTATCAGTGATAGAGGACTCTGGGAGAAGAAGTTATGTAGTGGTGGTTATGTTTTTTTGTTGGTTCAAGTTGAGAGTGTTAAAATATAGTGATACTGAGAGTAAACTGGGAGGGGGGGTGAATCAGTTTACTAATAGTAACAACAATTATATAAATTATAAACCTTAAATGGGAGCACAAAGAAATGAAGAATATAACATGAAAGGAAAACATGGATAACACCAATATTTTGATGTGGAAAACCTGAAAAGGGAAAAAACATTATGGGAAACCCTACCCACAATCAGATGAATACTATACAGTAGTATTGTGAATAATTACAACGGGGTCTACACTTGCAGAAAGGCCAATAGCCTACACTGACTTACATAATCATTGAACTACAATATGGAAATAAATGCACTTGGAAAGTAGCATCTCCAAATGCCTGATACAATTCTGGTTAAATACTACTATCTGCTCAACAATACAAAACCTCTCCAACCTTCACTTGAATGATATGACTCTATTCACACATAATCCTTTCTCTTATAATGGAGAATTAACCACCCAAAACCATCCTGTCCATAACCAATTACATGAATAAGTCACCTATAAATATAAATCATCAACCTTGTTGACATGGTCGGCTAAACCCTAAACCCATAAACCCATAATTACAAAATTACATCACACGATATCACCAGACCACTATTATGATTTACATCACATAGAATTGACCTAAATCAATTAATGAAAGAATTATATCTATCAAGAACTTGAGTAATATCAAAATCCAACATGATTCACTAACTGGCAGAAACCCTCAGTGAAATAATAGAAAATTTAACCGAATCCAAATAGGACCACCATAATAGTACGCCATCCAATGAAAAGTCACCAAATACTCAGGATATGATCAAGAAGCACCAACAACATGATATAAACTAACTCCATAAGCCAGACCCGAAATCCACTAATCAAGTCACCAAATAATGTATACCAGTAAAGCTAACCGAGAATGCTAGGTAGCCGATAAAGACAAAATATTTTCAGGTACTGGTAGACACCAAAAGAAATAACCAAATCGAGAACCATCAAAATATAGAAAGAATATAACCATCTGAATAAGCATCCAAAATTGATTCCAGAGATCTAATCATATCATAATTGCAATCAAAACCAAGATGATCACCAAGACTAACCGGGATAGTCTCCAACCAGGATACCATATTAACATCAATGGCAACACTTAACCAAAATCAACATATAGCCAATGATCTCCCCCTTTGGCATTGATGACAACATTGAATGTGAAAAACATCTAAGTGCCAAGGAATGCCAACAATCTCCAAAAGTTGAACTAAAATATATCTCCCCATTTGATTATCAATTTTTCACATGAATACCTCTCCTCCTTTGACATCAATGACAAAGGATGAATACCAAACCAAGACTACTAAAACAAACAACTGACTACTCTCCCTGCGTAGTAGCACCATATTCATCAACCTAGATCAAGAAAGTATGTCTGATAAGATCACCAAATTGATGCATCCCTGCATCTCTAAGTCTCTTTCGGAGGGTTGGTAAACCCCACCTGATTCAAGAGATATTCAAAAGTGTCTTTAGGAAATGGTTTAGTTAGAATATTTACAATTTGTTCTTTAGTAGGCACATAAACCAATCCGACCTCCTTTGCTTCATCCTTTTCCTTCAAGAAATTATACCTTATTGAAATGTGTTTTCATTTGGACTGAAATACAAGATTCTTTGACATATCAATAGCTATAGTATTATCACACTAAATAACAATAGGCTCATCATAAATTAACCTTATGTCCTTTAATATATGTTTCATCCATAAAATATTAGTATAGTTGGTAGTATCTACAACATATTTTGCTTCAGCAATAGATAAAGAAGTGCATGATTGTTTCTTACTAAGCCATGAAACCAACTTCTTCCCAAGAAAGAATGCACCACTAGTAGTGCTCTTCCGGTCATTCACATCTCTTTCCCAATCAGAATCTGTATATGCACATAATGTGAAGTTATCATCTTTAGGATACCATAGTCTAAAGTCTATTGTACCTGCCAAATATTTGAATATTCTCTTGACAACAATATCATGAGTTTCTCTAGGATCTTACTGATATCTAGAAGCAATACAAACAACATTAATTATGATGAATCATGGAGTGTGATTTGAAACGTTGATGGGAAAAAATACAGACAATCGAATCAAAAAAACTTCATAAGAACATTAATTATATTAGGTCTAGTCTAAGTTAGGTACAACAAACTATAAATCATTGATTTGTATCTACTCAGATTAACTTTAGGTGACTCACTATCCTTTGACAATTTGCAACTAGTTATCATAGGATTACAAAAAGGTTTAGAATTCTCAAGTCCAAATTTCTTAACTCCTTCAAATACTTAGTTTGACAAATGAAAATATCTTTATCAGTCTGAGTAATCTACAAACCTAAGAAAATTTTCATTTCACCAATCATAGACATTTCAAATTCATTCTTCATATCATCGACAAATTTCGTGCATTGACCTTCTTCTCCTCCAAAAATGATATCATCCACAAAGACTTCAATAATCAATATATCATCATACCCAATTTTTTAATATAAGTTACTATAAGTATTACCTTTACTAAAACCAAACTTTGAAAGATACTTATCCAATCTAGCATACCATGCTCTAGGGGTCTATTTTAGTCCATATAAAGCTTTCTTTAGCCTTCAAAGAATGTCCTTGTCGTATGATAAATAAAATCCATCAGGTTTCTCTATGTAAACTTCTTCTTCAATATCTCCATTCATAAATGCACATTTAACATCCATCTGATATACTTTATAGTTCTTGTGTGCAACATAAGCAATAAAAAGTCTTACCACTTCAATTCTAGGAACTGTGGCATAAGTCTCTCCATAATCAAAACCTTTTTCCCGTGAGTAGCCTTTGAAAACCAATCTAGCCTTATTCCTTACAACTTGACCTTCCTCATTTAATTTATTCCTGGAAACCCATTTAGTTCCAATAATGCTCTTGTCTTTAGGTCTAGGCACTAGTTAACATGCCTTATTCTTTTCAATCTAATCTAATTCTTGTTCCATTTCTTTTATCCAATTTTCATCTTTACTTGCCTCAATAAAAGATTCTGGTTCAATTTGAGAAATTAAATATACCTCTTCAGTAACTAACCTTCTCCTAGTAATCACACCTTTCCTTTTATCTCCAATGATTTGATATTCATAATGATTTAGCTTTACATACCTGGGAGTCTTTGAATTTTCTTGATTTGCTGACTCGTTCTGTTGTTCCTCTATTGTTGTTGAGTTTTTTGATGTCACCATAGTCACTGGTTCACTGTTATGAAATTCTTCTTGCATTACCGATTTAGGTCTGATAAATTCATCTTCTGGTCCATAATCATATGCTTTGATCTAATTACTGACATGCTCATCCACCTTGACATTTATGCTTTCCATTATCCTATTCAATCTTTTTTTATAACATCTATATGCTTTTCTCTTAGTAGAATAACCCAAAAAATATTCCTTCACTTCTAAGATCAAACTTTCCTAAAGCATCATCTCTTCTAAAGTAACATTTACTTTCAAAAATTCTAAAATATTTGACAGTAGGAGTATGACCAAACCTAAATCCATAAGGAGTCTTACCGGTATAGCCTTTATTGTGTACTCTATTGAAACTGTATATAGTGGTATTGATAGCCTCTGTCAAATAGATATTGTGTGTGTTAAAAGTCAACTTCTATTTGTATTTGAATACAAAACACTTCAATTAAGTCATTAGATGCATGGTTAGTAAATTAATAATCATTGAATAATAAAACCCTTACAAAGAGACCTATTATGTTCTAGTAGATGTGAGTTTTATTCTTTCTCTCATATTTCTTTTTGCAACACTAGTGACTCGTCGGCATCTAAATGAAGGATTTAATCTATATGAGCATGAAATTGAGATAAATGGATGCAAGATTAAGCTAACATGATTAAGCTATGAATGAATATTTAATCTCGGTGATCTAACAACTATGCAATAACTAATATGCAATATTCTCAAGGCAAAAAAATCTCAATAGACCTAGAGAAAAAATAGCATAATAATAATAAATCTCCAGGTTTTTTTTTTGAATGAGATATGAGAGCATGAATTTATAGAAAATCTAGAGAGACCAATGGTCAAGATCGATCAATGATGAATGACATAGATTCTCCAAGAGGAAGCACAATCTAGGTGAACTAATTTGATTGACTTCTTTTCTTAGCTTTAAAGGAAATTGAACTAAATTTAAGATAAAATTAGAAAAAATGACGTATTCCATTCTTTTATTCAATTTTAATATTTAATTGATTTAATTGATTTAATTGTTTTTATGAGATTTTTCAATTTAATTTCTTTTTTCAAATTCAATCCCTTTTTTTCATGTTTTAATGGAAAATTGATTTATTAATTAAATGTGATAGGATATTTAATTAAATAAATAGGATAATTGATTAAAATGATTTTCCTGGAATGATTAATTAATTAAACAAATATTTAACTAATATAGAATGATTTATTTCCCATGTGACATTGATGATTTAGAATTAATTAATTATGTGCTCAAGATTGATTTAATTACCTTTGGTTAGGACCTTGATGATGTAGCCAAGATTAGGGGCCCATGGTTTAGGTGACCATTTTTAGGGTATTACATTTGCCCCTCTTTGAATTGATATTTGAAAAACGTATTGATACAAAGAATATTTATTGTCAAACAAATTATCAGTTTTGAATTTGATGGATCACAAACCAATGAAGAGTGAGATGTTCATCTTGATTTGAAGCGATGAAACTAAACATATTGGTTAAAGTGATATCGATCCTGAACTTGATTGAACTAGGACTGATGAAGAGCAAGATACTCATCTTGAACTTGATGGATCAAGAAACGAGTATCAATCTATAACTTTATTTAATTAGATTGAACAAAGAGATGAAACCGATTCCGAACTTGATTGAACAAGAACCGATTAGTGACACAAAATTTCTAGCTTGATTTGATGCAATGAAATTGAATAGATTGACTTGAATTAAGCGTGATTGCGATGAAGAAAATATTAGCTTGATTTGATGCGAGGAAACTGATATGCCCATAGAGATTGATTTGATTTTGAAGAAAAATGAGGTTTTGTTTGATTAATTTTTTATTAAAAAGATTTTCTTCTTGACTTTCGATGAAGATTTGAAAAAAAATCTTGACTTTTTATGATGCAATTGTTGATAATGATGAAATAATGATTATGCCCCCTCGGGAGAAAAATTGAAATATGGCAAGGTTACAATGATTTTAGGGAATTGAAATGATAAAAATATTTAGTGATGATAATCTGAGAACAAATATTTATTGGAGAATTAAGTTGAAATCAGAGGTAATTGGAGCGAAAAATGATGAGAAAAGGTGACCTAAAGATGAAAGTAGCAAGTGGTCAACGTGGTGAGATATTGACTAGAAAAATGATCTTAGATTTTGATTTTGAACAGGAAAATGGAATTAGGATGGTCTATTTAGTCAAGGGTACAATTTTCACATCCATCGGAGCAAGTTTGAAAATTAGGGTTATCTATATAAGGGGTTCAAAAGGTCATTTTCACTTCGCAAAGTTCAAAAATTGAAAAACCTTCTTTGGAGGAAAATGGAAATTCCTGAGCATACCCACCGATTAGAGATACAAAGATGACCTATAGGGGTGTGTGTGTGTGTGTGTGTGTGTGTGTGTGAAAAGTGGACCTATATCTATATTTGAGTACACGACACTTCAATTAAGTCATTAGATGCATGGTTAGTAAATCAATAATCAATGAATAATAAACCATTACAAAGTGACCTATTGCCTTATAGTAGATGTGAGTTTAGTTTTTCACTTAAAAAGGCACCAACTAGGGAGTTTTCTTTATCCAAATATTGTCTAAACACAAGACCTAGGCAAGAATATTATGACAAAATTCTACCAAAATAGAGCCATTATTTGGGCTCATACCTCCATGAAAGTGCAAGCCCATGTGTAAGGGCTTAAGCCTTGTGATCACCAAAGTTGGTGCTTGTGATCCATTGAAGCATGGTGGCCTTGTGAGGGGTATTTTGGAGTTTGAGAAGAGTGGTAGTGGATAAAGGAGCTATTTTTTCTGAAATATATCCACACTGTACTGATTTCAACCTTTATCTCTGCATCAATAATACTAAGCAAGATATATGTCTCAAATGTAAAGTATGAGACCTATTTGAATCTAATATCATAGAGGTCTCTAGTGTAAGTTATAAAGGGAATAAATTTGTAGCACCTACTAATAAAAATTATAAATTTGAACAAAAATATTTTGCCTTCCCATTCAACGAATTTTGTAGAGCCAAATTACAATTAGATAAACACTAATTTCAATACCAACAAAAAATGAACATGTAGTTAATGTGATAGAACCTTACCTTGAAAACAAGAAACCTAAGACTGAGATTGAACTTCTAGTATCACTTTAACCTAAAGATATGTATATATTCATGCATCTAATGGACTACTATATATTACTACTAGAACTAATGATAAAACTCCCTGTAGGGTGCTCATTAATTTGGTATGCATGGTAAATGTGTTTATAGTGGAGTTTCATTACACATATTAAATTTATGAAGACACTTATGAAGAATTTGATGTCTTGATTAAGGTACATGATGACTTCACTTTTGACACTAGTATTTCCATCACCCTTCATGTTCAAGTTAAAACAATGAGCTTGGATGCATCCTTTCCTATAATTAAATTGCCCCAAAAAATTAAATGTGAAGTCAGGTCAACATTATCTCACCTCTATGAAGGAATTCTCTTTCGTATTCCATAAGTGTTTAAAATTTTGGTTTCAATAATAAGTGCATATTGTATATTGGTTTAGGTTGAATCCTTTTCTATACATGAAAACTTTACAATTAACTACTTTTGGCTACAACCACCTCAACCCATTCGACTTTCTGAAGAATTTCTTTTCCCTTACAATAAAAAATTTAAACCAAAAGAATAGTTAAGTTATACTTAGGTATTTCCTCTAGTATCATGCCAACTACTACCTCTAAGTATCTTATAATGTCTACTGATATGATAATAACCCTTCTTATTCCTTAGGTAACAAGAAAACCACATCATGGACTAAGAATCCTTCCCCTTTCTAGAGTGTTTAGTGTGTATGCTATGGTTCTAAATTTTCTATCTTATAAAAGTCAATTAGACAAGCACTAAAAACCATAAATACCTCCTCCTATATCTTCACATTTAGAGGTTCCTTTCATTACTACTTTTGTTTTTAGAAAAAAAGGGAGAAAATTAACTCCTTTGAAAGAATATTTTTATATAGCTAGACAATGTCATAGAAGATGTCATCCTATAGCTCATGAGCTTGTTGTGATAAATGATTCCTACCCTAAGAAATTGGATCTTAATATGGCCCTTCCTTCTCAATCTTCCTTACATGCATCTACCCCTAAGATTGACCATTATCTTTCCTAACCAAACTAAAATCTTAAGTTGTCAATTCTAAGGGATTCTTCTATTCCTTCTTTTGTTATGGTGTATATTTCTCATGGTAACAAAAATAGAACTATTGTATCACTTTGTGATAAAATTGGATTATTAATTTGATGACATTGTTGAAACTATATAAAATGATTTTGAGTTATTGTTAATTTTTTCTCCTTATGACACACATAGTGATCCTTCCTTAGGGAATAGTCCATGTTTTGGATTGGATATTTATCCTTGTATTATACTAGATAGAGCTCATTTACCATATTTCCTATATTATTGATATGATGAGAAAGATTGGGAGGTGAATGATTTTCTATAGATTATCTTGTAAGCGGAGTATGACTTTGTATTTTTGTATTTTCTTGGATGTAATTTGAATATTTTGTGATGTGTTTCTTGGAATATATATTGTTAAGCTCTATATGTATGACTTGAAGCTTCAATTGGCATAATGATACAAAGGGATTGATCCTATTATTGAATTATTCTATTTGTATCTTAATTTTTATAAGTTTCATAAATATTTTTTCCATAAATATTGTTTTATTATAAATGTTATCTTGTGTTCTCTTTTGGGGACGATGCAAAATATTGTGGCATTTGAGATCTCTTCAATGTTGACCAAATTGTCCTCTATTTCTTCATATGTGTTGTTCCTCCTCTCTTCTCATAGTTTCACTATATTTGGATGATTATTCTACTTCAAAATAATTATATTGATTTATATTATTTATCATATATTCATACTAACCTTGGATTTTGGTACCCCTTATATTCTCTTGTATTCTCTTTCTTGTATGTGATATCACCTTGGCGTGCCTATCTTTGGGGAATTTAGTATTTTGATGTACTTGTATTTGACTGTATACTAGGTACCATAAAGGAAATTACTCCTAATTGGTTTAAACATTTATGTTATGGTGGGGGCATGCATTCTTCTAGTATGTATCTAATAATCTTAACAATCACAGATGTCAAACCTTGTGCTTTGATGCAGCTCCTGGTGAGACTCTATGGATCTTACAACTCCTAGATATCATACCTTATATTGTGTAGGATCCATGTATATTTCCAATGTTGATAATTTTTTCTCACTTATGCTTGACCTTTTATTAGATGATATTGTAGATTGATAAGATCCCAAGTATTTGGGGTGACTAACTTGTTGATCTTGAATTTGTCTTATCTCTTAAATTTATTGATGAAATAATATCTGGAATCTTCATATATTATCATAAATACAAGAATAAGTTGATACTCCCACTAAAGCGAGCACTAAATATAGTCTCATTAATTGGTAGTGGTATTTTTCTTTTAATCTATCTTATAATTCCTCAAAAAATAACGTTTGCAACACCTTGAAAAATGTCCAAAATTATTTCCTTTGTAACAAATTACCAAAAGAGAAAATGCATTTCTACTCAATAAGTTATTTTATGCTGTAGTAAACCTTGTACAATTCATTGTCTTATATCCATATGTTCTATATTTTTTATTCTACATATTGTCCTCTCTATCTAAACATAAATAAATAATTTATCTTGTTTATTGTTGTCCACAATCACCTTGTATTGACCAGATCTTTAATTATAGAGCCAAACTCTTCTATATCTTTTGTACTTTGTTGAATATCTAGACAACTGAGAGTGGGTGAATCAATTGTACATTAAAATATTTTACTTTTCCCACAAGAAATAGATCCGATGAAGCAAACTCGGATTACTTAACCATAAGTAGATATAAACATGAAAGAAAATACACATGAAACACCATATATGATGTCAAAAACACAAGAATGAAAAAACCATTGACAATGTTAGTTCTCAATATGCGAAAACCTGTTATGGTGACTGTTGGAAACCAATAACACTAAGAGGGGGGGTGAATCAGTGTTATACCAGAATAAAAGATTTTAATCTTAGCAAAACATTCATACACCAACCAGTATACCGGTATAAACATAATTGAAAGAAGCAGTGCAACCTGTAAGCCAAACACACAAATCAAAAACATAACACATAGATTTATGCATAGAAAGCCTCAAAGAGGAAAAACTATGGTGGAATTTGTGACCCATAATATCAATTCACTGGCCATATCAAGAGATATTACAATATATGATGGGCCTACACTTGCAGGAAGGCTTATAGCCTAGAGCACAATGTTCATCACAATAGGAGCCTCACTGACTACATAACAATCCATACAACAATTTGGAGAAGTATGAACTTATTAATATAGCATCTCCTTATGTCAGAATACAGTTCTAGTTTAAGCTTTGTTTGTTCCCATTAAAACCCTAAATCTTAGTATTGGAATAACCCTTACAATGAATTCCTCACATACATAGTCTCTCAGAATGATTTCGCATCATATTACATCTCCATGTCCATAACCATATTACAAAATGATCTACTAAACTAGCCTATATACCCTATATAATTTACATTCCTTAAGTTGAATTACAAAGATATTTACAATATCATGTTTACATGTCAGCCAGATAACATAAATAAATAAGCATTAAAACAATTTGTTGATGCCAGATCTAAGATGTGTCGGCCTCCAATACCAATGAACTTTTCTATACTATGTCAACCTATAATGCTGGTGACCAAATAAATCTTCTATCCTGTCGGTGTCAGTGTCAATATAGAGTCTGTGAAGTGCCTGTTGGTACACCATATGAAGCTAGAACCCAAAATCTTGTTTCCATCAATGAAAACATAATGAAACCAACCAAGAGAGTGTCATTTGCCAACAATCTCCCCCTTTCACATTGATGGCAACACTCATGAAAAATGGTCACGGTTTCATCTATCAATTTCATCCTGCCCTGCTCCCCCTGAGCTGATTATGCAAAATGCTTGCATCCAAAAAACTTTGTACATCCCCCTAATGTATGAAAATCTTCATTATTTTTCACATGTATACTACTCCCCCTTTGAAATCAATGCCCAAAAATTGTAAAAGAATGTCAAAGAATAATAACTCTACACTGAATACCTCTAAAAATGTCTTACTGGAGCTTGACCAATTTCAATATTTTTGGATAAGCCTTCTCTATTAACTCTACATAAGTATCCTAGCTAGTTTTGAATGTGTCAGAGATGGATACAAGTCCACTCAATAAATATGCAAGTGGTTCTTTCTCAGTGACTTATGTCGTTGTGGGATTACCAAGCATATCCATGCATTCCCTCTAATGTACACCAAGTAAATCCAATCTTGGAGTCACCAAACCTCTGAGACTTCTGGCTCTCTGAATAATCTTATCTATTTCCTTTTCAAGAGAAAAAATTTGATTCTCTGAGGTCAAAATTTTTCCATCAATAGATGTGGTTAGTGAAGTTAGTCCATCAGAAGAGATAGCAATATTAGCAATCTTTTCATGTAACTCCTTTATCTTCTTATCTACATTTGTTGTAAGAATCTTTGTATTGCAACATATCTTGTATATGTTAGTACCTTGTTTCAAATCATTTTCAATAAGAATAAGTTTCTCCTCAATCTTCTTCTTCTCTATCTTAATGATTTGATCAAAAGCAGCTCTCTTAGCCAGAGTGAATCTTTCAAGTGCTATCTGGTTAGATATATGCTATAACAATTGAAAATATTTAGATATGTGCTCTATTATTACCTTAGTCTTTTCGAAATGGCTTGCTTCATTCTCAATCCTACATTCTGGGAGTAATTTGTGCAAAATTTTTATTGACTGATCTATTATCCCCTTATCTATGGATCCCTCTTTCATTAGTTTCTAAGAAGCCATCACCATTAGTTCTATGGGACTCATTTCCGTGATGGATTTCTTCTCAACTTGAGAAGTGTCAATTGTCAACAATGATGGACTCCCAACTGGTGCCTTACCGGATTCCCTTATTTTCTCTGGTGATTTATCCTTTATTGCCTCCTCACTTATACTAGAGGCCTCATCACTTGGTGCAGTCTGTGCAACTGTCAGTTCCTTTATATGAACAATATCCTCAACCTATACATTAATATCTGGAGAACAAGTATCCTCAATGTTAGTGTCATGTACAATATTCTCAGTAATAACCGATGTCTCAATATGTGTCTATACATTTGTGATAATTGGTGGCTCAATTTTCAATATCTTGATGTTTTTCAAAACTATGGGTGGAGTACCCGTAATTCCTTTACCTTTCCCTTCAACCGGTGTATCTACAGTCTCAATTTTTGTCTTTGGTGAAGTGAAGAATCCTCTATGCTCTCCCAAAAATTTGATCCAAGGCTTTTGTGTTTCCTTTATCACCTCATTCATTCTCCCTAGCATTAGGCTAGTTATTCTATGTTTATTGTTAAAGACCTTTCTATCAACAGCCTCTATTATCTTCTCCATCTCATCTGGAGCTATGGTAACAAAGATAGATAAAAGTTCCTGCATCTTAATGTGTTTGTCTTCTTACATTGCAGATAACCTTCTAGCATCTAACATCTTGTATAATTCTACAGGTATTTGATTTTCTATTTCAATTAATGTTTTCTTATATATATCTAAATATAGAAGCATTTCTTCCTCTACCTCTCTCTGTTCATCAACTTCTAATTGATCATAATATAACTCAACATTTTTTAGTATTCCATCCTTAGTGATTTCAGAAAAAATTTCAGCACAAGTCTTAGGAGGAATAATGGTTACATTACCAGTCTCAAGCGCCAAGTCAATGTCACTTTTCTTCCTCCTTCTGGTATTACTAGATGGAGTTGATGGTGTGCCTTAGATGCTTGCTTCTATGCCAATAAATTTATGGTATCCTTCCTAACTGGTTATTTCTTTGCTTCCACTTTAGGTTCTTCCAGTTTCTTCCTCACAACCCTTTTGAAAGATAATGGTGTATTATCTTCAGATTCAGATTCTACAGTCACAGGTTCAATGTGAACTACCAGATCCTTCCTCTTTCTCCCTTTGTCTAGGATAGAATCAATAAGAGCCTTAATGTCTTTAGAAACTTCCTGTACAAACTTTCTTTCCTTACCTTCTTGTTTTTCCCTCTTCTTTTAGTTGAACTTAGTTTCAACTTCAAGAGTCTTTTGTTGTGCAGTTCCATAAGGTTTTTTTTGCTTCATCTATATCTACATCAAGTAGAATTTTTTCATATGCGGCAAGAATTAATGCATCCACCTCATATCCTATTTTAGCTATTTAAATCTTTCTGTGCTTGACTACCTCCATGAGGGTCTCATCTTTCTTGACCATGAAACATATGTCGGTAGAGTATTTCTCTACTATATGCTTAGGTACTCTTATTCTAGACCTCATAGATTTCTAAAAAAGCTTTGAAGGAACCCCATACCTCATCATCTCTAAGACTTCCCAATGAAACAATTGTATGTTTAAGTTGTCTTCCTATCAGGATTTCAAAAGCCCAGTGCTTCCTTCTAGAACTGGGAGTATCATTCAATAAGTATAACACTAAGCAGACCAACAGATTTCCATGCCGAAAGGTGCCCTTCTTCTCACCTTTAATCTTCCCTAAATTGATCAATAACTCCTCAAGAATCCAACCAAAAAGATCTAACTTAATATATTCTCTCATCATCCTATATGCGGCCAAAATACATGAACTTGAAACTAAATTCATTTTGTTAGACTGAGTTACCTTGTAGCCTATGACTATGCTGGAGAACTTGATGTCAGTGTCAGTGATGGTGCTCACCTTCATTGATCTCTTGTCTGATGTGGCATCGATGATCTTCCTTACAAATTCATTTGATACTTTATTATCCTGATGTTGCCTTGTCGATGAAAAGCTAGTAATTGCCCGGATGGCTTCCTTAGTGATTTTGTAGGGTTGGTCTAGCCATATGAATTCCTCATGTTCTCTGCTTAGTATCTCATCCTCAAACTCTAGAATATCCAGAATATCAGTGAACCATAGATCTTCAATGTTTTGATATGCCGATTTGATCTTACTAGATTCTCCCATGAGTTCATTTATATACATACCCTTGATCTCTGAAGTTCCTAAGTCCTCTATATGACAATGAATATAGGCCCTAATTACATCTTCCACATATACCACTTCATCTGGAATGCGATAAAACACTCCAACCAAATCTTCCTTGGTAGCCACATGTGGATACCATTTGAAAATTGTCCTAGGGTGGTCCTTAACCTCTACTACAGTTGGATTTGCAATGAAAAATAGGAGAAGAAGATGATCCCATGATTCAAGAAAAATACATTTAGAACACTTTCGATGAAAACCTTCAACAAATCCATCCAGATGCTAGTGTGATCTCTCAAGAAGAAATCTGATCACCTCTTAATATCTTCTTATTGCATTAATTTGCTCTGAAATCACTCTGAATGCTAGGTGATTAACAATTAAGTGTAATTAACCTTTTATCCATCAAGATTACCCTAATCTTCTGATGACATAAATTTCTACTAGTGAATGATACCAGATCTCGTTCGAACATATCAATGTTGGATAATCCTCTCCAATATCTGGTACATCTTCTAGAATCTCTTCCCAGGGCATATGCATTATCTTTCATGAAATTTTCCTACCCCTAAGGCATTTTCCTTAGTTACTACTTGAGCTCACTATTGGTGTAGGAGTAGCCTCTTCTACCAGATAGATAACCGAGATATTCCCATCTAATGATTTCTCTTTGGTCTTCCTAGCCCATCTCTGAGTGTGATCATGTTGATTTTACTAACCTTCTCTTTACCTTTATCATTTGATCCTCCATTGTCTACTAGTGAATTTTTGCTTCTGTAGAACTTAGCAATATGTCCAATTTCATTGCATGCATAACATGTAACATTGTTCTTTTGAATTATTTTGCTAAAACAAGAGAAATTTCTTAACTTGCACTGATTATCCCTATGTCCAAATTTTCCACAAGCATAGCATTTTACATTCATTCTACAATATTTTTTTCTTATTACCAAACTTATTAAATTTAGAACAATTACCAGGAGTAGAATCAGGGTTCTAATTTTCTCTATTTCTACATTGCCTATCCATGTGTCCAAATTTATTGCAAACAAAACATCTACCATTGAATTTATAAGTATTCAATTGTGTTATCAGTGCCTTATGGTTTTGATCATCATTAGCAGTACTAGAACTATGTTCTTGCTCAAACCCAAGTCCACTGGAATCTCCAATCTTCATATGTCTCTTCAATAAGTCATCATGCTATGCTGAGGTGATTTTGATTTTTTCTTTGTACTCACTATCAACAGTTAAGTCTTCTCTTAGTATCATCATTTTGTCTCTCAATATCTTTCTTATTTCTCTGGGATTGTACCGAATCAGTCCTCAATATCTCATTTTCATGAGGCAACCTACCACATTCTTCAAATTTATTCTTTAGGGATACAGTAAGACTTTCTTCCTTTTTCTTTCTATCCTCAATCTCCTTAGACATCCTCATACTCATATTTTGCATTTCATTCTTCATAACCATGTTCTCCTGACTCAATTTCTAACATTGTTCCTTTAGTGCATTTTCATCATCCTGATTTTGCAAAATTTCCTTCCTCCTAGCTCGAACAGATGATAGTCTCTCTTTTAGGACAAGAATGACTTCCTTAGAAGAATTAAACTCATATTGTAGCTTTAAATTCTTCAATCTTTCAACATCATAATCTTCAAGTGTCATTTCAAGCTGCTTCTCCAAAGACATATTCAATGATTCTGGTTTCAAGATCTTCCTCAAGCTGTAAACTTCCTCTGAGGCACAAGGCTCTGATAACAATTGTTGGAAACCAATAACACTGAGAGGGGGGGTGAATCCATGTTATATAGGAATAGAAGATTTTAATCTTAACAAAACATTAATACACCAACCGATATACCGGTATAAACAAAATTGAAATAAGTAGTGCAACCAATAAGCCAAACACACAAATGAGAAATATAACACATAGATTTATACATGGAAAACCTTAAAGAGGAAAAACCACGGTGGGATTTGTGACCCACAATATCAATTCATTGGCCATATGAAGAGATGTTACAATATATGATTGCCTTGCACTTGCAGGAAGGCTTATAGCCTAGAGCACACTACTCATCATAATAGGAGCTTCATTGACTACATAAAAATCCAAACAACAATTTAGAGAAGTATTAATTGATTAATATAGCATCTCCTTATGCCAGAATACATTTTTGGTTTAAGCTCTATCTATTCCGGTTAAAACCCTAAACCTCATAATCAGAATAGCCCTCACAATTAATTTCTCACATACATAGTCTCTCAGAATGATTTCGCATCATATTACATTTCCATGTCCATAACTATATTACAAAATGATCTATTAAAATGACCTATATACCCTATACAATTTGCATGCCTTAAGTCGGCTTACAAAGATGTATACAATATCATGTTTACATGTTGGCCAGATAACAAAAATGATTAAGCATTAAAACAATTTGTTGATGTTGGATCCAAGATGTGTCAGCCTCCAATACCGATGACCTTTTCTATACTATGTCATCCTGCAATGCCAGTGACCAAAGAAATCTTCTACTGGATTGCAAGGGTAAACGTGTGATTCACCCTCTTTTGTAAATGATAAAGTTGATTGGTTGACTATGTAGAAAAGAGAGAGGAAATGAGTGAAATGAGAAGCTACCAGGTTGGGATCATGCTGTAACTTAGGATCTGAGCTAATTATACTGATATGGATCTGCTCTACAAATTTGGAGAAAATTCATTAGGACCGTGGAAGGAATGTACATGGTCCTCCACAAAATCCATGAAATTAAAAGGATTCTTTTGTCTCTGCAAATTGTAATGCCCGTACCCTAGTCGGACTTTTAAAACCCGTTTAACCTTGATTGACTTCCTATGTGACATTCTTGAATGGTAGATTAACCGATATGCAATGTGTAGTTTAGATAATATAAATAAATTGTGCATACTTATTATTGTGCTTTTGCATCGATTCTCGTGTAAATGTAATTGTTCCTAACCCTTGAGATAAATCTTGAGCTAACGCCTTCATTGAATATGTATATGTATATGCGTGCTTGTATGAATTCATGGGTGCAGGAGATTGCAGATACAGCACCGCTTAGGGCAAGGTTCATCTCCTTTGGAATGTGCAAGGTTGAGTATGCTTCTTCATCTTTTGAATTCGGATTTAGTGGTCATATAACTCTCGTCTTGCCTTAGCCATGGTTAGGTGAGCATCGTGCGTGGATTCGTGGGGCTTGCTTTTCATTGGGATGCGTGTCGAGAGACTTGGAGGACTTCCTCGATTTGCGTGTCCTGCGCGAGGTAAGTGAGGTTTGTTATCCTAAGTATTAAATTCAAATTTATGAGTAGACGTGCACATTAGTGATATGGAAATTTAAATAGGTAGTTTCTTTATATAATTAATCATTAATTTAAAGAGATTGTTTTAAATTGTTATTGTAGCAAGCTTAAGGTATTTAACTGGGGTTAGTGTGCTCATTTATGCATTTGTAACATTTATGCATTTATAGTTGAGAAAATTAGAAGAAACAAGACTCTTGCATTAGATTAGTCATTTATTTAAAAATGTCGCTTTATTATGTTATAGCGAGTTAATTTAATAGCTAATTTTAAAATAACGAATTTATTGAGTTATGCATTTTAGAAAGGAAAAATTTTAAAGTCATTGGAGAGATAGAATTAAATTACTCATTTTCGCATTTTGGAAGAAAAAGGGGTAAATTATTATTATTTAAATGAAGTTATTTTCTCTTTACTTGTAAAGTCGATATAATATAAAAGTTTGATTTTTAGAAAATTAAGTTAATCAAAACGCCTTATCCGGTCAATAGTTCCAAAATATAATTGTAGAACTAAATCGATATTGAGAAATTAAAAATTTAAAAAGAAATAGAAGCATTATAATTTTAATAAGGAAAACAAATGAGATGTATTAAATAAGGTAAATGAATGACTTCCATTTCATTTTTCATTCATTTTATTTCAAAAATAAATGCCTAATTTCGAAATTGAAAATTAGGGCAAAATTAGGGTCTCACTTTTTAACCTAGTTTTGGAGACATTTTTGGGGGTTCTTTGGCTTGGGAGATTTTTGAAAAAAAAATGGGAGATTGGCATGGGAGTGGCAGGTGGAGCTCTTTGTCAAAGAAATCCCTTCCCGAAATGCATTTGGAGGTAGGATTCTAACTACCCGTTTGTTTGTTTTTTTTGTTTTGACCTACATGAAATGTTGAGAAAAGAAAAGAAGGAAATGTTTTCTTTAAAAAAAACCATGAAGGTTCTTGAAGATTAGTTTTAGATTCAGTTTTGGAAGCTTGTGTTCTTGGATTCAAGTTTTGACATGGCTGCTTGGGCATTTAGAAGGGAGAAAATCTTCCCCAATCCTTGTTGATATGTTCTGGAAATATATATAAAAAAAAAATAGAAAGAAAGAAACAAGAAATGGCTGACTGTGTGTGTGTGTATTTTCTTTTTAGTATTCATTTTCAAAAAAAAAAAAAATGTCTTAGATTCAACTGTGGTTTCAAAAATAAAATAAAATTTAAAAAAAAAACGAAAACAAAAAAAAAGGAATTTTTTTAGGGTTTCGGGGGGGGAGCCGAAGCTCTACCCTCCCCTTCCCCCACGGCGCTGTGTGGCTCGTAGTCTACCTGCGACCACAGCGTGGCTCGCAGGGAACCCTGCGTCCACGCTGTGGGCCGTAGGGAAACCTGCGACCACAGCGTGGCCCGCAGGGAACCCTGCGTCCACGCTGTGGTCCACAGGGAGACCTGCGTCCACATCGTGGCTCGCAGGGAACCTGCGTTCCACGCTGTGGGTCCGCAGGTTTCGCCCGAATAAAATAAACATTGTTTATGATATTGTTTTTTTTTAAAATAAAACAATAAAATATATTATGATATGTGTCATGGGGAATATATAAAAAAAAAAGAATTTTGGTAGAAAGATCATTTTGTTGGAAATTAGTTTTATTTAATTTTTATCTCACTAAATATTGTTTTTGTGTGTGTATATATATATATATATATATATATCAGACACGAAGTTTGGGTATATATGGATTTGTTGGTTATAACATTCCATTAGACATGTATTGTTAAATTTATATTGATCACGTTTAGTTTTGGAACCGAATCTAATAGGGAAGTATACTTGGAGAAGAGACCTAAAATTGCTTGTATTTGAAGACTTTTGAAATAAAACCCCATTGCTAACGTCATGAAATATATTTTAACAAGAAGTTGTTCTTCTCCTAAATAAGCATTGTCTATCGAATTTAATGAGTAAGATCTCCCGATAATTTTCAAATGAAAACTAAAGTATAGGAGAGTATGAACTTTGAATCGAAATTATCCTTGTAAATTTTGTTATTACTTCATTGGTATGTTGGTAGTACGCATGTAAATTGGATATCGTATCGATATAAAAAGGAAAATGTTGTAAGTATAAGTTCCATAATTGCCTGGTTTGGGGTGGGGTCATACCTTGGTGTAATTGCTTTTCAGACCTTGATATCTAGATAATTGTGTCGGTCATAGCCGAAATATGCCCTAGTCAAAATATCGTCAGTCATTAGAACTTGTAATATGCTTGTAGTGTTTTCAGTTGGAGCCACTCTAGAAGGGACCAATATGTAAACCCCGAAGGAGGTGTCTATTGTTCATTGATTGTATTCGCCTAAGTGGCAAGGTGTAAAAGATTTATAAACTATGTATTTCTAACAACATAATACCAAAGGGGTCTTGCAGTTGAGCAGACCCGAAGATGTAGCCCATCCGGGGTGAACTCCGAGATCATATCTGTGTTATGCGATGTTTATAGCATGCTTTGTTTTATGTTTTAAAATATCATGAATGGTTGAATTCTTGCATAAGTGTATGGTGAAAATTAAATGAGTTCAAATTTAAGTGCATGACATTATTCATATGGATAAATGTAGTTAATTAAGTTCATAAAACATTGCGAACTATGATTACGGCAAAGTATTTATAATATTGAAATTAAAGTTGTGGAAAAAGTAATGTGATAATGATAATTTTAAATTGTAATAGCGGAAAGAATCTTGCTAGCATACCTTATTGGATTAACTTGATATTAAGTATATAAATGGAATGAATGTAAAAAGGAAACAAGTTAAAATGTATGTCACAAATTCGTAGATTGAAATCTAGAAGATGAACATCATATAAATAACTATCTTTTTATCTTAGAATATGAATCTCGCAATGTCAATTATGTTTCATTACATTGGATGAATTTGTTAAGTCATTTCATGTTTTAATCATAACAATAATCCTCACCAGATTAACTTGATAACCGTGTGGACTCAATTAGGTATTCATGTTGTATAATGGACGAATATACTTAATAATTCATGTTGTAATTATAATCAATAATCCTCACTAGATTAACTTTATAATTGTGCGAACTCAATTTAGATATCCATATTTTAATCCTTATAGAAGGAATCCCTCATGATTGCTAAAATTGAGCTAGAATGGGAAATAATTGATCAGTTGTTTATACATTAAATCTTAGTAAAAGCCTCTCTCTTCTATTAATTTCATTCAACAAAAAAAGAGATATGCAATAAGATAATGGTATTTTAATCCGAATAGAAGAACATCATTATGATCTTATTACTCTAATCTTGAAATGATGAATGTCATCTAGTAACGATACTTTAATTTAAAGGATGTTTCCGTTGTCCTAATGCATATACATCTAATGAAGTTAGTCCATTTATTGCATTATTAAAACTTCAAATGATTTCTATGGCTACCCCTATTTTACCTTTCATAAAAGAACTTCAACTCACTAGATGGCTACACATGAAATCAAATAAAAGGGACCTCACTCCATTAATTGTAGATAATCCTTAAGGAACGAATTCTTCCTATTAACCATACCTTTTAATATAAAAAAAAATATATATATATCAAATGTGAGTGAATCCTTTAAAATCAAATGACAGAATTCCTCGTTCTTCTAAAAGAAGTTTAACCTTTAACGAACGAATCTCATTAAGCATATCTATAGCATTAAAGGATTATGTCAAGTGTGGATGGTTATTTTAAAACTCTAATGAATGAACTTTGTTAAACTTAAAACGCTTGAACCTATTTGGAGACCTCCTAATGAAATTACGAATCAAAGTGCTTGAGTAATTAACCTCTCGACGGCCCCCTCACTAACCAAAGCAATTGAACGCTTCCTAACATTATAAGTTGTCAAACCATAGAACACATATATAATCAAGAGCCATGCAGTATCTCGTTAATAAGATATCCTGTTTAATGGATCTAATGATGCAAGTTGAGTTAGGTGTAAGGTCATGTAATCGCGTTGGGAAACTCCTTAGGATTGTTTGAGCCTTCCGCTGTGATATCTAAGTTGATAGATAACCTTGAGATAACTTCAACCTATCTTAATATTGTGACGTTTCATTAACGCACTTAATTATTATTTAAAAAAAAAATTTACACTCTATTTGAGTGTTTTTAAACTTAAACCCTTAGGGGTTTCCTGGCGGGGCATTACACAAATGAAGCCCAAACCTACAATTACAGCTACACACATGCAACCTACACACATAAAAGGGAGGGGGAATGGTTTTTGATAGGGATTTGGCTCAGTCAAACCCTAGTAGAGGAATCAACCTTGAAAGAAAGTAATTGTAAATGCTTGAATGTAAACAATGGAAATGTATACCTTGTAGATATGCAACTTCTTGATGATGATTTCTTTGCTTCTTGAATGTAATCACAAATGTTGTATGAAATGGCATGTAATATGACAAAACCGTAACACACACATGCTTGAAAATGAATTTTGTAATGTTGCTCCAATGGATGAATGAAGAAGAATTGAATTCTTGATGATGAACTTGAAATCTCATATCTTCTCCTTATGCCTCTTATCCCCCCAAATGAGGGAATTGAATCCCCTTTTATACATGCCTCAAGGATTAATTTTCAACCACTGAAGGCTGACAAAGAGGAATTACAAACCCTGAGGGAAAATTATGCATAGGAGACTGGGAAAACCTAACATAGGGCCACCCTTAGGGGTGGGGACAAGGGTGCCACACCCCTTTCCTTGGTAGAGAATGGCACCACGCCCCTATCCTACCCTATTTTGGGGCCCAAACAAGGTCTAGAGCAGTCGCGGGTCTTGAAGGAGGAAGGGTGAAGGAGTGAGAATGCAAAAATAGGTCTCGGTTAGGGAAGGAAATGTTGTCACCAAGGTGAGGACCTCAAATGTGGTTAAAATTACAGGAGGAACAATTTTATTACACTACATTTAGCCCCCACTTTAGCGGGAGTATGGCCTATGCCAATACTATCGGTAAAGTAGAAAAAAAAGGAAAGATGAAGATGAGGGACATGGAGCAATACCATAAGGAGTATATGACATCACTAATATTGAGGAGCAAAAAGTCCCCAATCTTAGGGTCTCAACGCATGCCAACATATGCAAGAGAACACAAAACAACAAGGTACAACATACACAAAAACAAAGACAAAGCACAAAAAAACATACAACAAGAGCAAGACACAAGACAAAAAACTAACTAGCTGAAGAGACCTCGATACTTATATGTCTCAACAACTAATCATGACACAAAGACCAATGCCATCACATAAACACAAGAGATGACATAAAAGAGAAAAGTTGACATCATCCACGAACCATCAATAGTAAAACTATGAGTTCATGAGAGGAAGAAGAGAGAGAACATGAATACACACTTTGGTGATCCATCAGAAGAAGGTGAAGGAGAAAGAAACCATGGATGTCTCACCCCTAAAACTAGGTGATCCATGTAGAAAAGGACATGGAAAATCTCACCACTAGATCCTGTCTAGGTGATCCATGTAAATAGAGAGAGTGAAAACACCGTTAGTTCCACTCAACCTCATGTGCATGTGTGCAAGTGAGGTCAAAGTGCCTCATAGGATTCTATGCCCGAGTATGGTACAACCCATATAGAATGTATAGTACAAGTGTCAAGAAAGGTGTGGCATCCCTCTCTAAGAGTTTTTGCTCTAGTTTTGAGAATAATCATCCCACATAAAAGAAAAGTGGTTTTATCTTGCTCTAAGAATTCATGCTCTAGTACAAAGAATGACCCACTATACAAGAAAAGAAGAAGTGAAGCCATCTTTCTCTAAGATTTTTTACTCTAGTTCCGAGAATGACCCACTTTCCATGAGAAAAGTGATGACATCTTTCTCTAAGAGGTTTCCCTCTAGTTCCAAGAATGTCTCACTATACCATAAAAGTGATGACATCTTTCTCTAAGAGGCTTCCCTCTGGTTCCAAGAATGTCCCATTGTACAAGAAAAGTCATGACATCTTTCTCTAAGAGGATTCCCTCTGGTTCCAATAATGTCCAACTGTACAATGTATGAGAGAAGTATAGTACAAAGGAGCAGTGTGGGTGCCCCCCCTTAAGATGTCAACATATGGTAATGTTGATATCTTAAGAAAATAAGAGCAAGGGTACCTACCTTCATCACAAAGATAGTTGAAAAGAGATATCTTGTTGTAAGTGTAAAGGTGATCCTTGGAGGAGAAGAGATATTTGTTCAAAGACATCTGCCCCCAAGAGGAGTTGTGTTAGACAAATATAACATCTTATAGAACAAGAAAAGGAAAGAACATGAATGCAATCCTTCCTCCTATCTCTAGGTGAAAGGGATTCTTGATGATGGATGACTCACCTTTAGCCCCCAGAGGGATGGTTGAATTTATCATAAATGTACATTACCAGGTATAAAAGAGGTTGTAGTCAAGCACTAACACCTCTTGTATAAGAGAGAATCCTTCTGTAAACAATAAAAATTCCACACAACAAATCACATCAAGTAATAGAACTCACACCATCCACTTAATAGAGAAAATTGGATCCCTAGAAAAAGAGAGAGAAGGATCATTCACCCCCAAGCTAATGGATAATGAAAAGAGCTTACACAATCTACTAGAGAGAGATTAAACATAAGAAAACATGCAATGAACTTACATGAAGACATGCAACAAAAAACATTAGTAAATGTTAAATACACGTCTCAAGAAGTGGTAATATTCAAAAGGAAGAGAGAAAAAGCATAATATATTCCCCAAGGGGGATTAATCATAAAATAATATCATTGTAAGAAATAATAATCACATATGGAAAATGCAGCCCCTAAAGGAAATGATGATAAATGAGAAAGAAAGAAAGGGAAAGGAGTGAAAATCCTTGCTCCCCAAGTAAGGAGAACAAGGAGAGACATTACACATTTTCTGATGGTGATTATTTTCAAGTGATATGCCTTCCTAGTGGAATAAACCCTTTCAAGGAAGAGATACATGCTTCTCAAGAAATTATTCCCTGCGAAGGGGCATATCATACTTGCGAATAATCGAAACCATAGAAGAGATATTATTTCCAAGAAAATGAAGGAAAGAGAAGAAGTGCAGTACTCATTAAAGATGCCTCTCTCCAAGAAAAGAGGAAAACCAAAGAACAACTATACACTCACATAAGAGTAACCCTATGCAAGAAATGACATCTAATAATGAATAATGCACAAAGATAGATATAAATGTATGTTACCATTTTGGAGGAACTAATTATGTGTTGCATTCATGTTTTGTAATTTATGTCAAAACTAGTTGTTATGGTTGGTTACCGATAGACAGGTTTTGGTTACTGATAGAAGATCGAGTGCTATCGGTAGAAGAGACTATCTATTGGACACTTCTAGCATGTTTGGATCTATGAAATGTGTTTGGTTACATATGGTACATTCTTCTAGAGAATATCTTGGTCAGATGGTATTCACAAGGTAATCAGATGCTATCATAGACACTAGTAAACACTTACCAGCATGAGTTAAAGGTTCTATTGGCAGAGATTTCATTGAGAATTATTGATAGGATGCATAAGTGGCGTTGGTGTAGCTTTTAGGATACTAAAGATGTTCTCTGGTCATGCTTCAACCAGTTGGAGAAGTTGCTTTGGTATGGTGGACCCAGAATAGGTCTGGTGCCTATCTAGGTTATGGACCGGTATCATGTTAACATGTTCTCTACATGTTATAAGGATGATTAATGGATTGGTTAATGTTGTTTTCATCTAAAGCCGACATGGCATATCATTGTAATATGGATTTATGTAATGATCTTATTGTAATATCTTTTAGGTGGTCAACCTAATTGGGCTAAGTCTTAGGGTTGGTATAAATTAATGTGAGGTCTCATTTTAGATTGGGTATCATGGTCATGAATTGTAATATCATATGTAAAGGAGTTTAGGTCGATCATTGAGGATTGAATTGGGTTTAAGGAAGAGGTCAAAGGCCTCCATTGTTGAGCTTAACTAGGACTGTAATCAGGCATGGTAGATGCTATCTCAGGTACTTCATTTTATTGGATTATTGTCCAAATATCTTGAGGTAGTTTTAACCTCTGGAGTCGGTGAGACTCTTTTATAATGAGAAGTGTGCCTTCCTACATGTGCAGGCCCCTCATTGTATCACATACTTTCTGTAGAAGTATCATCCAACTATGGGTAGGCTTCCCACTATGGTTTTTCCCTTTCTGGGTTTTCCACATATAAATATTGGTGTTATGTGGTATGGTTTCTTTGCATTGATTATCTCTTTATTGTTAAGTTGCATTGTTTACTGGTATCTATGTCTATAGACATCTGTTCTACTTCACCAGTATTTAAATGTTTCTGTGCTCTGGTTTAAGGTTTTATTATGGATTAATTCTTATAATTTGTTAACAACTAATTCACCCCTCCTCAGTTGTTCACCAGTTATCCTAAAAATTGGTATTAGAGATTTGGTCCTCTTGTTGAAGATGAACCACTTGAGGTAGATCCTATGACAGCTAATCTACTGGCAACTATCTTTAGAAGAGAAATCCCTAAGCTTTATGGAAAAAATTATGGGATATGGAAGATCCGAATGGAGACTCATCTTAGATGCCTTGGCAAGGATATTCGGGAGATCACTGAGAAAGGTTACACACCTTATGATCTTGCATCTCACAATACTTCTCCTACAGACTTGGATAAGAATATTCAGAATGATTGCAAAGCTAGAGAAGCCCTCCTATGTGCACTTATTGATCAATAGATCATGGGATTGATTGATAAATCATCTGCAAAGGTTATGTGGGATAAATTGAAAACTCTGAATGAAGGTGACCCTATTGTCAAAATTGCTAAACTTGATCGCTACCGAGTTAGATATGAAAACTTGAAGATGGATGACAATGAAAGAATTGCTATATTTATGGAGAGAGTAAATGAGATTTTCATGGGAATTCAATGTTTTGGAGGATCTCTGAGTGAAGCTAAAATAGTTTCCAAAGTCTTGAGAGCCCTTCCACTAGCTTACAAGATGAAGGCAACTGCAATTAATGAGCCAAGAACAATGGCAAACACCTCAGTTAATAAAGACATTCTGATTGGGAAGTTATCTGCTTTTGATCTTGAAGAATTTGGACCTTCTAGAGCTGCAAAATGTGAACCTTCTTTTCATGCATCATCATCATCATCATCTACTAGCAAGAATGATTGGAAATCCCTATATGCAAAGGAATTGGAAGACATGAGGAAAGAAGATGAATAATTTGAGAAACTTGAAGCCTTACTTGCTAGAAGAGTACCTAAAGGACTGACATGAAGTAAGTATGAAGGCAAAGCACATTTTAAATGTTTTACATGTCATAAGATTGGTCATTTTGCATCTAGATGTCCTAAAAGGAATGCAAGATTTGAGGAAAGAGTTAAGAAATGTTTTAAGCCTAATCAAAATAGATACAAATTCAAGAGAAACAAACAATGCTTCATAGTGGATGAGGAAGGAGAAAATGATGACTTTGAGGATGAACCGATAGAAGTCTCTACTAGTGGATCTGACAATGGAAAGGAATGGGTGTTTTATGCCCTAAAAGAAGATGAACCAAAACTAGCTATCTTGAATGAAGAGAAGGCCCTAGTAGAAAAAGTTGAAGAGAAGGATGAATGGGTAATTGATAGTGGATGCTCACATCATATGACTAGAGATAAAAGAAAAAATTTGTCCCTGCATGAATACAATGGCGGTGAGTAAGATTTGGAGATGAAAAAACATGTATGATCAGAGGTAGAGGCACTATTTCTCTAGATGGTAAGCATAATACAGACAATGTTTATTATGTAGAAGGTTTAAAGCATAATCTTTTGAGTGTTGGTCAATTGGTGGACAAGGGATTCCAACTTCAATTTAAGAATAAAAAATGCAAAATCATTAACAAGACTAGTTTGGAGATTGCTACCAGTACTCAAACTGAAGGTAAAATCTATCAATTGAACACTGGTAATAAGACATGTTTGATTGTGCATATTGATGAGAGTTGGTTATGACATTAAAGGTTGTGTCATGTTACTTTTAATTGCATTGTCAAGATTAGTTCAACAAAGGCAGTTGGAGATATACCTAAGATTGTGAAGCCTCATAATCCAATATGTAAGGAATGTCAATTAGGAAAGCAAGTTAGAACTAATTTTCAGAGCATACAAGATAAATCTAATGATGTTCTTGATTTGATTAATACTGACTTATGTGGTCCAACAAGGATTAGAAGCTTTCAAGGTAATATATACTTCATGCTAATAATTGATGATTATTCTAGAATGATGTGGGTGACTTTTCTTAGGGAGAAGTTTGAAGCTTTTAAGAAATTCAAGATCTTTAAAGTGAAAGTTGAAACTGAAACTAGATTGAAAATCAAATTTCTAAGATCAGATCAAGGCGGTGAGTTCACTTCTCATGAATTTAATAGTTATTGTGAGACAAATGGAATTAGGAGATAGTTATCTACACCCAGGACTCCTCAGCAGAATGGAGTGGTGGAAAGAAAGAATAGAACCATTTTGGATGCAATAAGAACCATGATGATGGAAGCCTAATTGCCTCATATCTACTGGAGAGAAGAAGTGAGTATAACAGTCTACACATTCAACAAAGTTCGCATCAAAGGTGAAACCGGTAAGACTCCTTATGAACTATGGTTTGGACATACACCTACTATTAAATATTTTAGAATTTTTGGAAGTAAATGTTATATCAAAGGGATGATTCAATTGGAAAGTTTGATCCTAGATGTGATGAAGGAATATTTCTTGGTTATTCTAATCAAAGAAAAGTATATAGATGTTATAACAAAATATTATAGAAATTGTGGAAAGTGCAAATGTGAAAGTGTATGAGAAATACAAAAAACAATCTATATCATATGACAGGGAACCAGCAGTGCAAATGATCATAATTGAACCGACAATACCTCAATCAGTATAGGACATTGAACTGTTACACTGGCACAGTCAAATAACTCAACTGTGACTGATGATCAGATCAGTGAACCTGAAGAATGAAACTTAGACTAAACATAAGAATGTTATTGGAACAAAGTGGGTTTTCAAAAATAAACTGATTGAGGATGGTCAAGTTATAAGAAATAAAGCTAGACTAGTTTGTAAAGGTTATTGTCAAAAGGAAGGAATTGATTATGGTGAGTCTTTTGAACCTATAGCTAGAATTTAAGTTGTTAGGATCTTTCTTGTTTATGCAACATATAAGAACTATAAGGTTTATCAAATGGAAGTTAAATGTGCATTTTTGAATGGTGAACTTGAAGAAGAGGTATATGTTGTGCATACTGATGGTTTTTCACTGATAGATGATAACGATATGGTTTGTAGGTTAAAGAAAGCATTATATGGATTGAAACAAGCTCCCTGAGCCTGGTATGCAAGGTTGGATAAATATATTTTGAAGCTTGGTTTTACTAAAGGCAGTGCTGACAGTAATTTGTATTACAAAATTACTGATGATGATATTATGATTATTGAAGTATTTGTTGATGATATCATTTTTGGAGGAGAAGATAAATTGTGCATGGAATTTGCTAACAATATGAAGAATGAATTTGAGATGTCCATGATTGGGGAGATGAAATTTTTCTTAGGTTTGCAAATTACTCAAACTGATAAAGGTATCTTTATCTGTCAAACAAAGTCTCTGAGGGAATTGTTGAGGAAGTTTGGTATGGATAATTCCAAACCAGTAAGTACTCCTATGGTGACAAGTGGGAAATTATCTATCAATGATACATCTGCACCAGTAAATCCAACAAGGTATAAGTCTATGATTGGTGGCTTGTTATATCTAACTCAGACTAGACCAGATATTATGAATATTGTGAGTATTGTTTCAAGATATCAAATTAATCCTAAAGAAAATCATAAATATGCAGTAAAGAGGGTATTCCGGTATCTACAAGGCACAACTGAATATGGCTTATGGTATTCTAGAGATGACAACTTCACTTTGTGTGAATATGAAGATTCAGATTGGGCAGAAGATACTAATGATCAAAAGAGCACTTCTAGTGGGGCTTTCTTTCTTGGAAAGAAACTGGTTTCATGGATCAACAAAAAATAGTCATGTATTTCTTTATCTACTACAAAATTTAAATATGTTGCAATAACAACTAATTGTACTCAAGTACTATGGATGACGCAAATTTTGAAGGATATCAAGGTAAAATGTAGTGAACCGGTAGTTATCTACTGTGATAACTCTGCAGCCATTGACATGTCTAAGAATTCGGTATTTCACTCTAAGCCTAAGAATATATCAATAAAGTATGACTTTATAAAGAATAAGGTAGAAGAAAAGGAAGTCAAATTGGTTTGTGTGGACACTAAAGAGTAGATTGGAAATATATTCACTAAACTGCTGGCTAAGAAATCATTTGAGTATTTGAGAGACAGGTTAGGGGTTTCTGCCCCTCTGACAAAGACTTGATTGATGTAGTTTGGCATCAATCTGACATGTATTATCACAGATAATATTCATTCTGGTACTGATGAGTGGTGCTACTACTCAGGGGGAGTAGCCATTTTTTAGTATCAGGGAATTACATTATTGCTTTGATATTTTTGTCTGATTTGTGGTATTGATGACAAAGGAGGACAGACATTGATGTGAAAAATAAAAAAAGGGAGTTGTATACATTAGGGGGAGATATATGTTTGTAATTCATAACTTTATAGAGATATTATTTAAAGGGGGAGTTTTGTTGGTTGTCTTCCATTGGGGGAGACTAGTTTGGCATTTCTTGGTACTTAGATGTTTCTCATATCTAGATTTGCCATCAATACGAAAGGGGGATATTGTTGGAATTTTGGAGGAATTGATTATGTGTTGCATTAATGTTTTGTCATTGATGTCAACACTAGCTGTTATGGTTGGTTACCGACAGATAGGTTTTGGTTACTGGTAGAAGATATAGTGCTACCGGTAGAAGAGACTATCTATTGGACACTTCCAGCATGTTTGGATCTATGAAATGTGTTTGGTTACATATGGTACGTTCTTTTGGAGCATGTGTTGGTCAGATGGTATTGAGTTGGTAATTGGATTCTATCATACACTCTAGTAAACCCTTACCGGTGTGAGATAAAGGTTCTACCGACAAAGCTTTCATTGAGAATTCTTGATAGGATGCATAAGTGGTGTTGGTGTGGCTTTCAGGATGTTGAAGATGTTCTCTGATCATGCTTCAACCAGTTGGAGATGTTACTTTGGCATGGTGGACCCATAATAGGTCTGGTGCCTATCTAGGTTATGGACTCGTATCATGTTAATGTGTTCTCTACATGTTATCAGGATGATTTATGGATTGGTTAATGTTGTTTTGGTCTAAAGCCGACATGGCATATCATTGTAATATGGATTTATGTAATGATATTATTGTAATACATTTTAGGTGGCCAACCTAATTGGTTTAGGTCTTAGGGTTGGTATAAATTAATGTAAGATCTCATTGTAGATTGGGTATTGTGGTAATGAATTGTAATATCATATGCAAAGGAGTTTAGGTCAATCTTTGAGGATCAAATTGGATTTAAGGAAGATGTCAAAGGCCTCTGATGTTGAGCTTAACCGAGACTGTAATTAGACATGGTAGATGCTATCTTAGGTAGTTCATTCTATTGTATTGTTGACCAAATATCCTGAGGTGGTTTTAACCTCTGTAGTCAATGAGACTCTTTTGTAATGAGAAGTACACTCTAAGCAGTGTGCCTTCCTGCATGTGTAGGCCCCTCATTGTATTACAAACTTTCTGCAGAAGTATCATCCCACTATGGGTAAGCTTCCCACCATGGTTTTTCCCTTTTTGGGTTTTCCACATACAAATCTTGGTGTTATGTGGTATGGTTACTTTGCATTGATTATTTTGTTTAATTGTTGAGTTGCATTGTTTACTAGTATTTGTGTTTACTGTTGGCATTCTACACTCTTATGAGAATAGTTGATGTTGTCATTAATGGTAACCAACTGGAAACCAACTAGAAATCATTTGGCAACCCACCGGTAGTTACCGGCACTAGAAATAGACTTCTACATACACAGGCAGACACTTCACCAACAGTGACAACAATGCTTACTGGCACTCAATCTGACATGGAATAAACTTTTATTTATTGTTTTATAATGTAATTATCTCTTGCAAAAGCTAACATGGCATATTGTAAAAGACTCATATATATGTATGAGATCTTATAGGTCATTTGGATATGAGGGAGAATGAGGAATATAGATGATATTTTGTATAAGGTGATATAGTTGATAGTGAAGGTTTTGGTTATAGACTGAGCTTAAACCAGTACTAAACCCAGTATAGTTGATGCTGATTTGAAGTAGTACATTGTACTGGATTTTGATAATCCATTTTGTAAGTCAGTGAGACTTCTATTTTGTAGTTGGGTAGTGAGCTCTAGGCTGTTGGCCTCCCTGCATGTGCAGGCCCCTCATTGTAAGTAATATTTATTCATTGACCACTGAGTGAATATTGTGGGTCACAAATCCCATAGAGGTTTTTCCCACACCGGGTTTCCTCGTTAAATATCTTGTGTTATGGTTTGTTCTCTATACTATCTTTGTTATTCTTATTTGTTGAATTAATTCTTATTTATCGGTACACTATTTTGGGATACAATTTTTTTAATAATTTTAAATATTCTGCTAACGGGTCAGACACTGATTCACCCCCCGCTCTTAGTGTATGTGGGACTATCATTGATTCTAAGAATTGGTATCAGAGCCTGGTCCTCTATTTTTGAAAGCCTAACAACTTGATGAAGATTCTGACACCGGTATAGATGGAGAACTTAAGAAAACAATTGGAAGGAGATCTTGTATATTATGATGCAGAGAAATTGAAGAATATCAAACTTGAAGATGATCTAAGGACTGCATATGAATTCATTAAAGGACTTTAGGAGAACTTTGCTATAGCACAAAATAAAAGAAAAGAACTTCATGAGAAGATGCAGAAAGATGATGATGTAAAAGAAACTCTTAGTGAATTGTCAACAAAGTTGAGACAAGAAAATAGTAATATGAAGAATGTGTTAGGTCCCAGAGACAACTGAGAGGGGGGGGGCGTGAATCAATTGTCTAATAAATTTAAACCAAAATAATTTAAATAAATTTAATGTAGAATACCAGTGAAACGGTCTTTTATGCCGGTAGACAGTTTTATCAATTAATTGCAATACCAGTAAGTATTAATGCATGAAACAAAAAGACAAAATCATCCACAACACATAACACCAATATTTGTACATGGAAACCCTGTAATAGGAAAAAACATGGTGGGAAACCTTACCCACAATCAAATGATACTACTGAAGATACTAAGTGTATACAAATGGGGTCTGCACATGCAGAAAGGCCAAGTGCCTAGAGCTCACTGCTCAATCACAAATGGGAAGTCACACTGACTTACAGTTGGATGGTTAAATCCAATATGGATGTACTGCTCAGATTAGCATCTTTCTATGCTAGATTCAGTACCGGTGTAGTTCTGCTTGTCTTCACAAAAACCTCCTTCAATATTCAAATGATGTCTATGTGTATAGCTCTGCTCATTCTCGCATATACCTTCACACAATTCCTTTTTTCACATTCCACTTCTGATCTTACAAACAGGATCTTACATTTATACCATAACCTAGGACCAATTTTAGTAGGTCGGCTCTAAAGGATATTATAATAAAATTAATTTACAAAGACAATGTCTGATGCAATAACCGATTCAACATGTTGGCTTGATGCATTTACAACAATAATAAAACATCTCCATAGTATGTTGTGCTGATCTGGAATAGATGAACCTGCCAATGTATATCCTGGACCTATTGTTGATAATAGCAAATATGCAAATATGAATATGCCAATAAATAAAACTTCAAGACAAATCATCCAAATGATGTCTTCGACATAACCAGATGTTTTCCATGTCATTCCAAGTGTCGGTGATCATTATATCCTGTCAGTGTACCAAATACCGGTGACTGTGCATAAGTCACTTGCTTGCCAGTGAATGTTGCTGATTCTCCAAAGTGCCAGAGTTGATAAGCATTAGTAGGTGTTGACATCAATGACAAAACCATACAAAATACCAAAAATATCCCCCTTTGGCATTGATGGCAACACAAGATGGAAAAAACATCAAAGTGCCAAAATAGAAATGCCAAATACCAAAAACCAATCAATCTCCCAAAAAGATCATAATAGAAATTAAACCCAAAATAAACAATCTCTCCCCCTAGGAGTAACATGTGTCTTTCTTATGTTTTTCAATACCAATCTCTCCCCCTTTGACATCAAATGCCAAAGTTACTACAAAACCAAGTGCAAGTATAAAATACCAACCAATTCAGTATACCAACTACTCCCCCTGAGAAGTAGCTTTCTTCATCAGAAATCATAGTAAAAGATTTCTCTGTTAGTTCTGCTAGTTGATGATAAACATCAACTGTCTAAGTCTCTACCGGTGGGGGTATGACCCCAAGCTGATCTCTTAGATATTCAAAAGTCTCCTTAGGTAGAGGTTTAGTGAAGATATCTACAATCTACTCTTTAGTATTCACATAAACCAGTTTTACTTCTTTTGCTTCAACATTTTCTTTTAGAAAGTTCAATTTGATAGAAACATGTTTATTTTAGAATGTAGTACCAGATTCTTAGATATATCAATTGCTATAGTGTTATCACAATAGATAGTTATAGGTTCCTTGCAATTTACCTTTATGTCCTTCAACATTTGTTTAAGTCATAATACCTATGTAAAGTTTGTTGCTGCTGCAACATATTCTGATTCTGCTGCTGACAAAGATGTACAACTTTGTTTCTTACTCAACCAAGAAATTAATTTGTTTTCCTATCATCTACATCTCCTACCCAATTTGCATTTGTGTATGCACATAATTCAAAGTTTTCATCTCTAGGATACCATAAACCAAGATTTGTAGTGCCTTATAAGTATCGGAAAATCCTTTTTACTACTGATTCATGATTTTCTCTAGGATTACTTTGAAATCTTGAAACAATACATACTGCATTCACAATGTCAGGTCTTGTTTGTGTCAAATATAGTAGACCTCCTATCATAGATTTGTACTTGGTTGGATTAACAGGTGTTGACTCATCCCTTAGTGATAATTTGTCATTTGTAGTCATAAGTGTGCTTACCGGTTTAGGGTTCTCCATCCCAAATTTCTTTAGTAGCTCCTTTAAGTACTTGGATTGACTCAAGAATATACCTTTATTAGTTTGTGAAATTTGCAATCCTAAAAAGAATTTTACTTCTCCAATCATAGACATTTCAAATTCTTGTTGCATTTCAATAGAAAAGCTTTTGCATAAACTATCTTCTCCTCCAAAGATTATATCATCAACAAAAACTTCTATAACCATGATGTCATCATTAGTCACTTTATAATATAAGTTGTTGTCAGCATTACCTTTAGAAAAACCAATCTTCAAAAGATATTTATCGAATCTTGCATACCAAGCTCTTGGAGCTTGCTTCAACCCTTACAAAGCTTTCCTTAATCTGCAAACCATATATTTGTTTTCTGTCAAAGAAAATCCATCAGGTTGTTCAATGTAAACTTCTTCTTCAAGATCTCCATTTAGAAATGCACGTTTGACATACATTTGATAAAATTTATAGTTCTTATGTGCTGCAAAAGCCAAAAATAATCTAACTGCTTGAATCCTAGCTACTGATGCAAATGTTTCATTGTAATCAATTCCATCTTTCTGAGAATATCCCTTACATACTAGTCTTGCTTTATTTTTTATTACCTTACCATCTTCATTAAGTTTGTTTCTAAATACACATTTGGTTCCAATTACATTTTTGTCTTTAGGTCGGGGAACTAATGTCCATGTGTTATTCTTTTCAATTTGTTCTAATTCATCTTCCATAGCTTTAATCCAGTGTTTATCCTCATACGCTTCATTAATTGATGCTGGTTCAATTTGAGAAATAAGACATACCTCTTCATTTTCCAATCTTCCACTTGTCATAAATCCTTTATATTTGTTTCCAATTATCTAATCTTCAGGATGATTCAATCTTATATACCGGGGTGTCTTTGTTTGCTGTTGTTCCTCAGTCACAGTGGAATTTTTAGATGATACCGGTGTAACTGGATCTTCATTCTGTGTCGGTGGGTTCAATGTAGATTCATCTATCAGAATCTCTGTTGCTGGTTCAAAATCTATATACCTTGAAGTTCCTCTGAATTGTTCATCAATCTTTACATTTGTACTCTCAACAATTTTCTGCAATCTTTTGTTAAAACATCTGTATGCTTTTCTCTTAGATGAATAACTAAGAAATATTCCTTCATCACTTCTAGGATCAAATTTTCCAATATACTCATCTCTTCTAATATAGCATTTACTTCCAAAAATTCTGAAATATTTAAGAGTAGGAGTAATACCAAACCATAGTTCATGAGGGGTCTTACCAGTTTCACCTTTGATGTGAACTTTGTTGAATGTATAGACCACTCTAGTTACTGCTTCTCTCCAATATACATGTGGTAGATTTGATTCAGACAACATACTTCTTACTGCATCCAAGATAGTTCTATTCTTTCTTTCTATGACTCCATTCTATTGTGTTGTTTAGGGTGCTGATAGTTGTCTTCTGATTCCATTTACTTCACAGAATGCATTAAATTTCTTATATGTAAACTCACCTCCTTGACCTGATCTTAGACATTTGATTTTCTACCATTGCTTTGAACAGTTTGAATTTCCCAAGTTCTTCTGATTTTTCTCTGAGAAAGGTAACCCAACACATTCTAGAATAGTCATCAATGATTAGCATGAAATATCTATCACCTTGTAAACTTTTAGTTCTAGCTGGACCACATAAATCAGTATGAATTAAGTCAAGTGCATTATTTGATTTTTCTGGAATACTTTTAAAAGTAGCTCTAACTTGTTTTCCAAATTGACATTCCTTACATACCAGATTGTGAGGCTTAAAAATCTTAGGTAAATCTCTATCTGCCTTAGTAGTACTGATCTTCATAATGCAATCAAAATTTACATGACAGACTCTCTTATGCCATAGTCAACTTTCATCAACATGTGCAATCAAGCATGTCTTTTCATTGTTATTCAAATGAAAGATATTACCTCTAGTTTGATTACTGGTTGCAATTTCCAAACTAGATTTGTTCATAATTTTGCATTTACCATTCTTGAATTGTAACTGAAATCCTTTTTCAACTAATTGACCAACACTCAAAAGATTATGTTTTAAACCTTCAACATAGTAGACATTATCAGTATTGTGCTTACCATCAAGAGATATTGTACCTTTTCCTTTGATCAAACAAGGTTTATCATCTCCAAATCTTACTAGACCTCCATTATATTCCTAAAAAGTTAAGAATTTACTTTTATCACCATTCATGTGATGTGAGCATCCTGAATCAATGATCCATTCATCCTTAATTTCAATTTTAGCTGCCAAGGCCTACTCTACTGGTTGAATAGTAGGTTCTAGTTGATCTTATGTTATAGCAACAAAAACCCATCCATTGTCTACTAGATCCTCATCAGAATCATCAGTGACTCCTTCATCAGCAAGATAACAAGATTTGTCTTTATTTTTCTTAAATGTGTATCTCTGATATTCAGGGTTAGGCTTATATGTTCTTCTAGCTTCTTCTCCTAGTCTAGCATGTCTATCAGGGCATCTTGAAGCCATATGACCAGTCTTATTATAGTTAAAACATTTAAAGGGTGCTTTACCTTCATACTTACTTCCAACTGCACTTTTAGGCATTTTTCTGGCAAATAGTGCTTCAAGTTCTTCATTTTCTCTCCTGATTTCTTCAAGTTCTCTTACATAAAAAGCTTTCCAATCAGACTTGTCAAATGATGGTGCAGATGATGCTGATGCCTTAAAAGATAAGTGTGTCTTTATAGTGGCAACAGGACCAACTTCCTCAATTTCAAAGGCTGCTAGTTTCCCAATCAATGTATCCCTAGTTACTGATGTGTTAGACATTGTTCTTAATTCGTTTATAGGAGTAACTTTCATTTTGTATGCCGGTTGTAATCCTCTTAAAACTTTTGAAACAATTTCATCTTCACTTAAGGTTCCTCCATAACATTTAATACCCAAAACAATTTCATTTACTCTTTCCATAAAAGAAGAAATCCTTTCATCTTCTTCCATTTTTAGACTTTCATACCTGACCCAGAAGCTTTCAAGTTTTGCAATTTTGACTGTGGAATCTCCTTCATTCAGTGTTTCCAAATGATCCCAAATAGCTTTAGTAGTAGACCTATCTAATAATCCCATGACTTGCTAATCTGATAATGCGCTTAAGAGTGCTTCTCTTGCCTTGCAATCATTCTCTTCATCTTTAGCTAAGGTAGGTGGATTAGGCTGACCTTGAGTAGGAGTAGTATAGCCATTATTTGTTTCATCCTAGATATCCTTTCCAATGCAATTTAGATGTGTCTCCATCCTAATCTTTCATATCCCATAGTTGGTTCCATCAAGTTTGGGACTGTCCTTCCTGAAATAGTTAGAAGACATTTGATCTCCTCAAGTTGTTAAACTTTTGCAAAAAGAGGACCAGGCTTTGATACCAATTGTTAGGTCCTAGAGACAACTGAGAGGGGGGGTGAATCAGTTGTCTAATAAATTTAAACCAAAACAATTTAAATAACTTTAATATACAATACTAGTGAAACAATCTTTTATGCCGGTAGATAGTTTTATCAGTTAATTGCAATACCGGTAAGGATTAATGTGTGAAATAGAAAGAAAAAGTCATCCACAACACGTAGCACCAATATTTGTATGTGGAAACCCTATAAGGGGAAAAACCATGGTGGGAAACCTTACCCACAATCAGATGATACTACTACAGATAGTAAGTGTATACAGATGGGGTCTGCAAATGCAGAAAGGCCAAGCACCTAGAGCTCACTGCTCAATCACAAATGGGAAGTCACACTGAATTATAGTTGGATGTTTAAATCCAATATGGATGTACTGCTCAGATTAGCATCTTTCTATGCTGGATTCAGTACCGGTGTAGTTCTGCTTGTCTTCACAAAACCCTCCTTCAATCTTCAAATGATGTCTGTGTGTATAGCTCTGCTCATTCTCGCATATACCTTCACACAATTCCTTTTTTCGCATTCCACTTCTGATCTTACAAATAGGATCTTACATTTATACCATAACCTAGGACCAATTTTAGTAGGTCAGCTCTAAAGGATATTATAATAAAATTAATTTACAAAAAAAATGTCCGTTGCAATAACCGATTCAACATGTTGGCTTGATGCATTTACAACAATAATAAAACATCTCCATAGTGTGTCATGCTAATCTAGAATAGATGAACCTGCCGGTGTATATCCTGGACCTATTGCCAGTAACAACAAATATGCAAATACGAATATGCCAATAAATAAAATTTCAAGACAAAGTGTCCAAATGATGTCTTCGACATAACCAGATGTTTTCCATGTCATTCCAAGTGTTGGTGATCATTATATCCTATCAGTGTACTAGATATCGGTGACTATGCATAAGTCGCTTGCTGGTGAATGTTGCTGATTCTCCAAAGTGCCAGAGTTGATAAGTGTTAGTAGGTGTTGACATCAATGACAAAACCATACCAAAATACCAACAAAATGAAATGCAAGATATGACTATGAGGTTACGTAAATATATTGAAGACAGGAACAAGAATGAAGAAGACTTGACTAGGAGACTTAATGATGTTGGAAATGAAAATCTAAGACTTAGTCATGAAACTGATATGCTGAAGATAGATTTGATTCACATGCAACATGATAAAACTGATCTTATGAGACAAATCGAAATTCTATAAAATGAGTTGGCTACTACAAATAAACACAAAGACAAATTCAAGAAAATTTCAGAGGAGCTTGATGACATGCTGAAAAGTCAAAAACCTAATGGAGATACTAATGGACTTGGATTTGATGTTGGAGAAAGTTCTAGCACTATAAACAATCTAAATCAGAACAAACCGGTAAGACAACCTAATGCTTATAAATTTAATGGAAAATGTTTCAATTGTAACAAATATGGTCATAAAAAAAATCAGTGTAGATTTAGAAATAATCAGAATATTAATGCACCCACTGGTCAATGTTCCAAATGCAACAAAGTTGGTCATAATTCAGAAAATTGCAAAATGAATGTGAAATATTACGTTTGTGGAAGATATGGACATTTATCTAATCAATGCAGAACACAAACCGGTGTAGGATATGGAAAGGCTATTCAGAGGAATAATGTGACTTGCTATGATTGTAAGAAGATTGGACATATTGCTAAATTTTGTAGAGGCAAGACTTCACCGACAAACAATAAAGGATCCAGTTTGAAAGGTAAAGAAAAGATAGATGAGGTAAAGAAAGAATTTTCAAAGAAATGGATTAAGAAGAGAGATTAGAAAGTTGATGAAACTATCTCTATACTAGTAGAATAGATTAATCCTCCATCGGTAGGAGATTCTTCATCCAACTGAGAAGTAACCCTTTGGGGGTATTGTAGCAAGTTGAAAATCATCCAGATTACCCTCGGTTGATGGTGAGAAGATAGATTTCTTCCTTATCGGTAGATGTGTTATGTTTTCACTTAACTGATGAGCATTTAATGTGGTTGGTGTAAGAAATATCATTATAAATCAGTCGATTTCCCTCATTTTCGACTCATCGAGCATTCAAATTATCTGAGAGCGCGAAAACTAAGTGAAGGTATTCAAGGTGAAGGTGCGAAGTGATCTCTTCAGACATTCAAAATATTTTCAGGTAGTAAAAGGTATTTTTCAATGGCCTCTTCTTCTGCTCTCGAGTTTATTCCAAACCCTACCATTGTGGAAAATGTGAAATGCCCTAGGCCCGTGTTTAAGATAATTCCCAAATTTGCTAAGCAAGATGACTCTATAGGGGCATTCTCAAAAATTCCTAAAGGTGTAGCATTTGCAGAAGACCCTAAGATTTATATACATTGCAATATAGAAGAACTAGGTTCGAAGGAATTGATGAAAATGTTTACTAAGGTCATTTGTGATGAACATGGTGTTTTTAAACCCAAACATAAAATTATGGAAAATTTAGGTTTTGTGGAGATACTGAATATCTCTCAATTTCCAGAGGAAGTAGTAAGGATTTTATTGAGTAGAGCACATGGAGAATTCTTATGGTTAGATTATGTCTACAAGATAACCCAACAAGAAATTAGGGTAGTTACTGGTTTACCTTCAACCAACAGTAGACCTAATAAAAACAAGAAGATTCCCAAAAAAAAAGTGATAAACCTAACCTGAGCAACATCTGACAATAGATCACTAAGAGTAAATGATATTAAGGAAATCAATGTGAGATTTGTAAGTATGGTGCTAGGATACAAGACCACACATGCTAACAGGATAAATTCAATTTCTAGTCTCTATATACACAATGCTTATGAGATAGTAAACAACAATGCAATGATAGATGTGTGGGAATGGCTAAAAGATGAGCTAATTGACAATTTGAAAAATATTAAAGGAGACAAGAAAGGTACATTCCGCTTTGGAAACCTTTTGGTATGCTTGATGATGTACTTTGCTAAAGAGATCCCCGATACAGGACCTAAAGACTTTGGTTATGATACACTAGTAGGAAAACAACTACAGGAAGCTTTTATTGGCATGGGAACTACTAGAGACAACAACATAAGAGATTACTTCAAAACTTTCCAAGCTAAGATGAGAGCTAGAGAAAGGATACCACAAAGTGTAGTAGATAAATATGACAAAGAGATTTATTTTGTTATCAAAAAAGATGAGACATGGATGGAGGTAGTACTCCCTAAGACTATTTGGGTCACTAAGATGGGATATGAAGTAGATCTTAACATTTTGGAAACATATGCTAAAGCTTTACTGGAAGCACAAAGAGAACCATCAGAAAAGGTCTTTGGTAGTGCTGAGACTATTGAAGGTGTGTAAAGTTGTTGAAGAAAAGGAAGAAAAGAGAAAAATACATTAGAGATGCTTCTAAGAAGGTAAAGAAAATTAAAGAAAATGTCATGAACATCAATGGCATATCAGCTAGTGAGGTTGAAGGACTTCAACCAGAGGCACATATTTCACCGGTTGACACATCTTCTAGAACTAACAGTGAGAAGGCAGCAAAATTTAAAAGAGTTGAAAGGAGGAAGAGAAAACCTTCACCGGTACCCTCTCCTTCACCCAAGAGAACAAGGACCTTGAGAAAGAAAGAACAGGCAGTAAGGGGACTGCCCAAGAAACTGACATCAAAAGAGGAAACAACAACTGGTTACCCCTTCTTTGAATGATTTATTGAATGAAATAATTGATGATGGCATTTTGGCTAATGTACACAAGCTGTATAATACATTTATTGATTTTGACAAAGAAAGAATTGAGAACAGTATTATTTTACAATTGGACATATATAAGAAGGTTCTAATTGAAGTTGTGGATGATTTACCAAATGAACTCTATAGGAGATTGGAAGCAAAAAGGATTGCAGTGATGGAATTAGACAAGAAACTAAAAAATTGAAAAACTTCTAGCTGTACATATTGTTAACTCAAAAGAAGAATTTGATGAACTTATCTTTGAGGCTAACCAATCCATTTTTGCTAGTGGGCACCAGCAAGTAAACTTAATGCCAGGAAGAGTGAAAGAGATTGCATATGAGATTGCAGATAATTGGGATATATTTTTTGTGGAAAAGGAAAAACAAGAGGAAATGAATCGACCTAAAAAGACATTTAAAGTGTATTAGAAGGACAAGGACAAGGGAAAAGGAAAAATTGGTGGAATTACAAACATCAAGATTACTAACAATCTACCGCCACCTTTGGATACTGTACCAGTACACCCAAACTAATCCACCAGAGGAAAATGCAAGAAAAATTATTACACTTGATGGAAGCACATAGGTAATAAAGGTAATTGGTCAGACATCTAGCACATCTACAGGTGAATTCAGACCTACCAATGTTACAAAGGTTCTTTTGGATTCAATCAAGAAGATAACGGATTGCAATGCATTGGCCTACAAGGCAATTGATAACACTTTACCAATTCTTAAATTGATTGCACCAAATTGTAACATAGATCATATTAAGGATTCTTTAGGTAAATTGGACTCATTGTCCAAATTTATTGCTGACAATGTAATAACTATTGACAAAGTGAATGAGGACACAGTAAAGGACAAAGTTGAAAAAGAGAAGAACAAATTCTTTGAAGACACCATAAAGAATTGTACTGATCATGTAAATACATTATTACCGGTACTTAACTCTACAATTTTGGAGTACAAAGAGATTTATAGGGAAACATGCAAACCTCACCTTTTGATAGAGGACATAGATAAGGAGATCAGTAGAACACAGAAGGAAATCGATGACATAGCTCATAATATAATTGGTTCATCCGGATATATATCAGTTTTTGAGCGGGAAATGGCAGGTTTTGAGGACAAAAATAGAAAAACTTAAGAAGGAGAAGGAAAGGATTAGGTCAAATGCCTGAGAACTTAAAAATAAACTTGGTCCTAAGTTGGATAATCTTATTTCTCAAAGAATAGTAACATCTAAGGCATTACTTCAAGGAGAATGATCACTGGAAGATCACATGCATTATCTCACTAGCACGATCCAACAAACTAAGGTTGTTGGAAAATGCACACTCCAATGAGAAATTGTAAGTGATTGAAGGTATTGTGATTGATGGCAACCTTACAATCATGTGATACTGGCATGCACTGACACTAACAGATTCTACATCGGCATACAGTTCACCGACAATGAAAAGAAAGATTACCGGCACCCTGGCTGACAGGAATTTTTTTTAATTGTATTTTGTATAAAATATTTTTGTAAGCCAACAAGGCATATTGTAATGAGGCTCATATATATAAGTATGAGATCTTGTAGAAAATTGGTGATAGGATATGTGGTGAATATAATGGACAAATTGTAAGGCAGATCTTTGGATAAAGGTTTATGTATATTGTAGAGCTTAAACCGGTACTGAACCTGGAATAGTAGATGTTGATCTGAAGTAGTACATCACATTGCATTTGTGTAATCCATTTTTGTAAGTCACTAAGACTTCATTTTGTAACTGAGTAGTGAGCTCTAGGAACTTGGCCTTCCTACATGTGCAGGCCCCTATTGTAAACAGTAATATTCTCTTATTGGCCAGTAAGTGAATATTGTGGGTCACAAATCCCACCAAGGTTTTTCCCACACTAGGTTTCCTTGTTAAAAATATTGTGTTATGGTGTGTCCTTTATGTTGTGGTTGTTGTTCTTATTTATTGCATTATTTTTGGTTTACCGGTACATAGTTTTGAAATGCTTTTCATGTTATAAGTTAAGAAAATTCTTATATCGGTCAGATACTGATTCACCCCCCCCCTGAGTATCTTTGGGAATCCTAACAATTGGTATCAGAGCATGGTCCTCTATTTTCAAAAGCCTAATAGTTTGAGGAAGATCCTGACACCACTAGAGATGGAAAACTTGAGAAAGCAATTGGAAACAACTCTTTCAGACTATGATGCAGAAAAGGTGAAGAATATCAAACTTGAAGATGATCTAAAGGATGCATAGGATATCATTTAAGGACTTCAAGAAAATCTCATAATTACAAGGAATAAGAGAAGAGAACTTTGTGAAAAAATGTAGAATGATGATGATGAAAAGGAAACTCTCAATGATCTAGTGAACAAACTGAGACAAGAAAATAGTACAATGAAGAATGAGATGCAAGACATGACTATGAGATTTTGTAAATAAATTGAAGATAGAAAGAAGAATGAAGATGACTTGGTTAGAAGACTAAATTATGTTGGAAATGAAAACATAAGACTTAGTCATGAAAATGATATGTTAAAGATAGATTTAATGCATACACAAAATGATAGAACTAAACTCATGAGACAAAAAGGAATCTTGGAAAATGAATTGGCTACTACAAATCAGCACAAGGAAAAATTCAAGAAAAGTTCGGAAGAACTTGATGACATGCTGAAGAATCAAAAACCTAATGGTGATACAAATGGCTTTGGCTTTGAAGTTGTGAAAGCTCCAGTACTGCAAACAAACATGATCATAGCAAACCGGTAAGACAACCTAATACTTACAAATTCAATGGGAAATGCTTTAACTGTAACAAGTATGGTCATAGAGAAAATCAGTGTAGATCTAGAAATTATCAGAACACTAATATACCCACCGGTCAATGTTCTAAATGCAACAAAGTTGGTCACAATTCAAAGAATTGCAAAGTGAATGTAAGATGTTATGTTTGTGGAAGATTTGGACACTTATCTAATCAATGCAAAACACATACCGACATAGGATATGGGAAATCTATTCAAAAAAACAATGTGACTTGTTATGCTTGTAACAAGATTGGACATATTGCAAAAATTTTTAGAATTAAGGCATCACCAGAAAATAAAAAAGGACCTAGCTTGAAAGGTAAAGAAAAGGTTGAAGAGGTAAAGCAAGAATTCTCAAAGAAATGGATCAGAAAGTCAGATCGGAATGTTGATGGGATTACTCCACCGGTAGAACAGTGTATCACTCCATCAGTAGGAAACTCTTCATCTAACTGAAGAAAATCCTTTGGGGGTTTAGCAACAAATTAAAAAACATGCTAATATACCCTCGGTCTATGGTGAGAAGTTGAATTACTTCTTTACCTGTAGATGAGTTAAGTTTGACTTAATCGGCAAGCATTAAATGTGGTAGTTGAAAGAAATAGCACTATAAAGCAAGTGATTTGGCTCCTTTTTCATTCACCAAGCATTTAAAATCTTTAGATAGCACAAAATTATTGAGTGAAGGCATCCTTAGCGAAAAGTGAAGCAGTTCATCCAAGCACTCTTCTTAAGGCAGATTGAGGTATTTATAACCATGGCATCCTTCTCTGTTTCTAAATTCATTGCAAACCCTATTATTGTAGAAGAAGTTAAATGCCCTAGACCCATGTTTAAGATCATTCCTGACATTGCAAATAAAGATGATACCCTAGGGGAATTCTCTCAAATTCCTAAAGTAGTAGTATATGTTGAAGACCCTAGAATGTACATACATTGTCACATAAAAGAACTAGGAGATGAAGAAATCAAGAATATGTATCAAACTGTCTTATGTGATGAATCTGGAAATATCAAACCGGAACATAAGATAGTGGAAACCCTAGATTTTATTGAAATCCTTAGTATCCTTGATTTTCCCCAAGATGTTATAAGGATTGTGCTAAGCAGAGTGCATGGAGAATTATTTTGGTTGGATTCAATTCATAAGATCACAAAAAAGGTAGTTAGGGCAGTGACAGGCTTACCATCCACCGGTAGCAGGCTTGACAAAACTAAGAAGGTCTCTAATGACACTGTGATAACCCTAACTGGTGCAACTTTCAACAAGAGATCACTTAGAGTCAATGATGTTAAAGATGAAAATGTCAAATTCATTAGCATGGTACTTGGCTACAAATCCACTCATACAAATAGACAAAACTTAGTCTCTAGCTTGTGTATTAAAAGTGCTTATGACTTAGTGAAAAACAATGCTAAGATTGACATCTGTGAATGCCTAAAAGATGAACTAATAGAAAACCTAAAGAAAATCAAAGGTGACAAGAAGAGAACCTTCAAATTTGGCAACTTACTTGTAAGCTTAATGTTGTATATCACCAAGGAAGTACCTGGTACTGGCAGAAAAGACTTTGGATTTGATATACCGGTAGGAAAACAACTATTGGACATATTGAACAACATTGGAGAAAATAGAGATAAGAACATCAAAGAATATTTCCAAACATTTAAGGCAAAGATGAAATCTAGAACAAGGTTGTCCCAAGCAATTGTTGACAAATACAAAGATGACATATGCTTTGTGGTAAAGAAAGATGAAATCTAGATGGAAGTAGTTGTCCCAAGGACTGTTTGGGTAACCAAAATGGGATATGAAGCTGATGAGAACATAAGTGAGACATATGCAAAGGCTCTACTTGAGGCACCAAGAAAACTAGATGAGAAATTCTTTGGAAATGCTGAAACAATTGAAAGTGGTATTCAGTCTCAGAAAAGAGTAAAGAAAATTGAACATACAGTGAGGAAGGGCACTAGACAGGCCAAAGCAATAAAAGATGTATTAAAGAAAACTGGTATCAAAAAAAGTGAGCTGGAAGGACTTCAACTAGAAGCTCATCTTTCACCAGTTGCAACTTCTTCTGACAGTGACATACCGGCTGAATTCAAAAGGGTAGAAGGAAAATGAAAACCCTCACCGATACCCTCACCCACACCTAGAAGAACAAGACAAAAGCAACAGGCAGTTAGGCCTCTAGCTAAGAAGTTAATTCCAAAGAAAAAGAAGGAAAAATAGGTTATTGCTCCACTGGACAAACTTCTAAGTGAAATAACAGAAGATGGAATTGAAAAATATTAGCAAGATGTATAACACACTTTCAAAAGATGATAAAGAAAGCATAGAGAATGGTGTAATTTTACACTTAGACATATACAAGAAATTTTTAATGTAAATTATTGATGAAATACCCAATGATTTATATAGAAGACTAGAAGCTAGAAGGGTAGCTATTGTTGAGTTAGATAAAAAGATAAAAATAGATAAATTACTTGTAGTTCACCCAGTGAACTCCACTGAAGAGATAGACCAATTAATCAGTGAGGCTAACCATACAGTATTTTCAACCGGTCACCAACAAGTAGCACTAATGGCAGGCAGAGTGAATGAAGTTTCTAAAGAAACTGCAGACTTATGGGATATATTCCTTGTTGAAAAGGAGAAACAAGAAGAACTCAAAAGGCCTAAGACTGTTAGAGTCTACCAAAAGGAAAAGGATAAGGGGAAAGGCAAGGTAGGTGGACCTCCAAGCCTAAAGATAACTGATAACTTGCCCCCACCTCCTTGTGATAATCCATCGGCACCTACTGCTGACAATCAACTGGCAATTGAGAGTATGGAGACTCCTCAAGAGGATACAAATCCTGAGTTGGAAATATTGTACACTATGAATATAGACACCCAAGAGGTAAATATTGTGTTTGATAAAGAGACCACCGAAGATAAGAAGAAAGATATGGCTATTGAGCCACCAACTGTAGATGTTGAGATAAAGGTTAGTGATACTATCAATACAAGCAAAGAAAAACCCACACATAGAGAAACTGGTAGAGGACACTACTGGAAAACCATCAGAAGCACTGGTAGATAAAACTGAGAAACAATCAGAAAAACCAGTAGTAAACACTGAGACTTCATCAGTGAAAATGGCTGAAGAGAGCACAGGGAAACAGACATAGACAAGAGCAGAGAAAAAGGTTGAGGTACAGGTTCAAACCGAGATAGTGCCACCAGAAACAACTGAAAATCCTAAACCTTTGCTAGTAGAAATGCAAACACAAAACGACCTACCAGAAGTCGAAACAAGCAAAGTTATTACTACCACCGACAGCATGGAGATTGTGAAAATAGTTGGGTAGATATCTCGTACTTCAATGACATAATTTAGACCAACAAATGTGACATAGGTATTATTAGATTCTATTAAGAAAATCACAGAGTGTAATGCACAATTCTATAAGGCTATTGATGACACAATTCCTATTCTTAAATTGATAGTACCCAAGTGCATTGTGGAAAGTAAAGATTCTTTGGGTCAACTAGACACATTGTCTAAATACATCACTGGTAACATTTTGACAGTTGATCAAATAAATTAGGAGACATTTCAAGAGAAAATGAATAAAGAAAAAGAGAAATTCTTTAATGAAATAATAAAGAAGTGCAAGGGACACATTGGTACCCTTTTACTGACACTAAACAAAACAATAATGGAGTTTAAGGAGTTATATAGAGATACATGCAAGACCAATATTTTGACAATAGATATAGACAAGGAAATCAGTAAGATACAAAAAGAGATTGACAATATAGCTAACAATCTCATTGGTTCATCTAAACCATTATCAATTATAGAGCAAGAAATAGCAAGTTTTGAAGAAAAAATTGAGAAATTGGAAAAAGAGAAAGGAAAAATAAAAGGAAAGGCAAAAGATCTTTAATGAAAACTCAGTCCCAAATTGGACTACCTCATCTCTTTGAGAAAAGAGATCTTGGAGGCAATTGTTCAAGGACTGAAGACACTGGAGGAACAAATGCATCACCTCACCAGTACTATTCAAAGAATAGAGGCGGCATTGAAGGACAATGAAAAGTTCACTGAGAGCCTGCATTTTGTATTGGCAGACCTTTTCCAGATTGTAACCAATCGGTTACAAAGATCAAGCTGAACTACACTTAGTTGACACTTTGACAACCTTCATCATTGATGTCAAAGGGGGAGCACACAATTTTGGTAAAGACAATTTTGGCAAATCATTTTTGGATAACATTTTTGGATATACAATTTTGATTTTTCTCATGAGTGTTGCCATCAATGCCAAAGGGGGAGATTGTTGGCAAATGCACACTCCAATGAGAAATTGTAAGTGATTCAAGGTATTTTCATTGATGGAAAACTTACAATCATGTGATATTGGCAGGCACTGGCACTGGCAGATTCTACACCGACATACAGTTCACCGACACCAAAAAGAAAGATTACCGGCACCCTGGCCGACAAGAATTTTTTTTAATTGTATTTTGTATAAAATCTATTTGTAAGCTAACAAGGCATATTGTAATAAGGCTCATATATATAAGTATGAGATCTTGTAGAACATTGGTGATAGGATATTTTGTGAATATAATGTACAAATTGTAAGGCAGATCTTTCGATAAAGGTTTATGTATATTGCACAGCTTAAACCGGTACTGAACCTGGCATAGTATATGCTAATCTGAAGTAGTACATGACATTGGATTTGTATAATCCATTTTTGTAAGTTAGTGAGACTTCATTTTGTAACTGAGTAGTGAGCTCTAGGCACTTAGCCTTCCTGCATGTGCAGGCCCCTATTGTAAATAGTAATATTCTCTTATTGGCCAGTAAGTGAATATTGTTGGTCACAAATCCCACCGAGGTTTTTCCACACCAGGTTTCCTCATTAAAAATATTGTGTTATGGTGTTTCTTTTATGTTGTGGTTGTTGTTCTTATTTATTGCATTATTTTTGGTGTACCAGTACACAGTTTTGAAATTCTTTTCATGTTATAAGTTAAGACTAGTTAGATACTGATTCAACCCCCCCCCCCCCTCTCAGTATCTTTGAGAATCCTAATAGAGGCAACCTTCAATGATAGCAAAAGGTTTATGCAAAGTCTAAATCTAGTTTTAGCAGATATCTTTCAGATTGTAACCAATTGGTTACAGACTTTGAGGTTAAATTTTTGCACTCATTTGACTATTTTTGACAACCTTTGTCATTGATGTCCTAGGGGGAGTAGTGGAGAGAAAAATTCTTATACAAAGGAGATCATTTGCTTAGGGGGAGCACATCTTTTTGGAAACTTTTTGGACTTCAGTTTTTGGAGTAGTTTTTTGATTTTTCTCATGAGTGTTGCCATCAATTCCAAAGGGGGAGATTGTTGGCATGCTACACTCTTATGAGAATAGTGGATGTTGTCATTAATGGAAACCAACTGGCAACCAACTGGAAATCATGTGGCAACCCACCGACAGTTGCTAGAACTAGCAATAGACTTCTACATACACTAACAGACACTTCACCGATAGTGACAACAATGCTTACCGACACTCAAGCTGACATGGAATAAACTTTTGTTTATTGTTTTATAATATAATTATCTATTGTAAAAGCTGACATGAAATATTATAAAAGACTCATATATATGTATGCAAGAACTTATAGGTCATTTAGATACAAGAGAGAATGAGGAATATAGATGATATTTTGTATAAGGTGATATAGTTGACAATGAAGGTTTTGGTTATAGACTGAGCTTAAACCGTTACTGAACTTGGCATAGTTGATGCTGATTTGAAGTAGTACATTGTATTAGATTTTGATAATCCATTTTGTAAGTCAGTGAGACTTCTATTTTGTAGTTGGGCAATGAGCTCTAGGTTGTTGGCCTCCCTACATATGCAGGCCCCTCATTGTAAGTAATATTTATTCATTGGCCAATGAGTGAATATTGTGGGTTACAAATCCAACCGAGGTTTTTCTGACACTGGGTTTCCTCATTAAATATCTTGTGTCATAGTGTGTTCTCTATGTTGTCTCTGTTATTCTTATTTGTTGCATTAATTCTTATTTACTAGTACATTGTTTTGGGATACAAAGTTCTTAATAAGTTTAAATATTCTGCTAATAGGTCAGACACTAATTCAACTCCCCTCTCAGTGTCTTTGGGACTATAATTTATTCTAACATCTACCGGCATATGTTTCTGCTTGACCAGTATTGAAATGTTTATGTTCTCTAGTTTAAGGTTGTATTGTGTATTAATTATTATAATCTGTTAACAATTGATTCACCCCCCCCCCCCCCGCTCTCTCAATTGTTTATCAGTTATCCTAACAAAGTATAGAAAGAACAAGAAAAAAAGACTTCATGTTGCTGCTCCAAAGTATGATAAAGTGAAACAATACCACCACTAATGATAAAGAGTTGCCATTAAATGGGCTAATTATGCCATAGGGTGAAGAGCAACATGAATGGAAAATAAGTTCTAAAGCATGATTTTTTTACCAAGAAATACAACTAGATCTATTGTGAGTAAAATTTGTGTAAGATCATATTGCAGTTGAACAAATTTCTAAAATGCATAATATTTTCTAAGAGAATGTGAATATGAGTAATGAAAAATGCAATATTCAATACCTTTCACTTGCTTAATTTTTTTCTTTTTGTTTTGAGGAGGAAAGGAAATGTTGTCATATTTTAATCTCCAATAGATTCTTGTAGCTAATCTATTAGGATGGTAAATACCGGTTTGACATAAAGGAGAGGGTTTGTTAGAAGAATAAGTTTCATTATCCACAATTATAATTTTGCCACTACCTATGCCATCTTGAATAGATTTTTTAAAATAAAGGCAATCATCAACATTATGGTCATGGGTTTGATGAAATGAACAAAAAGGACTCTTTGAAGAAGAAGCATTCTTTCGAGCTCTCTTAATTTATTGTTTTTGAAGGTAATCTTTAAAGTGTTGAATCCTAAGGAATTCATCCATAGAAAGAGGGGTACTACTTCCTAGGCCTCTTGTAGTAGTTTGTGTAGGAGGTTTTATAGGGACACGAATTCCATGCTCAAATTTCCCAATTCCGTGTCCTTTAAAACCTTGTTTTATAATTATATGAAAACCATGACTATAAGAATATTGCAATTGACTCAATGGAGGTATAGGATCATGAATTTCTTTGAAATATGATGTGTAAGGAGGCAGAAAAGGATTTGTAGATGAAGGGGAGGAGTATCATGTGAAACAAAAATCTCTTTGCCTTTATCAAGCTTATCCTTTTTGGAAGATTGGGGAGGAAAATCTTCATCATCTAAAAGATCATTTTTAGTGACTTCTATGTGAGGGGAAAGGTCATAAATAAAATGCATGACATTATCCTCCCTACATAGACTATGATGTTGAAGATAGGTATTAAGAGAATAAGGAGTATCTAAAGATGTAAGAATGTTGATATTTCTATATTGTGCCCCTTTCTCAAGGGTATGTGTATGGGAAGAAGATAGATCCATGTGACTTTCCAATGCTTTATCTTTTTTAGAGAGATCATTGGTTAAAGAATTAGGTCTCATCTCATTTACACAAGATCCTAGGAGAGGTACAAAGATTAGAATTTTTTAGGTTTAGGATCTACAAAATCTTTAAGGTGATTAACATAGGAAATGCATTTTGTTAACAACATCACCATAATGCAACATAAATGATACATGAAAGCTTTCAGATCTAATTAAAAAATAATAATTTGGAAATCCTAACAACATAATATGACTAAGTGCTATGAAGAAAGAGAATCAACAAGAAATGAAAGAAACTCTTATCTGACACAAGATTGTAGTAAATATATGTAAAAAGCAATGTAATAATATGCAAAAGAGCAAATAAATCCAATTTATTAATTGTCATTGAAAGTCTCTTAATTAAAATATGAATTTTCCAAAAAAGAAGATCTAAAATTAGGACCCTTTTATGAAATTTAATTTTAATATTTGAATTGGAATAATTTTGAATTTGTGTTTGATCTTAGAGAGTGTTAAAATTGATAAAGTACGTTGATTTTCTGGATTTGAGCATAAAAATACAGTCAATTCCATCTCCTAAAATTTCAGGAAAAAAGCTAAGGAACGTGGTGGGAGCGCACACGGTCTGACCAACTTTTTTGAAATTTTTAAGGATGATAGAAATTTTGATTTTAATGCGGAATCCAAAAAAATAGTGGATTTGGCAATGTCTAGGTCGATCAAATTTACAGTCAGAGGTCAAAAATAGAAGAATTTTAAAAATTAGGGTTTTATGATTTAACCACTAAATTTTCAAAATAAAGAGACAAATTTAAATTGCAATTTTGAAATAGAAATTAGATCTGTAATAAGCAATTAAAATGTTACACCTCACAAGCTTAATTTTCTCAAAATGAAAAATTAGGGTTTTTATGCAACTAACCTCTAAAATTTGCAAATAGATCAAACTTGAAAATGAAAATTTGAAATTCAAATTGCAATTAATCAGATCTAAGAATGATAAATCAGAATTAATGTGTAAGACATCAGGTTCACTAAAATGTAAAGTGGAAAATTGGATCCTAGTGACTTCCCACCTAGGAAGGAGAAAGGAAGCCACTAGGATGACTTTCACTTGTAGGAACTTTACATTCAAAAGAGGGGTTTGAATCCACTAGATCCAAATCCAAGGGAAACAAGGATTCAAATTCTAAATGGATTGCAAGGGTTGAAGTGTTATTTACCGTCTTTTATAAATGAGAAAGTTGACTTGTTGACTATGCAGAAAAGAGAGAGAAATGAGTGAAATGAGGAGCTACTAGTTCAGGATCATGCTATAACTTTGGATCTAAGATAATTAGACTAATTTGGATCTTCCCTAAAAATTTGGAGAAAAGTAATCGAGACCGCGGTGGGAATGTACATGGTCCTCCACAAAATCTGCAAAACAAAAAGGGTTCTTATGTCTCTGCAAATTAAGCCCAAACTTGCAATTATAGTTATGCACCTAGAACCTACACACAAAAAAGTGAGGGAGAATGGTTGTGGATAGGGGTTTACCTCAGTCAAACCCCAGTTGAGGAATCAACCTTGAAAGGAAGTAATTGTAAATGCTTGAATGTAAAGAATGGAAATGTATACCTTGTAGATCTACAACTTATTGATGATGATTTCTTTGGTTCTTGAATGTAATCACAAATATTGTATGAAATGGCATGTAACCTGAGAAAACCCTAACACACACACACATGCTTGCAAATGAATGGTGTGTTGCTCCAACGGAAGAATGAAGAAGACTTGAATGCTTGAATTCTTGATGATGACCTTGGAATCCTGTATCTTCTCCCTATGTCTCATATCCCCCAAAATGAGGTAATTGAATCCCCTTTTATATACTCAAGGATTAATTTTCAACCATTGAAGGTCGACAAAGAGGAATTACAAACCTTGAAGGAAAATTATGTATAGGAGATCGGGTACACCTAACATAGGGACACCCTAAGGGGGTGGAGACAAGGGCATCATGCCCCTCTCCTAGGGGACATGCCCATGTCCTTCCCTATTTGTAGGCCCAAACAGGGTCTAGAGTAGCCAAAGGTCTTGAAGGAGGAAGGGTGAAGGAGTGAGAATGCAAAAATAGGTCTCGGTTAGGGAAGGAGATGTTTCCACCAAGGTGAGGACCTCAAATGTGGTTAAAATTGTAGGAGGCACAATTTTATGACACTACAGTGTCTTCCTCAGTCATCCAAGTCATCTTCTAGAGGTAGACCATTCCAATTGACCAAGTGATCAATATAGACTCCATTACTTGTACTTTTCACCTCTATAGTGTCAAGGATAGATTCAAGTTTCAATGATTCAGAAGGGGGTAGGTCCTTTATCCAATATTCATCAACATCATAACCCATACTTGCATCCAAATATCCCTTAAAGGGCTAGAGGTCAGAAACCTTCAATATGGGAGAGATAGCTACGACCAGAGGGAGTGCAATCTCATATGTATTTTCACCAAAATTGTGTATTATCTTGCAAGGGATTATCTTCTTCATTCAAAACTTTGTGTATTTTCCCTTGGTAAGTCTCTCTTTCTTCATATGGGCAAGTACTAGGTCTCTAACCTTGTATTGAACATGCCTTATCTCCAAATCTGCCCTCTTGTATTTATTATAACTTTGTTTGAGATTTTATTTCACTTGATCATGTATATCCTTCATTGCTATTACAAACTCCCCACCTTCAACACTTCTCTTCTCCATCCCCTTCAATTCTATCAATTCAAAAACCCCTCTTTGATTCATCCCATACAACACTTCAGAGGGACTCTTTCCAATTTTACTATTCATGGAGTCATTGTAGGCATACTCAATGTGAGGAAGGAATATATCCAATTGTTGGTCATGCTAAATAAAACATCTCAACAAATTACCAAGAGATTTTTTCACAACCTCTATTTGTCCATGTGTTTGATAATGGTAGGCTAAACTATAAGCCAAATGTGTTCTCAACTTCTTCCACAAGGTCCTCTAAACGTGACCTATGAATTTGTAGTTTCTATCTAACACAATGGTCAAAGGAAGACCATGAATCCTCCCAACTTCCTTAAAGAACAAACATGTAATGTTAGATGCATCGTTTGTACATTTGCAAGCAATGAAATGTGCCATTTTACTAAATCTATCTACTACAACAAAAACACTTTTAAAATCCCCTTTGAGTTCTAGTTAGTCCCAATTAAAAAGTAATACTTATCCTTTCCCAAGGCCTACTTGGAATAGGGAGGGGGTGATATAAACCTACATTAGATGAAGGAACCTTTGCCCTTTAACAAATAGTACAAGTCCATAATTTTTTTCATATCCAAGTGTATCTTAGGCTGAAAATAAAATCTCCTTACCTTCTCTAGTGTTTTATCAACACCAAAATGACCTCCAAGAGTCTCATTATGCATCTCTCTTATCAAATTTTTCCTCATAGAGAATTTACGTATGCACAACTAAGATCCTTTAAATAATAGACCATCTTGTAAAACATAATCAAAATAATCACAATGGAATATATCTAAAAATTAGTAAGAAACATCAAAAGCACCCTTGTAGTCCTCATCCTCCTTCTACATACCTTTGAGGGCCTCTATACCCACACTTTGCAATTGCACTTCTTGGACTAACATGGCCCTCCTACTAATAGAATCAGAAACTTTGTTTTGTTGTCCTTTCTTATGTTTTATGGTGAAGGTATATGCTTGTAAGTACTCAACCCACTTCATGTGTTTGTGGTTCAATTTATCCTATCCATTCTAGAAGATATGAGAATGATTGTCAATCAACACAATCAACTCCTTTGGTAACAAATAATTCCTCTATTTCTTGAGGGCTTAGACTATAGCTTAGAGTTCTAAATCATATAAAGAATATTTTCTCTTAGCCTCATTTAACTTCTCACTAAAAAATACTACCGGTTTTCATTCTTGATTTAGGACTACCCCTAATGCTTGACCACTAGCATCACAATCTATTATAAATACTTTGTTAAAATCAAGGAGAGTAAGGATAGGCTATTAATAAACCCTCCTTTTGAGATATTTAAACCTTTCATTTGTTGCATTGGTCCATAAGAACTTACCCCTTTTGTCTCTTTTGATATTCTCTAGGATGGGTGCACAAATTTAACTAAATTTTCTTATCAATTTCCAGTACAAGCTTGCAAGGCCATTTAAATTCCTCACATCTCCAACTAACTTAGGGTTTGGCCAATTGAGAATAGCATCCACCTTTGATAGATCCATCTTCAAACTTCCCTTTGAGATGACAAACCCAAGATAGATCAACTCCTCCTTCATGAATTCACACTTTTCCAAGTTAATCATAAACACCTCCTCATGTGGCCTCCTTAGGACCATGTCAAGATGCTTCAAATTCTCCTCCTTGGACATGCTAAACACAAGAATATCATCCAAATAAACAATAAAAAAATTTACCAATAAAAGATTTCAATACTCTATTTATTAGTCTCATGAATGTACTGGGTACATTGGAGAGTCCAAAGGGAATAAAAAGCCACTCATAGAGGCCTTCATTGGTCTTAAATGTTGTCTTCAATTAATCCCCCTCTCTGATCCTAATTTTATGATACCCACTCTTCAAGTCAATATTTGAGAAGTAACATGGACCACTTAGACAATCCACAAGGCCTTCCATTCTTAGCATAGGAAACCTATATCTAATGGTTATCCTATTTGTGGCTCTTGAATCAATACATAACCTCCATTTACCATCCTTCTTAGGGGCCAACATGGTAGACACATCACAAGGGATTAAACTCTCACTAATTAGGATATTATACAACAATTCTTACACTGGTCTTTCTATCTCTTCATTTTGGGTAGGACTCATCTTACAGGAAGCCTTATTAGGTAATGTATCACCTAGTATTAGATCTATACAATGATTGATATCTTTGATTAGAGGTAGAGAATTAAGCAATTCATCTAGTGTTACACCCTTGTACTCCTCTAACAGGGTTTGGAATTCATTGGGCATGGTACGCTCCTTCTTAGAAGACAAAATTGGGTTTTTTTTGGTCTAACAATTAAGGCATATCCTTGCCCCCTTCCTCCTTCAAAGATTTTTGAAATTCCTTCTCCCCCACCATCATAAGACTAGGTACCTCATGATTCGCTTTACTTTCTTCTTGTAGAGGAGAAAGGTTGTAAGTTACTCCATCTTTCAAAATTGTAGAGGATTTCCTATTGAATTGCCAAGCCCTACCAAAAATAAAGTGACATACATCCATAGGGATGATGTCACATAAGACCTTGTCCTTATATGCACTAATGTTGAATTCCACCCAGATTGCTCATTCACTAATACATTTTGTCATTTATTAAACCATGAAACTTTATATGGGTTAGAGTGAGGGATTATTTTCAAATTCAATTTTTCTACCATCTCTAATGCAACAAGATTATCAGTAGATTTTGAGTCCACTACTACCTTACACACTTTACCTTGCACCTTACAATTAATTCTAAATAGTGCTTTCCTTTGTGGGGGTTCCTTAGTAATTGTTACCTTGATTAATATTATAATAATCAAACTTTCTCCAATCTCTAATGTAACATTCACCATGGGTGAAGTCAAACTATCTCTATCCTCTTGTATAATTTGATTTCTATGCTCTCCTCCTTGTCAGTGTGAAGCTTATTTCTCTAAACACTTCAAAGAAGGGTTTCCAAACTGATTGGAAGTATAACACCTATAGAGAAGGTATTGGATCCCCTTCCCAATATATTTGATCTCCCCCTTCCATTAGGCCTCATTCATCTAAAGCCTCCTCTATTGTTTGACTTTCCACCTTTCTCATTATGACTTCTAGATTCACCTTGCAACTTTGGGGCTGTCGTCTTGCTCCAAAAATACCCCTAACTATGAAACTTTTTCCTCTTCCCCTTCCTTGTTGCTCATGCTTTCTTCTTAGCTTCTCTTTTTCCCTTAGAGCCACTTTGAAGTACTCATGCATTTTTCTTGGAGTCAACAAGTTGATTTCATCTTGAATGCTGAACTTAAATCCATTCATGTATCTAGATACCTTCTCCATCTCATTCCCTACATGCCCAAACCTTAGACTAAGTTTATGAAACTCCTCAGTGTAGGTAGCCACATCCATATCTTTTTTCTTTAAGATTTGCATCATCCTAAACACTTGGACCTCATCATTATTAGGTAAGAATTGAATCTTCATTTTTTTTACCATTCCATCCCATGAATTGATCGTGGACATGTTTTGTTTCACCCTTTCTCCTTGGGTGTAGTTCCACAATGTCAAGGAAGCCCCTTTCAATTTTGTTTTTGCAAACTTCACCTTCTTGTCCTCTAACACTTCCTTGTACTCAAAGTAGGTGTTTAGTGCATCAAACCAGTCTATCACCACCTTAATATCTATCTTTCCTCCATACATTGGAAGATCCATCTTTACATCTGAATTATCTCCTTTTCTGACTTTATAGCATTCAAAAGCCTTCTCTCTTTAGGGGCCATCTCCTCTTCTTGAGGTCTCACAGGAGGGTTTCCCTCTACACCCTCTTCCTCTTCCTCTGAGTCACTCTCTTTATCACTCCCCATATTACTTCTCTCTCTTTCCTTTAATGCTTCTACCTCTTATCTTAGGGCTTCCAATTCCCTTGTAACTACAAATCTACATTTTGGAAGCATATTGCTCACACAAAATAACTTACTCTTCTTCGCACACAAATACTTTCACCTGCCAAACCAAAATGTGGCTCTCATACTACTATGATGTAGAGGAATTAGAGGTGAATCAAAAATCATAAAATATACTTGCAACTAGTCAAGGTGATAGAACACATGGTGGGACTCAAAATCATGTCTCTAAAGTGACAGGAGGGGCCTTGTCTTCAAGGTTACAAGACCAACACAAAGAAACCAATGTCCATTTCTTGGGAACATTGATATCAAGGTTATTTTGATATTTAGGAGACTCCAAATAAAAACAAAACTCCAACTTAAAAAGTCCCAAATTCATTTAGAAATTCCTTCCCATAGATTGTCCTATTAGGACTACTAGCCTTACTTTTAGGGTTTTGGGATAGTAACTTTTGAACCACGAGTCATAAACACAAAAGGAAACTTTTTTGGGATACCCTTTTGAGGCTTATATAATATATCTTAATTTGGCCTAGGGTGATTTTGGATCAAACAAGTCAAAAAATTATTGTCCTCATTTTCAAAGGGAAAATATGTCACTTTTTCAAAGGAGATACCCCAAAAGTTTACACAAACACAAAGCCAATGTTTCCAAAAATTGTATTTTGTCTCCAAGCCACCAATTCCCTCAAATTTTGATTCCCAAGCATTCAAATTTGTCTCAGACCTACTCCAACCCTCATTATCATTCTTACATGGCCTAACACATGATGATGTTAGGCAATCAATGCTTCATTTCTGTCCAAAACCACATCTCTTGCAAAAAATATTGGAAAACCACTTGAAGGACCTCTACACCTAGCATCCCACCAAATTTGGGCATCAGATCCTAGTGGGTGTTGAAAAGAAACACTATATTGGTTGAGTTAACTATATGAGGAATGTTTTAAGGTTTTCATTGATGGCAACTTAGATATAAAATCATATCTAGTGTATGTCGGATTATTCTACTGGAAGTTTGCTATCCATTTTGCTTAAGTTTGGAAGATGGAATAGAGTATGTGATAGAGTATGGGAACATTTAGTAGAACTCAATTTTCTTTGCATAGTTTTGGTTATGGTGGATGAGTTAGGTCATTGGATGTTTGAGACGTCTTATTTCACAATCCTAGCCTATGGTATTGATTCTCATGCAAGATTAAAGATCCGGTATCCAATATTTCAGGAAGAACAACTTTATTTTGGTGTAGCATGTTATACAAAATCTTTGGGATAATTTTGATGATTGGTCTTGAGTTCAAGGTGGTCAAGCCAACATGTGTGAACCATATTATGAATTTGTTTAGATCCATATATGGATTTATAATCGAATTGAGCCAACTTAATGTTACACATTTCATCTTGTGTGTTACGTGGTTTTTAGGCCAACATGGAATTGATTTAATATGTTGATGTGAATATATATAATACCAATTTGTTTGAGAATTTTGGATATAGATATGAGTGAGTGAAGATTGTGTGAGTGTTAGTGTGCAATTTCACATGCGCTATATTTGATTTAGTGCTCCTATGTATGAAAGAGCACAACAAAATAGAGTAGGTTGTTAGAATAGTAAAGTCGGTCACTTTGCACTTAACTGAAACTGCATTTTGGCATTTGTCGATGCTACTCATCAGTTCAGTCATGCTTGTTATCATTTTTAATCATTTATAGGATAGTGAGCCCTCCGGGGTTATATCCCTCTTTTGTAATTGAGTAGTGAGCTTTAGGTAGTGTGCTTGAATGCATGTGCATTTCCCTCTTGTAATATTATCATACTCCTAATCACAGTATTATAATATTGTGGGTCTCAATCCCACCGTGGTTTTTCCCTTTCCTAGTTTCTATGTAAAAATTCTAGTGTTATGGTTTTGTCCTTGTTTGCATTTGGTTTATACACTTTTCTTTTATTCATTTGCATTCAGTGGTTTAAGAATCAGTTTAATAAAGTTCTTAATTGCATAACATTGATTCACCCCTCTCTCAATGTTCATTGATTCCAAAAATTCATATTAGAGATTAGTTCCTTTGAGGAAGCCTAACAACTTGAGGAAGATACAAGAGAAAGAATCAATGGACTCTAGTTTGTAGAAAAAACTTATTGTGGCACTTGAAGACCTAGATGCAACAAGTAAAGAAACAAGCAGCCTAAGAATAAATTTGAGTGATTCTGAAAAATTTCATTGTCATTGAAAGAACAAGTGAAAACATCAAGAGATAAGAGAAAGGAGTTGATGGACAAACTCAAGGAAGAAGAAGAGAAAAGTATTGATGATCAAGTTTTGAAACATAAGATAGATGAATGTATAAAACTTGCTAGAGATAATGCAGTCCAAAAGAATGAAATCCAATCCATTGTGAGGAAGCAAACAAAGGAGATTGAAGACCAAAATAAGAATGAAGAAATTTGGACTTAGTCATTGAAGGATAGATCTGATGAATTTCGCAGAAGAAATCATGAGAATGACCCACTGAAGCTTTTGTTGGCATTTTTGATGATTATGTTGTGATTGTCATTGATGGACACACACTTGCTTTGAGATCACTTTTTGTATGTATGAGCTATGCTCAACCAGTACTTGTTCCAAACCGGTATCATGTATTAGTCTTTATACTATCAGTGTTTTGTAGAACGTGTTTACTGATCTCAAGTGACATGAAGATCTCAAGCAGCATGAAGATCTCAAATAGCATGAAGACCTCAAGTGGCACGAGGATCTTAAGCGGAGCAAAGAAACTAAAGTGGCAGTTATCATATTCCTAGTCTTCATTTTGGCAAACCGGTAATTGGTGAAAGTGTGAACTGGTAATCTGTTCAATGTTTGAACCGGTACTACCCTAAGTTCCAAACCAGCAACCGGCATTTTGTATGAACCAGTATTTTTGTGATGAGTTACTATTTATGGTGAAAATGGATAACAATAATAGCAATATTGAAAGGCTAAATGAATCCAACCACAAAACCCTAGCCTAACAATCAACAAAGATCCACCATAACATATGAAGATTACCTAAGACAATGCAAATCACATGAAATCACAAAGATTATACCATCACATGTCCAATAGGGTTTTGATCTCCATTCTTCCTATCTCCATTGATCTTGCTTGATATATTTTCTCTCAGATTTTATGTGCACAAGAGCTCAACAAAGAATGGAATGTGGTTGCAAGTAGAATCATAGTGTAGTCAAGTCCTCCAAATTGTCGATTAGGATGAATAGAACCATTAGGGTCTGATAATGAAGGAAGCTGTAGCATCCTAAAATTGCGACACTTGCAATTTCGACTGCATTTTGGTCTTCACGATGGCGACGCAACACGCAACCTGAATGGAGACCCCAAAACTTGCTCGCGACACTGAAAACTGCATTTTTCAAGCACCCTGGCCTGAACCTCCTTGCACCCTGCTGTCCCGGGAGGTGGGACCAAAGCGCCCAGCGCCCTCGTCCCTCAGGACCAGGGTGCCCAGCGCCCTGGTCCCTGGGTCCTATTTTGGGCCCGGTCTCCTAAGGGGCTCGGGTCTTTTTGTTTGCAATTTGGAAATTACATTTCCTGGTCGGCCTAAGGTCGGGAAAATCAATCTATCAGCCCTAATTGACAAGTATATAAAACTACATTTTCCTCTCTCATTTGGGTAGATGGAAAAAAGGCGAAAGCAAGATTCAAACATTCAAGCATTCAAGTATTCAAGCATTCAAGCATTCCTTCTAAGTCTCCATTCAAGGCTAAGTGTTGCATTCAAGACAAGGATTCAACCATTGAAGAGGAGATCACATATTACATGCTACATACAACATACAACATACAACATCTAAAACTTCGCACATAAGGATACAAACATCCTTAGAACAAGGTATTAGTACTTGTTTTACAGTCATTTACATTTACAGCTCTTGCTCAATTCTTGGTTAATTCCAAAACTGGGGTTTGACCTAAAGGCAAACCCCTAATCCCTAACCCCCCAATCGTCTCTGCTTTTCTGTGTGTAGGTTGCAGTTACGTGGCTGAAATTGAAGATCTAGAATCCTTGTGCAGAGACGAACCGATCCCCCTTCGTTTGACGGATTTTTCGGAGGACCGTGGCGCCGGGCGCCATCGTCCTGACAACTTTTGCTCAAATTTGCAGGACAGCGCCGTATCGACATTTTACTACTAATTCCAGGTCCGCAGCTTCATACTATATTCCTATCTCAGTTTATAAGCGAATCTTTGTCATTTTCTATGTATTCCTAGCTTAATTCTTCTATGCACATTCTTTACAAAAGAGGGTAGCCTTGCTTTCTTAACCCTTGAAACACATTTAGCATCCAATCTTGCATTGCGTGGGATTGGATCTTGTGGGTTTCAACCCCTCTTTTGAATGTAAAGTCTCTCCCCTAAGTGAAAACCATCGAATCCTAGCGAACCTCCCTTCTCTCTCCTCGGAGTTGGAAGAGGGGAGAACAACTAGGGTTCGATCGCGATTTTCCGCTTTACATTTTGGTGAACCCGACGTGAACATCCTTTCTGATTTTTTCATGCTTAGATCTGAAAAATTGATTACATTTCCATGTTTGATCTTTTGCAAAATTTTAGAGGTGATTGCATAAAAACCCTAAAAATTTCTTTATAGTAATTAAACTTGTGAAATGCTTAGTTGTTAATGCTTGTTTCAGATCTGCCCTTCTATTACAAATTATCAATTCATATCTGTGCTTTAATTTTGAAAATTAAGTGGTTAAATGTCAAAACCCTAATTTTTGAAACCCTCTTAATTCAACCTTTGTCCGACAATTTGACCAATCAAAACATCTCCAAATCAGCTGTAACTTTGGATTCTACAATAAAATCACAATATCCTTCATCCCTGAAAATTTGGAAAAAAGTTGCGAGGACCGTGTTGCACTCCGAGGGCCATCGTCCCCGACATTTTTTCCAAAATTTCGGGAGCGAGATCTTGCTGTATTTTCCTGCTAAAATCCAGAATTTTGGCTGATTTTGTCAATTATAACACTTTCAAAATTACAGTCAAAGTTGGTCTTGCAATTGCTTGGTCTAAGGCTTCTAATCATTCAAAAATTGTTGAAATTGAAATTTTGTGTCACAATTGTGTTCTTACTATCCTAAATCTGAAAATTGTGTTTGCATTCATTCGAAATTTCAGTGCTTTATTCAAATTCTTGCATTTTGTGACTTTTGAAATTAAGTGCTTAATTACAACAACTTTGATTTCCGCTTTCAAAATTGAATTTTGCGTGAAATTGAGTCAGTTTTCAAATTTCAAAATTTGCATTGCTCTTGACATTCCCTCTAAAATCATAAAATTCAAAATTTCAGTTTCCCTCTCTTTTTCAAAATTCAAAATTTTGCATTTTTCGACAATCTTGATAGGGTTCAATTTTGAGATTGCAACTTTAATTTGGCTTATCTACAGATCGTAAAATCACTCAATTTTTTCGGATTAGCTCTAAAATCATCATACCTTTCATCCCTGCAAATTTCAAAAAAATTTGCAAGGACCGTGTTGCACTCCGGGCGCCACAGTCCCGGACATTTTTTTTGAAATTTCGGGAGACTGTTGTGATTGCATTTAACAGCTTAAATCCAGAAGATTGGCTGATTTTACTGAAAATTGCTACCTCTAAATTCAAAATCTTCTCTCTCTTTCTAGTGCATAAGTTTTACAACAATAAGCCCTACTTACACTATTCCCGTTAGACGAAGCCGTAGAATTAAGTCTTTCCGAGGTTTAACTACCGAGGAGATGGAACCTAATTTGAATAGCCTTTTTAACGAGGACATGGGTAATTCCTCTAATCCTCCTAATGATGAAGAAGCTCTCCATGAGGTTTCTGTAGAACAACTTTCGAAATTGGATAACCAATTTGACGATTTTCGACAATGGATGTCTCAAGAATACCCTGATAGTCAAGCTCTTCCTTTAATTGAGGGTCTAAAACGTATGCTTCAAAGTGATAAGAATGGAATTGATATTTTGCGTGGTATTGCACACATTGTGGACTCGAATGTGATGCCTATGAAGAGTTGTGCTGAAACCTTAGGTTATACACAACCTCCTACTCAAGATAATCATTCTATTCCTTTGATGACTTCTATTGCTAGCATACCAACCTTTACATCAAACATAATGGCTACTTCTATACAAGACATTCCTCCTGTGATCACCAGTCATGGGAGCAATCTTTCTTCTTCAATCAACCCTCTTCCTTCATTCAATCCAACTTCTTCATTCATTCCTTCAATGAGTGTTCCTATTACATCTTCACAAATGAACATGACGCAAGGGGGCAATTCGTTTAACCATTCCATCCCTCCTTGTAGTGTTCCTCCTGTCCAATCATCTCCTATGACTAATTATCATAGAGTCCCACCACCTTACTCTCTACCTTCTTTCAATAACATAACACCTCCATCTCAATCTAACACATCCAATATGAATTCTTCGACTGAAGCGACCATTAACAATCTTGCACAAACTGTCTCTTCTTTACAGCAACAAATTGCCTCTATGAATCAATCTAAGTTTAGTGTGCCCACATTTGATGTTGCGAGCCCACTTTCTCTTGACATTGTTCGAGCTATCCCTCCTAAACATGTTGAAATCCCGCATTTGGAACTTTATAATGGTAAAGGTGATCCTCTAACACATGTTAAGACTTTTCAAACAATTTGTACTGATTTTGCTTATGACCAAAGGTTGCTTGCAAAACTGTTTACTAGAACATTAAGAGAAAAAGCCCTACAATGGTATTGCTCGTTGCCTTCTTATTCTATTACTTCTTTCGAACAACTTGCAAATGCTTTCATTCAACAATTTCAAAACAATATAAGTCCTAAAGTTACTTTGATTGATTTAATGCATTGTAAACAAGGTGTTAAAGAAAAAGTGACTGATTTCATTGGTAGATATAAGCATTTGTATGCTCAAATTTCTTTTCCAGTGCCTGACAATGATATTCAAAGAATCTTTATTTCTAATTTACAAAAAGATATTCGAGACAAACTTCTGTTTTCTGAGTTTACTTCTTTCCAATAGTTGTGTGCCACTCTTCACAATTATCAACTGACTGTGAGTCAAATGGAACAATCACATCCTATGGCTCCGAGTGATAAGGGTGATAGCAGTCAACAACCATTTGGGAAGTTTAAACCGAACAGAGATTCCATCAAATTCAATGAAAACATCATCAACAACAATGTGAATGCAGCATCAGGTGTGCCTCCTATTTTTAAGTTTTTCAAGAAAGAAAGAACGTATACTCCTTTGAATGAATCATTGCATAGTATTATGAATAAGTTATTGGAACAAAATGTGCTTACTCTTCCTCCTATAAGACAAATTGATCCTGCAAAGATTACTTCACCTTATTTTGATAACAAAGCCTTTTGTCAATTTCATCGTCAGCCTGGTCATGATACTGAAAAATGTTTTTCTTTAAAGGGTAAAATTCAAGATTTGATTGATAATAATATTTCTGTTTCTGGAGTGAATGATAAAGGCAACACATCTGTAGCTCCTCCTAACCAAAATCTTCAGATTTTCACTGATCCATTACCTTCTCATACCTCTAATGCAATTGAGGCTAATGATTCCTCTCTTTCATCTGATGGTCTTGTGTCTATGACTCCAAATGTGATTAACTTTGTAGAGCAGCAAGAAATCCCTGAAGAACCTTCCATCACATTTGATTCTAGTGAAACCATTAGGGCACCTGATGGTCCTTTATACATAGTTGCAAAAGTCAAGAATATGCCTTGCCGTGGAGTGCTTATTGATCCTTCGTGCATGATTAATGTTATTACTGAAGAATTTCTTTTTACTTTGCAATTGAATCAAGTGATCTATGACAAAACAGATGTGATTGTCAAATTATTTGATACATTTTCTTCTCCCGCAATTGGTTCTATTACATTGCCTATTGAGGTCCATAACAAATCCCTTGATGTGAACTTTGCTATTATTCCTTCATCTGAACAATTTCATGTGAAGCTTGGCTATCCGTGGCTATCTTCCATGAAAGCTATTGCTTCTCCTATTCACAAGTGTTTGAAATTTCCCCATAATGATGAAGTTGTTACTATCAATCATAGTCTCTTTAAACCAGCTGAAAGAACTTCTAGCGTTCCTATTGATTACTTTTGGCCTAAACAATTCCAATCTCTTCCCCCGCGAAGTGATCATCTTTTCAAATCTTATCAAAAGTGGAAAATAGATATGATCTTATCTCTAAGTGAACCTAGAACACCTAAGCTTGACATTCCTATCATTCTTGAGAAGGAAGTTCTTCCTTTGAAAGATAAAACTAATGTCTTTCCTCAAGAAGATTCCCAACCCATCCCTATGGATGTGACTATGTCTATGCCTAATAAACCTTCTAAAAGTAGACCTATACCTCCTCGTCATGATGGACTTGGTCTTCTCCCTAAACCAAATATTCTTCCTTTATATGGAGCAGTTCCTCCTCCTTCTTTTTATAGAGAGAAGAGACCTTCTTCTTCTCCTATTATCCAGCCTAAGAGACCACAACCTAAACACCCAAGTGCTAAGGATGAGAACATTCCTCCTCCTTAGTCTTCTCCACTTCCTACTAAGACTAGACGAAATCGTTCTGCACGTGAACGCCGACGAAAACGTCGTCTTAGGGCTCAAGCAGCCGCTTCTCCAAATTTACAATCTCCAAAAACACCTTCAACAAGCATTATTCCATTTTCTCCTCAGCTGGACATTGAGCCTAAATCTCCTAAACATAAGATGCATGATGATCTTGATCCTATGTGAGTTAAAGATCCTATTTTTATAAATCTTGATGACGATATAGATGAAAATGTTATGCATGATGAAAATGTTACTCCTCTTGCTTCTGATAGTGAATATGAACTTGTTGATGTTGATAACCATTTATCTAATGAATTTTCTAAAGCACTTATCCTAGCTCCTAGACAAGAACAATGTGGCTTGGAACATGAACATAGCCCTTGTTTGGATCTTGTGATAGCTCCATCTGCTGTGTTGGATGTTCCTCCTCTAGCGTGTTCCCTGCCTTCCCGAAACATTGATCAGCAAGATCGGGGGGGTAGATGACATGCTAGACTAGTTACATTAGCATAGCAGATTCTCTCCCCCTCTCTTTTGTTACTTCTTCTATATGTTATTCTTATTCTTCTATTTGTTGTCCTTGGTGTTGTCTACTTGAGGACGATGCAAAGCATTGAGATCTCTCGGTCTCTCTCATGTTGACTCAAAAGACACATGTGTTCCCTTCTTCTAGGTGACCTTCCTTGATTGGGGAATGAAGAACAATTATGCATACATACATATGATATATATAGATGACTTATCATACAGCATACTGACCCCGAGGAAAGTGAAGTCACCTCGTGCTTTATGTTTTGTGTCTATTATCCTTGGGTTTATCTCACACTTGGGGGCTAAATCCTTGTGATAACGTGCTCCTTTCTCATTTCTTATGTGTATCACTACGTTAAAACAATCACCCCCGGTGAGGCGTGTGCGATCGCTTTAACGTAGGGGGGCATACATCCCGTTCATATCTTTTCAAGATACTTGAGAATTTCTTGACAAATTTAGCCTTGCCTTGAAAATTTTTGATATCTTTCTTGCATGACTCATAGTGAGGGAACCTTACTATTGACAGTCATGGTTCTCCCTCGTGATCTTCCCTTTTACTTTGTCAATCGAAGTCGTAAGATCCTTAGTCCACTGGGGGCTTGGTGTATCTTGCCTCCTTGACGTGGTGAAAGTCTTTCAATATTGTTTCCTTGTACTTTACCGGAAGTATGAGCATACATACTCCTGCTAAAGTGGGGGCTAAATGTAGTGTCCTAAAATTGCGACACTTGCAATTTCGACTGCATTTTGGTCTTCACGATGGCAACGCAACACGCAACCTGAATGGAGACCCCAAAACTTGCTCGCGACACTGAAAACTGCATTTTTCAAGCACCCTGGCCTGAACCTCCTTGCACCCTGCTGTCCCGGGAGGTGGGACCAGAGCGCCCAGCGCCCTGGTCCCTCAGGACCAGGGCACCCAGCGCCCTGGTCCCTGGGTCCTATTTTGGGCCCGGTCTCCTAAGGGGCTCGGGTCTTTTTGTTTGCAATTTGGAAATTACATTTCCTGGTCGGCCTAAGGTCAGGAAAATCAGTCTATCAGCCCTAATTGACAAGTATATAAAACTACATTTTCCTCTCTCATTTGGGTAGATGGAAAAAAGGTGAAAGAAAGATTCAAACATTCAAGCATTCAAGCATTCAAGCATTCAAGCATTCCTTCTGAGTCTCCATTCAAGGCTAAGTGTTGCATTCAAGACAAGGATTCAACCATTGAAGAGGAGATCACATATTACATGCTACATACAACATCTAAACCTTCACACATAAGGATACAAACATCCTTAGAACAAGGTATTAGTACTTGTTTTACAGTCATTTACATTTACAGCTCTTGCTCAATTCTTGGTTAATTCCAAAACCGAGGTTTGACCTAAAGGCAAACCCCTAATCCCTAACCCCCCAATCGTCTTCGCTTTTCTGTGTGTAGGTTGCAGGTACGCGGCTGAAATTGAAGATCTGGAATCCTTGTGCAGAGACGAACCGATCCCCCTTCGTTTGATGGATTTTTCGGAGGACCGTGGCGCCGGGCGCCATCGTCCCGACAACTTTTGCTCAAATTTGCAGGACAGCGCCGTATCGACATTTTACTGCTAATTCCAGGTCCGCAGCTTCATACTATATTCCTATCTCAGTTTATAAGCGAATCTTTGTCATTTTCTATGTATTCCTAGCTTAATTCTTCTATGCACATTCTTTACAAAAGAGGATAGCCTTGCTTTCTTAACCCTTGAAACACATTTAGCATCCAATCTTGCATTGCGTGGGATTGGATCTTGTGGGTTTCAACCCCTCTTTTGAATATAAAGTCTCTCCCCTAAGTGAAAACCATCGAATCCTAGCGAACCTCCCTTCTCTCTCCTCGGAGTTGGAAGAGGGGAGAACAACTAGGGTTCGATCACGATTTTCCACTTTACAGAAGCATCTCCTTATATAGAAGACACTATATGAAATGGAGGGATAAGATTGAGAGGTGTAAAGAGGAGGTCGACTATGATTAGAGGGTAGGTAGAAGAAATAGTAAAATAATGAAAGGGGTAGGTAGTGTAGGAATTAAGAGATGAATGACATGTGTCATGTGTAGAAAAAGCTAATGAATTAATTAAATAAATAAAGATTTATTTAATTAATAAAAGAAGTAGGATAATTAAATAAATAAGAATATTTATTTAATTTAGGAAAATGATAATTTAAATAAATAAATGTATTTATTTAAATGAGAAATAAGGCTAGAAGAGGATAAATGAATTAATTAAATAAATAAGGATTTATTTAATTAATAGAAGAATTAGGCTTAGATAATTAAATAAATAAAATATTTATTTAATTAGACTGGACAATTTTAGGTGTCTACATTTTGCCCCTCTTTGAGACAATGCGACTTGTCGCATTGTTTCAAAGAAGATAAGATGAACTGATACAAAGTTACCCCAGAATGGGAATGATATGCCCCCTCGAGAGATTGGATGAAAATGTTTGAAAAGATTGCAGACAATCTCTCGATAAGAAAGACATGATAGAATGGACTAGCTAGATAAAGTGACAGTGTCACGAGATAATGAAGACTAACTCGGGAAATGAAGGCGAGGGCTAGGGAAGGCTATAAGATAGACCACGGGGGAAAATACATCCTCATTGTCATCTACACCATCACGAGATCAAAGTGCAGAGTGAGAAAAGAGCAGCAGCAGTCAGCAGCGATGGCTTTTGTTCACAGATTCGACCGTGTTCGTCGATTCTAGAGGCCAGTGGAGGCAGGAGAGCCAGTGAGTACCACAAAACCTCCTCGTACTTTGATGCATTTATTGTTGTCATTAATGCATACTAGGTAATGTAATAAATGCGCATTTATGTCAGGAAAGCGCGTTTGTGTCCAAAAATGTGAATTTGTGTCTTCTAGGTCAAATCGGCAGTTATGTGATGAACATACGTTGTCGATTGGATAAGCTACTGAGAGGATACACTCAAGCAGGTCCTCTAGGAAGGCTAGGATAGATCAAGGCACTTTGTGATGAACAGTGAGTACCAAGATAGATTACTTTGTGATGAACAGGGAGTACTGAAATATGAGCAGCACTTTGTGATGAACAGGGAGTACTGAAATATAAGCAGCACTTTGTGATGAACAAGGAGTGCAAATGTGAGTAACACTTTGTGATGAACAGGGAGTGTCACACACGTAGTACTTTGTGATGAACAGTGAGTACAACTAGGATAGAAGCAACACTTTGTGATGAATAGTGAGTGTCACTAGGACTGAGATGATTGATTTGTTTGACTACAGGAGTACTTGTCGATGCTAGAGTCAGGGGAGAGATTCTCGTCGACACAGAGATTGTGACCTGAGTTGACACTTGAGGACCGAGCCGCAATTGAGGCTATGGGATTGAGATACATTCTATATGTGCCTGAGTTTTGGGTGAACATGGGATTGTTGACTGCACTAGTGGAGAGGTGGCACTCTGAGACATGTACTTTTCATTTGCCGATGGGGGAGATGACAGTCACCTTGGAGGATGTATACAGGATTCTGCGGATACCGATCGATGGGGAGTTAGTACCCTATGATCGAGACGGAGTTAGGGATGCACTGAGATGAGTGTTCTAGGATCCAGGACTGGAGATGAGGGTGGGACATGTGGCATGGGATACCATGACATGGACAGGATTAGCACTACCAATAGTGTTGGTAGGAGTGATCAGTGAGTTCCTCTGTATCAGTTTTGTACCATTTTGTATAATGATGTAGACACCTGTGGGTGATTGTAGCCATATGATTTTGACATCATTGTATCATGACACTTATGATTATATATATGAGATGATTCATCTTTGCAGCAGCTATATGCATGTGTACCTATGTGATGAGATGTTTAATGATGTATGTTTATGATATGGATGCAAATATGTATATGATGCAATGCAATATTTTTGTTCTTTTATGTTGTATATGTGTATGCATGATGCAAATGTGAATGTATGTAATGCAGATGAATATAATAATGCAAATGTAAATCGTGCTAAGAGGTGTTGTGTGCAGGATGTGATGCAGTTGTGATATCTATATGTATGTATGAAATGCTTATATGTGGTAATGCAGGTGCAAACTACATGAAATGCAAATGTTTTTGGTGTGTCATTATACTTAGTCATGTGATAGCAGGCTACGTGGACTCAAGAAGGACGATGGAAGTCAATCAAGAAAGGGGGATGGAAGATAGAAGATATGAACATGAAAGAGCTTCTTGTGCATTATCATCATTGAGCTTTATTATGGCAAGTAGGTTATGACAATCGAGGCATATGTTCGACCCAGAAAGTCATTGTACCCGTTTGCATGGAGATAAGATAGTTACAAACAAGGAATGCCCCAGTTCATACTAGACTCACAGTGTCCTCATATCCTCAGACAAGTCATAGCATTACTAAAAGACAATCCACAGATAGCAAACAAAATAGGTGACGATACCCCATCCTTGCCTTTCTAGTCAAATACATCCTGGAGATAGAATCTCTAGTCAGAGACATCCTGGAAAAGCTAAAAGACATGTCACCAAAAGATAAAATCAAAATAAAACCAAGACTTGACACCAACATCCACTGTAGTCCTCAAGTTTAGTGTCTCTTGTCACTTGTATAAGTCTTATTTGATTGTGGTCACAATGTTTACTTCCACAAAAAGGATAGATAGCACTGAACCATATGTTGTCTGAGTCTGTTGAATGATTTGATTTGTTGAAGCCTATTGTTGCTGTTGGCTCATTTGAAACTGACTGAATCCGTGAAACTGATACTTTATTGCGGAGAAGATGAAACTTTATTGCAGATCTGTGATGCAAGTGTTGCTTTATTGTGGATTGTGCGCGGATAGACTTGAAGGAAGCTAGAAGAAACTATACTCCTCGAAACATGTGGTGTTCTCAGTTCCACACCCATCACTAGACATAGGAATTGACTTAGCCACAGATAGGATCTGATTTATTATGGATGGAAAGGGAGGTTTATTATGAATGGCTAACCAATCTTGGGTAGATCAATAACAAGCCATGATGGGAATGGGTAAGTTTATTGTGAGTGAATAGGTTGTGAGTGTGTGCAATGTGAAAGGATGAAAGTGAATCCTGAAGGAGGGAGGAGCAATGTCTCTACGCACGGCGCTGGTGACCTAGTTTTCACCATGGTACTTGCCCAGGGCGCCACCGAAGTGGTTTTCACCGTTGGACGAAATTATTTCTCTTTACTTTTTTTGATTTTTCAATTTTTTTGTGTCACAATTGTGTCACAAGGCGCCTGTTTGCCAGGTTTTCAGCAAGTAATGATTTTTTTTGTTTTTATAATTTTTTTGTATTTTTGAATTTTTTGATTTTTTTTTTTTGTATTTTTGAATTAGGATATTCTGGAGAACTATGTGTAAAATATGTGAAGATGCATGCTGTTGATAGGATCCTCCAAAGGTTCACCTTCTGTAGTTGAGAGCTGATATGCCCCAGATCCATATACCGCTATGATGATGTAAGGACCAAGCCAATTTGGTTCGAACTTGCCCTTCTTCTCTCTGTCTTGTTGATTCTTGGGGTTTTCTCTGAGAACCAAGTCACCTACCTCAAATGTACGAGGCTTGAATTTGTGATTGTAACTGCCCTGTTCCTTGACTGAATGATGTGTAGCTCGAGTGACTGTCTTCCTTGATAAAGGAACTGAGATAGAATTACTAGTGTGTGGACTACACAGGCCCGTATGCGTGTCACGTGAAGAAGTTTGGGCATCCCTGATAACAAAGTCCTTCAAGGAAGCTCCATTAAAGGTCCATGATGTATCGCCAGAAGGGAAAGGATGTGTGGAACAAGTGGATGAGTTATGAAGGCTTATGACTGTGAAAAGAAGTGAAAGTAGGATAGCATGATGGAGACTTAGGATCAACAAGTATGCTTTTTGACTTGAAATTGTAGAACTTTTGCCCCTAGTTATTTTGATATTAGGGGAGTTCAACTCTTGTTCTTTTTCTTTAATAGGATTTTTATCCTTGCCCTTTATTTTTTTAGAGTCCAATAGCTTTTGATTTTGATTTGGACTAAAGGACTTTTCTTTATTTTTGACTTTTAGATTTTTCTTTTCAAAGCTTGATTTTTGATCCCCAATGAGTGAGGGCTTTTGTGATTCTTGTTGATCCAAGTCTGGGAGAGGAATGGAAATGGAATGAGTGGATGATATGGTAAGGCTATGTGAGTTCTCAAGAGGGCTGGCAATACGCTTAATAGATTCTTTGTTGGAACCACTCTTAGGACTATTGATATCAAGAGTTGCTTGCACCACTAGAGGAGATTTGGATTCAGACTTAGTAGCCACAACACTAGGTGGTTCATACCCAATTCCTTGCAAATTATTTATAGGTTGCTCCTGTTGACTGAATACCTTAGTAGATAGTGGGAGTTGATCAACATGCAAGATATACTCACCACATCCTAGGTCTTTAATCTTTAACTTTTCTTTTAGCTCTGTTTGCTTTGATGTAGAAGCTTTTAAGGATTCTAGATCCACATATGCTGAAGATGGAATAGCTTCTCGATTAGCTGGAATTGTTATTTATGATCTAGGTCACAGATTATTGCAATATATGAATGGATTTGGGTCAGCTTTGACAGTCACTTCAACTCCATTGTGAGGGAACTTGATACATCGATGATATATAGATGGGACTGCACTCATTTCATGAATCCATGGACATCCTAGCAATATATTGTATGTGAGATCTAGATCTAGGACTTGACAAACCACATCCTTTGTAACTGGCCCAACTCTGAGAGGTAAGGTGACTGTGCCCTTGGATGAACGCTCTTCATCATCATATGCCTTGATGGTGATTTTGTTTGTAGAATTCACAGCTTTGTTGGAATATCCCAATTGTTTAATAGTGCTCAATGTACAAATTTTTAGACCTGCTCCTCCATCTATCGGGACTCGTTTGATTCTATGTTTGTGTATGAAGGCTTGAATGTGTAATGGTGCATTATGTGGCTGACTTACAAAGGCATCATTGGCTTCTGTGAATGTAAGGGAGTGTGGAATGGAAACGTATCCCACCATGGCTTGAAACTGGTCCACATTCAGATCAGTAGGAATGGCGGTGTCTCTCAAGATTTTGTCAAGAATAGCTTTATGAGCGGGGGATATACGTAAGAGCTCAAGTATGGAGATGAGCGCGGGTGTCTTCCCTAACTGTTCTACAAGGTCATACTCAGGTTTGGTAGATGAAGAAGCGGCATTTTTAGTTGAGGCACCTGGTAAAGTAATTTTACCTCGACGGGTTGTAACATGACATTCAGAAGTAGGTTCGGAAGAAGATCCAACACCTCTTAGGACAATCTTGGGTCGCTGTGTAGGATTCTCAGGGTTTTTGTTCTTGATGATAATAGTAGAGACATAATTGTCCATCGAGATGTGATTGATGGTTGAATCATAGTTGTAAGGTGCTCTAGTATAGTTGGTTTGATCATCTGTGGCTTTAGCTTTTCCCTTGTCATGCTTTTTGAATGGCTCCTTAAACATCTCATGTTCTTGATTGGATGAGTGTCCCTCAATCTCAATGTCACCTCTATCAATGAGATCTTGTACGATGTTCGTCAGTCGATGACAATTTCCTGTCTTATGACCCTTGCTCTTATGAAATTCACAATACTCATCATCATTCCACCAATTTGGTTTAACCTTTGGTTCATATGGAGGAAAATCTGGAACTGTGATTACCTTATTTGCCACAAGCTTTTTGAAGACTGATTCAAGTGGTTCTCCCAATGGGGTGTACTTCCTTCATGATCTGGAAGTTGTTTGAGTATTTACTTGATTGTTTGTAGAACTTGATCCTGAAAAGATGAATTTGGGTCGCACTGTGTTGGCATCAACAACACCATCATTGACTGTGTTCTTGTTTTTATTCCAAAATCTGGGCTTGTCTTTTCCTTTAAAGTCATCTTTGTTTTCCTTGAATATCTTAATGACTCCTTATTCAATTAGAACCTTTTCTATCACTAAGCCTTTTTCAATGACATCCTTGAAGGTGGACAAACAAGCTTTCCTTAGATCATAGCCAATGTCCTTGTTAACATTTTGTGTAAACATCTCTACCATTTGTTTCTGTGGAATTTCACAAGAGCATCTGCTAGCTAGATTTCTCCATCTTTGTAAAAATGATGCAAAAGATTCTCCTTATTTTTGCTTAGTGTTACACAAAGTAGTGATTGATATGTCTATCTCTATATTGTAGGAGAAATGTTGAATAAATGCCTCCGCTAAGTCACCCCATGACTTAATACCAGGTGGTAGTTGGGAGAACCATTCCATAGCTTGATCACCTAAGCTTTGTGGGAACAATCTCATCAAATATGTTTCTTCTGCCGCTACCTCAATGCAAGCTGTGAAAAATTGTCTTATGTGTACGTTGGGGTCCCCTTTTCCTCTATACTTGTCAAATTTAGGCATCACAAAGTGTGCAGGAAATGGAGGCATTGAAATGCTCTTGTCAAATGGATAAGGACATATGTCTCTCATTGTGTATGTTGGTTTTGGTGTATTTATGTCCTCCATTTTCTTTTGTAAATCTCTGATTTGTTGCTCCAAATTGCTCTTAGGTGGAGATCGACTTCTTGAAGCATACCCCATGTTTGAAGCACCAATTGTAGGAGGAGCATATTGCATGTATGGATGATATTGATCATACACATTTTCATATGGAGGAGGTCTATATTGATGCGGCATATATGGAGCACTTGGTATAGCTTCATGTTGAGGAACCCCATATCTATTTTGCGCATGTATACCATATTCTACAGGCATGTCATGTTCTAATGTGTTGCCCCCAAATTTGACACGGGGTTTCCTTGTGTCCAAATTTTGAGCATGCCTTTGAATGTCCACTTGTTTTGATTGATCCATAGCTTGAGCATGTGATTGAGCATATCTATCTGCATAAGACTTCCATAATGGTCTTCGAAGGTAAGTATCATATGTTTGAGCATGTGTATGTGGGACTTCTGGTTTTTGAAGCAAAGCTGATGGTGATTTAGGTACCATATGTGGTCCTCTATTTCCTCCACTATTAGGTCTCCTTTGATCCATGTTGGAGTGAGTTTGTTGCAAAGGTTGGTTTTCCATAAGTTGAGACATGTCAAAATCATGAGGTATCTTGGCTCCACTTTGTGCCATCATGTGTAAAAAGTATTTTCTATCCCTCCTCATTATTTCTTCAACCAATCTATTGAAATGGGGATTCACAATGGATTCTTCTACATCTGTTGAATGTATTAAAAAGTTGTCCACATTGTCATTATGTGTAGCATTGTTGTTTGTAGTGTCTGCATTTTCCACATTTGGAATGTTTCTATAAACATCCATGTCAGGCAATGTAGTGTGCTGAGGATTGAAAAATAAATCATTATCATACTCATAAGAACTCATGTTTGTGGATTCTTGAGCCTCTTTAGCTTTTCTCCTAGATTTTTGAAGACGGGTTTCAACCATGAACTAGGTATTTGACCAAGATGTGAGAGACTATATGAAAAATGGAAAGAGTATGGAAGACCAAGAGTTGTATGGAGTGTAAATGAATCTGAGGTGTACTTGCAATGTCCAAAGTGTAAGACCAAGTATGTATGTAGTAGAGTAGGTGTGACTTCCAAAGAGAGGATAGTTTCTCTTGATGACGTAAGTTGACCTTGACTCTAAGTAAGACCAAATGAGACCCAAAGGTAAGAAACCTTGATGAGGGGCCACTTAGCAAAGTGTTGTTGTATGTAGTGTGTTGACAAAGTATGATGAGGACAAGCAAGTGACCTTTTGACTCAAGTTTAGACAATTGTGAATGTAATGAGAGATGTAAAGCAATGATGGACTATGTGAGACCCAAAGACAGGTTGAATGCTAGATGAAATCTGAAGAAACAACCTAGGAAGCTCAAGTATTTCGAAACTGATTTCTCTTGTTTGCTGGACTGTAAAATTTTTCCAATTTGCGAAGTTGTGACCAAATCTGAATGTTTGACTATTTTTCGTGACAAGAGGACACAATGTTGATGAGGACTCAATGTTTGCAAGTGTTTAGACTCAAAATGACTCCAAGAAAAGTGTGTTGTTTGATGTAAAGTTGTTTTGCATACACTTGAAGACACAAAAGACACAATATTTTGTTGTTTGGTCTTGAATGTTTTGAATGTTTAACATAAGTCAAGCAGAATTCTTATGGCTAGCCAAGACAATAGTTGTTGATCCCACATAGGGTTTTACCCCCGAGGCTACGCTATTCAGAGCGGATACTTAGATGCTTGACCTCACTGGCTCCACCCTCGGCACTCACTTCTCAGGTCAGCTAAGCATCAATCCCCATGAAAACTCCCCATGGCAAACTTTGTATCTCTACTAAGAACCGTATGTGTGTGGGCCGCTACCAGAGGTCCGACCTCCTACCCCAACAACTAGAAGGATTTGGGCTTCTAAAACAAAAAGGTGCTAGTAAGGGCATCCACTCATGTGGCCATACATGCGGCACTTTCAGCTCTGTAAATATAGAAGGCTCCTAGCCGGTAGGGGTTATGCCCTACAAATGATCAAATAAATTTGATCAAACGGGATTATGGGGAGACATAGTGTCGGTATGAACTAATCAGCACACGTTATTCATAGTTTTCACCATGAATACATTTGATTATAGTGGTTCGGAAGAGGTGGGTTTTCCTCGCTACCACTTGGGTCATTCTCTTCTCACTAGTAGTCCTAATGACCACACGGGAAGACAGGCCCTCTAAAGATTAAACAAAAAGAGCCTATTGCTCAAGACACAAAAGACAATGATTCAATTTTAGTGCACCAATTGAAGTGTTTTCTAGTCTATGAAAACAAGGCACACAATAAAAATCCAAAATCCCTTGCCAAGGACCTGCAACAAAGATTTATTAGTAGTTTGGATTGTTTCAAATGATCACCCCTTCCTGCAAGCACACAAGTTAGGTAAATTTTAGATCCAAAAGACTTTGTGAAATAGGGGCCTTCAACAATGCATTTTGTTGACCAATTCAAAAACCTGATTCATCATAAAAAAAGACCACTTGTAAAATTTTAAGATATTTCCAGAAATGTAAGAAAATCCAAAAAACTTGCTAATTTGCTCCAAAAATTAATTTTTTATGAAAAATCATAAAAAATTCATATAAAATGCAAAATCGATCCAAAAAATCTAAAATTTTTACTGGAGAGTCTTTATGGTCTTTCAAACTTTCACAAAAAATTTCTTGCAACACATCCAAGCAGTTTGTGAGATATGAGTAAAATAATGCAAAACCCTAATTTTCAAAGATCTAATTTTTTAGGAATGATTTTGCATCAAATTTAAAATAAAAAAGAATAGATCCTATGTATAATTCTGATAGATTTCCAAAAATGTAAGAAAATCAAAAAAATTCGCTAATTTTCTCTCACAATTGATTTTTAATGAAAAATCATAAAAAATTCATATAAAATGTAAAATCGATCCAAAAAATCTAAAATTTTTACTGAATCTTTTTGATACTTGTCCTAACTTGCAAAAAAAAATTTATGTCAAAATTCGAAACCATTTGTGAGATCTGATCAAAATAAAGAAAAACCCTAATTTTTAAAGATCCAATTTTTAGGGAAATATTTTGAATCAAAATTAAATTCACAAAGAACAGATCCTATGTATAATTATGAGAGATTTCCAAAAATGTAAGAAAATTGGAAAAATTCTCTCATTTTCTCTCAAAATTAATTTTTTATGAAAAATCATAAAAAAATTCCTAGAAAATGAAAATGTGCTCCAAAAATTCTGAATTTTGGATTGAGAGCTCCTGATACTTTCTTCAACCTGCAAAAAAAAAATTTGGTGCAAAATTTCCTAGCCGTTTGTAAGATATGATCGAATCTCTCCAAGATCTTGATTTTGTGTCCAAAACCCTAGCTGCACAAGGTTATTCTCCAAATTGTTTTACAAAATAGCAATATAGGTTAGAAAAATCTGCAAAAAACACAGATCTAAGAAAAATCCATGTCCCACTAGGTGTGCCAAAATGTTTATGGTGAAAATGGATAACAATAATAACAATATTGAAAGGCTAAATGAATCCAACCACAAAACCCTAGCCTAACAATCAACAAAGATCCACCATAACATATGAAGATTACCTAAGACAATGCAAATCGCATAAAATCACAAAGATTATACCATCACATGTCCAATAGGGTTTTGATCTCCATTCTTCCTATCTCCATTGATCTTGCTTGATATATTTGCTCTCAGATTTTATGTGCACAAGAGCTCAACAAAGAACGGAATGTGGTTGCAAGTAGAATCGTAGTGTAGTCAAGTCCTCCAAATTTTTGATTAGGATGAATAGAACCATTAGGGTCTGATAATGAAGGAAGCATCTCCTTATATAGAAGACACTATATGAAATGGAGGGATAAGATTGAGAGGTGTAAAGAGGAGGTCGGCTATGATTAGAGGGTAGGTAGAAGAAATAGTAAAATAATGAAAGGGGTAGGTAGTGTAGGAATTAAGAGATGAATGACATGTGTCATGTGTAGAAAAAGCTAATGAATTAATTAAATAAATAAAGATTTATTTAATTAATAGAAGAAGTAGGATAATTAAATAAATAAGAATATTTATTTAATTTAGGAAAATGATAATTTAAATAAATAAATGTATTTATTTAAATGAGAAATAAGGCTAGAAGAGGATAAATGAATTAATTAAATAAATAAGGATTTATTTAATTAATAGAAGAATTAGGCTTAGATAATTAAATAAATAAAATATTTATTTAATTAGACTGGACAATTTTAGGTGTCTCAAGTTACCATCCACCATTTGTTTGGTGGTGCCGACACTCTAGCGGTGATTTTGTGCCATGTTACCAAATATTTCTAGGTACACTGAACCTAGGAACTTTTAATGTAATCCTATTGGACTGACATGAAATTAGATTCCTTTATAAGGACATCATGTCTAGGGTTTTAGAGGTTGTTGGGGTTTTTGATATTGCATGAGATTTGTATGAGCAATCATAGGAGAGAATAGGCAGTCTGTGTGAAGTAATAGAGTGTGAAGTGTCAGAAGAATGAAGTAATGCAAAATGCATTAACAATGAGCTTTCATGGATCTAACCAAGCATACTGTGCTAGTATCTAGATCACACACTTGTTGATTACTTACATCTTCGACAAGTCTGAAGACCCTTAACCAGGTTGGCCTGGCAAAGCCTTTGTAAATCCTCTAACAAGGTGCTTCACATCTATAGATCTTGAATCCTCTCACAAGGTAGTCTTTAATCGAACTTATCTCCTAACAGAGATTGAGATTCCTAACAGGATCTATTTTGGTGAACAACGTTGTATGACCTTAACCTATCTGACCTTAACCAGTCTGGGTACTATTCTGCAGATAGTTACCTGTGAGTTTCATCTCACTGTGGTTTTTCCCATTTGGGTTTCCACGTCAAAATCTCTTGTGTTATGGTGATTGTGGTTCTGTGGGTGAATGTCTTATTTGCTATTTGGTTTTCATATGTTTTAACCGGTTTGTTTGTAAAACTGCTTTACCGGTTTACTGCTAGACTATTTAAGTGTTTGAGTTCAGTATTTTTTGGTATACTAATTCACCCCCCCTCTTAGTATTCATCAATTGGTATCTGAGCCAACCTTTCTATAATTCTAACCACTTGGAAGGAGATATGAGGGAATACACTATGAGGGAACTTACTTACCAGCTCACTTAGTTTGAGCAAGCCTATGATGAACTTATAGTCAAATATAAGGCCTCTCAAGCAAAAAGAAGAGAGCATGCTGAAAAACTGATGGAGCTAACTGAAAATAGTTCCTCTGATGAAGTAGACATGGAAGCTCTAATTCAAGAAGTGGAAAAACTAAATGAGTCTAATTCCAATATGAGAAAAGAGTTGGAAGGACTAACCATCAAAATGTGTCAGGAGCTAGAGAATAGGAGAAAAACTGAGGATCTAGTAAAAGACAAGGATCATGAGATCTCCAAACTAGAATAGGAAATCAGTGCCCTAACCTCTCAACTCCATGAGAGTAAAGTGGAAAAGGAATACATGCAAGGAGAACTGAACATTGTTGTCTCTGAGAATGCAAACTTGCTGGAAACAAATGCTGCTATTTCCAAAGAACTCTCTGAGTCAAAGGAAATACTTGCTAAGTTCAATAAGAGTACTATCAAGCTAGAGAAAAAGCTAGAATCCACTAAACTGGTAAAGAATACTAATGGATTTGGTTTCTCTGAATATGTGGAAGGAGAGTCCTCTGGAACAAAAGATGGAGCATCAAAGAAGCAACTGACACCAAAGGATAAAGGTAAGAAAAAGTTCAAACCCGTTTGTTTTAACTGTCTCAAGGAAGGACATACTGCCAATGTATGTAGAAGTAAGGCTTACAATAACTTTCCTTATTTTCTAAATGATAAGCCTAGACACAATAGATTTAATGGTATTTGTTATGCATGCAACAAGTTTGGGCATAGAGTATTTGAATGTAGGTCTGTCATGCACAACACTGGAAGGTATCCTCAAAGGAGTCAAGGAGTTATTCCTGAACCCTCTGGGAACCAGAATCCAAACTAGCTTAATGCCTATAATCATCAATCAAGTAGCGGTGGCTATCAAGTGACAACTGGATGGAGAGAAAATTGTTTGATTTGTCATGGTCATGGTCACACTGCTGCAACATGCAGAAGAAAGAAAGGAAACATGAATAATGGACCTTGGAGAGCACCTAGAATGATTTGCTATCATTGCAACAAACCAGGTCATACAACAAGATTCTGTAGAACAAGAAAGAATATATCAGATCATATACCAATCACTCCAGAAGGAAATATTGATGTTGAAATTGTTCAAGCAGATATGAAGAAAGCATGGAAAAAGAAGCCAGAAGAAGTAATTCAAGAAGAACCAGTTTCTACTCCTAGTGTGGAAGTCGTAGAACTGATAAAATAAGCTTCAAAAAAGCTTAGGGGGAGCAAATGGTAAAAATTTTCGAACCCCCAATTGACACCGATAAAAGACATTAATCGGTAAGTGATACCTATTTTTATCACTGATTAAAATTGGGTTTTTCTTTTCCCATGATTGGCTATGGTATGTTGAAATTTTCGAGTAGGGTGTAATTCCAAGTGCTTCAGCTTTGTTCTAGACCTTAAGGGTTTAAGGGTTTTTGATTTTAGATCCTATCGTATTTGTTTTAAACCATCTAGTTTCTAATCTATCGTTACTTTATTCACTTAAGTAATGGGTCGTGGGGTCATAGGATGTGTTCCCCCTGTTTGTTTGTCTAGGTGGATTATGTTGATTAATCAAAAAATTTATGCCTTGTGTATTTTTCTTCTAAAGTTGTCGGGCCCAGTAACCAGTGCACATCTTGCAAATTGATCCATGGCTCGTGCTATTTTGTTAGGTGAAGTTGCACATAGTTTAAAACCCACGAAGTTGCGAAAACCACATGGTATGCCACATAGAGAGTCCAGCTAGTTGTTGACAGCGAGTAAAATAGCGGCACATGGCACGGGTCACAACAGTCAGCGGGTCAGGATTAAAAGTTGAAAGGTGGGCCCCAGAGGTGAGTCAAGTCACAGATGGAGATGACCTGGCAGGTACAGTTGTTAACAATCTATTGAAGCCCTATGTTTTCCTATTGACAAATGACAGAGTGACAAGTCAGCTCTGATAGTGACTAGGTGCCAGGTGTTTGCGACGAGTCAGTGGGCCCACCTTTCCTGAGAACCTTTTCAAAGGATTAAATGCTGATCAACTTCAAAGATGATTCGACGGCCCACGCTATTTTGCAAGGGTAAAGTGCTCACTCTTTATGCCCATGAAATAGTGAGAATGAACGAGAACCGTCCACGTGTCATGATGATGACCTGGAGGATAGGGTTGTTGAGATGAAAGTGGAGCCCCCGTGGTTTCCTTCTGGCGAATGACAGAGTGACAAGTCAGCTTCGACAGTGACTGGGTGCTAGGTGTTCACAACAAGTCAGCGGGCCCACCCTTCCTGAAAACCTTTTCAAAGGATTAAATGCCGATAAACTTTAGAGATGATCCGATAGCCCATGCTATTTCGCAACGGTAAAGTGCTCACTCTTTATGCCCGCGAAATAGCGAGAATGAACGAGAACCATCTATGTGTCATGATGATGACCTAGAGGATAGGGCTATTGAGATGAAAGTGGGGCCCCCGTGGTTTCCTTCTGGCGAATGACAGAGTGACAAGTCAGCTCCGACAGTGATTGGGTGCCAGGTGTTCGCGATGAGTCAGCGGGCCCACCCTTCCTGAGAACCTTTTCAAAGGATTAAATGCCGATCAACTTTAGAGATGATCCGACGGCCTCTGCTATTTCAAAAGGGTAAAGTGCTCACTCTTTATGCCCATGAAATAGCGAGAATGAATGAGAACCATCCATGTGTCATGATGACACGTGGTCTAAGAAGAAAGTGTGGGCCTGCCAAGGTGGAAACGTTGGTATAAAAGAAAGACACGTGGCCAGTGTCAAGTGGAATGTGAAGGGGACTTCAAGGCCAATGATTCGACGCCACATGGTATTATGCAGCAAATAAAAAAGTGGGACCTAGAAAAAGGCCCAAGCCGTCAGTTAATCTAATGCTCGATCAAGTTTCTTTTGATCGAACGGTTGGCGCTATTTCGCAGGACTAAGCTGCCTGATAGTTATGCTTCGCGAAGTTGCGAAAGAGCAAAATGGAACACTTGCAGGAATGTTGTGACCCGTTGGAGCGAAAAATATGAATTCTCGTATGAATTCAATTTTGAAGGGATGGTCGGAGCATGTGGAATCAATGTTATAGTTAAGGCCTTGAGTACAAATATTTGATTTCCTAACTACAAAGTGAAGATATCTTTTAAAAGATTTTGCAGAAGAGCAGACGCAGAGTTATCTTCTTCACATACAGAGCAAGATAGTTCAATTGCAGAGAACATTCCTTCAAGGAAAGATCATGTTCCCTCATATTTTTGTAGCAATTCTTGTGTGGTGTTCTAAGTAAGATAATTCTTTTGTTGCAGGACTGTTTAATAGTGATATTCATTTTATTGCATTTTCAAAATGGCTCCTAAAAGGGAATTTTCTAGCAAGGTTAACTATTTAGAAAGAAGTGTATGTGATGATTTTTTAGAACAGTTGACGTTATCAACCAATCAGACATCAAAGGCTAAAGAGTTAGTGCCCAGGGCTCCCCATCTAAAGATAGGAGAAGGATTGTATGACAAAGGTAATTGGCTGAGAGACCCACAGGTTGGGTTGTCCGGGTTGGGGTTGTTTAAAGTTGGATTTGGAATGAGAAATTCTCCTTCTCCTCAAAAAAGTATCTGGGAACTAGATGTTGGGAAATTAGTAGTCCCAGGGGTATTCATGGATACAGACCTGCTAACCCAAATGGCATTAAATTATGATCCAGTCACAAGATGCATCCAGGATGTAAATGGGAAAACCCTTGTGGAAATTAATGCTAAAGAATTTAGGAAACCATTTGGACTTAATGAGTTCACAAATTTCTTGGAACTTATAAATTTCACAGCATTAGCCCAGGTTTATGGTGCACAGTGGAGTCATCTTAGGAATGGGCCTCTCAAGGAACTTTTTGTGAAAATAGGAGGGTTAACAGTTGTAGGACCCAACTCGCAAGAGCCCTTCTCATTAAGTATGTTTACCCTGAGGGCTAAAGGAATGTATTGGGCACTTTGTCAAGTTCTAGGAGAGGATGCTGAAGCAAATATGCCCAATCATTACTTGCTAATGATTGCCCAGATTTTGAATCCTTCTCTTGCTATCACATTTGATTATGCCTCTTTCATTGCCGATGCTATCCATGGAGGGTTGATAGGAATAAAGAATGGAAAGGTGGATAGACCTTTCGGATGGTATTCACTCTTAATGCACCTTTTTCTCTTCACAGGTTGTCATTATTTCGCCAGTGGACTAGACCTGGTTAAGGAGAAGGAAGGAGCAAAAATGCCAGTATAATTATGGAGTACTGTGTTGTGATGGGACAAAGAGGATGCTAGTTTCTTAAAGTTTGATAAATATTTTGCATCCAAAATAAGGACTCTCCTCTGCTCTGATAACCCAAGAGTCCCCAAGGTTCTTCTAGAATTCATAAGGCCAAAAGAATTCAAAGAGAACATCAAAACTCTTCATAATTGGGGCGACATCTATTTATATCCAGTCTCCACAGTTTTCAGAGTTTTTGGATTCAAGTGTACTCCATTCTTGTTACCTTACCAGGTCCCTCTCAAAGTGGGAATAGCAGAGATCCTTAGGCAAATTGGTGGCCTACAAGAGGCAGAGTTAACAGGAAGAGGTAAAGGGACTATTTTCCCTGCAGCTACCATAGCCCACCAATTCATAATAACAAAGGGAGGCTGGAATTGCTTTGAGGATTTCCTCAAACCTTATCATTTATCCACTGCAGTGTCTAGGTGTGCTGATCTAGAGGACTTCTTCAACAGTGTGTTTAGGAAGAAGGTAGCATGCAGAGGTAGGCCTCATCAATTCCAATTTCCTGAAGACCTCATCAGAAATGAATTTGATCTAGATGAGCAGGAACTAAGGAAAGAAAAGTGGGTGGCTTATAAGAAAGCCTTGGATTTTGTGCATCAGTTTGACGCTACCTATGACCCATTGTCTAGCTTTTTCTCATTAGAAGAAAAAATTAAATTTTTGATTGTTTGCTTTGAAGATGTGATGCAAACACTGAAGGAGAAGAGGGAAGCTATGATTAAGAGCAACCCTGAAAAAGCCAGAATGATCCTAAGCAGGTCAGCTTCTAGCAAAGCAGTTCCTCCTGGTGATTACACACTACACAAGAAATCAGGTTACAGTATGCTAGTGTCTACAACAGGGGAGCCCTCTACATCCAAAGGAAAGAGGAAGATACAAGATGTCATTGACATCCAAGATAGCCCAAAGAAGCAAAGGGTGGGAAAGGAAGTGCAATCAGATACACCTTTGTATTCCCCATCCCAATCCCCTATCCATATAGGAGATGAACAAGTAGCAGCTGAATTCCTCTTGCAGTTGGGTAGTTTAGGGGAAATTGCATACACCTATGATGAAGTGGAGGAAGGGATGCCAAAAGAACCCATTGATGCTAAAATGGACATCACCTCTACTAAAATTAAAGGCTAGGAGTGGGATCCTAAGATAAAAAAGGCAAGTAGTGCCTTTCTAGCTGATGACAATTTTGTCACATCGGAAGCATTTGTACAATTCATTTGGAAACAACATATAGATAGATATAATGCTAGATGTGAGACAAGAAAGGCTGAGCAGCCCAATAAAGATCCAGCCTCAGTGGAAGAAGAAATAAAACAAGAGATGATGGAGGAATTCAAAACTATCACCCCTGAGCAGGGAAGGGATATGGTTGCACAAGCTGGAGTGCTTATCTTACCAGAGTGGGATATTGCAGATGCCCTGGTGTTAGATGCAGTAAGAAAAGAGACCAAACCCATGGAAGGGGTTACCTTCAATAAAGATAATGCTACACTAGTCATGTGGTATCTCAAGAGAAATGAGAGCAAGAAAGGCAAAGACACCCCAAGGTCAAGTTACCTTGGTGGAATGATGGTAAAGAGAGTACAGAGTACAGGGGTAGTAGAGGCTGCTAGCACTATGTTAGAAACTACAAAATTCAGTGTTGCAGTGGCAGAGAAGGAAGCCAAAGAAAAAGAGGCCCTCCAAATTAAGTTGGAAACAGTTTTGAAGGCCTATAACAGTGCGAAGGAGGAGGTGAGAGGTAAAGATAGCATCATTGCTAAGCTGCAAAGCTAGTTGATGGGATAGCACCAACAAGGTGAGTCTTCAACACTGATGATTTCCTCTTCTCCTACAAGACCTCCACCTACTAGTCCCATCATTGAACTTCCACCATCTCCAGCACCCTCCAGCTCTCAAATGATTGAGATTACTCCCCAGGAACTAGAAAACCTGAAATAGGCTCAGGCTTTATATGCAGGGAAATATGAGTAGAAAGTAAGGGCCACAATCTCCAATTTTGTAGATATAATAAATGCCTCATCGCTTTACAACAATGTGGGAAAAATTATGGAGATATGGAATGAGCTGAGGAGAGATAAGGCCATTTTGACACCCATTTTTGACAGATGGAGGCCTAGGGAGCAATATCTAGAGTTCATGTGTGTATCCTGTGATGAAGCAAGAGCCAATCCTATTATCAAATCCACTTTTGATGTCGCTAAAGTCTTAATGCAATTGGCAGCAGAAGTGGATAATGTGGATAGAAAGGTTAATTTGTGTAAGAAGGAATACACTGATCAAGTTTTTGAGTTGCTCCCAGGAATTTTTGCTAATCCGGATCAGTTAAAAGACAAGCAAATATGACTTAAGGAGATAGAAGCTAAATTGTCAGCAAGGGTTAAAGGAATCATTGATCTTGATGACACTTCTTTCTTTGTTGTGACAATACAAGAAATAGAGAAAATTAAATCACATTATGGTTTTCTTAATTCAGAAGTCAACAAACTGAGAAATTCTTGGAAAAGGTTGACTAAGATTAAAAATGATGTGATTAATTTTTCATGGCCGACAGAAGAGATATATAGTGAGTGGGAAATTAAGTATGCCACCCATGATCTGGAACAGTTTGAGAGAACCCCTTAAAAGACAGAAGAGGTTGCAACCGAACAACCTGTTGAACAGACTGCAGAGGCTGAAAAGAGCTTGTAACTATTTTTTGCGGAAAACTTGTAACCTCTTTATTTTTGAAAAGAAATGATTGTAACAAACTCTCCTCGAGAAGTCCAAAGCTTTGTGCATCCATGTTGTTATAAATGGATACCAGGACTATGGAAAAAGGATCACAAAATTTTGCAAGAAAACGCTGCAGAAATTTATCTAAGCTTTTCTAAGTCTAATGGAGAATCAGAATTTATTGTAATATTTCTTGAATTGAATATCAATATATAGGCAATTGATTTTGAGTAAAGCTTTGTGTTGTCTTCAAGTTTGTTCACAAATTTATTTACTATTTTCATTCTAAATAATCCAGGGTTGTTCTGTTTAAAATGGAATTGCAAAGCAATTTTAGTATAAGTGTTTGTTGGCTTTTCTCTTTAGGAGAGAAATTAAATACGCGAGATCACTCATACCAGTAATTTCTTTGGGAGGAACTTTGAATTTTGAGGACCATAGCTTAGTTTGGAATGCTTGAATTCTTGTATGTGTCAGGCATATATAAGGATTAATGGAAACCAAGCCAACGGGAAGTATAAAGATGTATTGTTTAAGGAGTTTTATTTGAGTTTAGATGACTCTGTGACCTTGGATAAGGCACTGGTATTAATTGAAGTTGTTTATTGCATGCTTTATTGATCGAAATGATGAATTTAAGTACAATTTTTATCCTTTGTTTTTACTTGATTTCAAGGTGAATAAATCCACTAGTTTTCTGGACTGGTTTGCTATGCGTTTATGTTTGAAAGTGTGAATTTAATTCACAAAGGTATACCCACCTGGGCTCCGAGGAAGCTCGAAGTGTAGAAGGTTTAATCAAACCTTGTCATATGTTGTCTTGAGAATTTCCTTATCTTTGATGTCTCTTCTGCACCAAGCTCAAATCATATTACTCTAAGGATATTAAAGGGAATCAGATTTTGAAGACAACAAAAGTGGTGACTCTGCTAGGGAAACTTATAACAAAGATATAAATACCGATCTGTGCCGAGATTTGTAAAGAAATTTGTTGTGTGTTTGTTGGTAAGACTACTTGTTTTCATTGTTCCCATAGTTTTGTGGGTGGCGACTCTGTTACTATTGAACCAGTCCCTGTGAGATAAAAATTTTCTAAAAAGAAGACAAGCGAGATGCAAGGAAACAAGAACATGAGATCATTCATGAAGAAACATCCTCGTGAAACCTTGCAAGAAGGTCTGCCAGAACAGTCACGAAGAGGTCAGAAGAGATCTGTGTTGCATGAGCCATCAAATGCTGCGTGGGTGCAGAAAAGCAATAATACTGGTAAGATACCTGATTGACTTGTCTATGAAAAGTCTAATTCATCTTCTAGAGATTCAGAGCATGATATTTTAGGTTTTCATTCCCGATTATTTGGAAATATTGATGATGCACCTATTTTAAATCAAGATCTATCTCATGCTAGTGTTTTTGCAAAAGATAGAACTAGTTCAAATGCAATTAGGCACTCAATTCCTAGGACAATAGATGGGAACATTAGTCTAATTGACATAGATCAAATTAATGCATCTGACTCTGAAGAAAACTTCCCTGATGAAGATAAGACGTCTCAAGAGATCAAGGATTTGAATAAAAGAGTCCATCATTTAATCTCCCTAAGAGCCCAAAAGGAGGCAAATAAGGAGAAGGAAATCAAAGCCAAGTTAATGGAAAGAGATAGGCTTCTTAGACAGATAGCTGATCTTGAAATGCTTACTAAAGAAAAGGAAAAAAGTGATGAGGAAGGCCCTGTGATTAGGGAAATCCTAATCCCTAAAAATAGACAAGCTGGTAAGTCAGTAGCCCAGCCAATTAGGGAAGTATTTAATGACTCCCAGCTTCCTAAAGCTAATTTAGATAAAGGAAAATAGAAATGGGTAGATGATGGAGTAGAATCTAAAACTGTAGAAGAGATTTCTCATAGGATTCTAGCACATGAGAGAGAGATGGAAAGGATGAGGAAGGAAAAGGAAGACCTCCAAATGGAACTGGAAAAGGCTGAGTTGGAAGCAGCAAATCAGAAAGTTAAAAGAAAGATTAATTATTTAAAGGCTCCCCCTATTACATTCCCATCGGAAGATCTTAGCAAGCCTAATCCCCAACACATTTCCATTTCTCAGGTCAATACTCAATCTGCGGTACATGCTAATATTGCCTCAGTAAGTCAAATACCCTCGAATAAATAGTACACCCAAGCACCTCAATCTCCAATCCCAAAAGCTAAAATGACCATGGGAAATAACAGTGCTATTGCCCCTTTTCAAAGAAGGCCAATAAATGTAGAACAATATAGGCAATTGTTTTTTGATGGGATCCTAGGATATCCAAATCATGTTCCTATTGAGCTAAGAGACAAACTCCATAAGTTTGCTGGGAACAATGCAATTAGTGCTGAGGAACATCTGAAATCTTTTGGGGATTTAATAAATGATTATGAGATAGTAGATGAAGATGTTATTATGAAGCTGTTTGTTCAATCTCTGGTTGATGATGCAAGAGACTGGTACAGAGGTCTTCCAGTAAATAGCATAGGTTCATGGGATGATTTTAAAAATTGTTTTCAAGAATAGTATGGTGACAAGACTAATGTGAGTTTCATGCTGAATGAGTTCAATAATATTAGAAAATCTGAAAATGAAATAGTCACTGATTTCAATGCCAGATTCCAGAAAGCTATGCATAGGTTGTATCAAGTGATGAGGCTAGATGATAACATGTGTCTTAATACATACTAGAATACATTTGATTTCAAAATGGCCTATATTTTGAGAGATAAAAATCCTCATAACTTGAGGGATGCTTTTAGAATTGCTATAAATGTAGAAAGCAATAGAAAAGCATCTGGAAAACTAGGAAGAAGGACAGATGGTAGATTATGGCATGAAACCAACCAACAACCTAACAAAGTTGCTAAAGAGGATGATAAAATGGAGAAACTGGTTACTGCTATGAAAGATTTGACTGCCAAGGTTAGCAAAAATGATAAGCCCCATTATAACTAGCAAGATAGACCTCCTAGATTACATGATATGCCATACAATACAAATTGGAAAGATGGTAAACCCCAAATTGAGAAGCCCAAAATTGACCAAAGTCAAGACACACCGGATCCTTTAAAAGGGAAAACTGTTAACAATATAGAAACTACTCCTTGGTGTATTGCTTGTGATAGACCACATTCTCCTCATCAATGTGCAGTAGCTCAAGCTTTGGAAGAATCTATGAGACCAGAAGCAGAGCCTGACATTAATATGTTTGAAATTATTGTAGAAAGTGATGAGGAATCTATGCAAAGTGAATACAGTGATGTGTTGGATAGTGAAAGGTCAGTGCAAGGACAGTTAGCCTTAGGTTGGCATCCTACATTGAATGTGGTAACAATTGAAGATGAAGAAGTTTATCTTAGGAGGCCTAGTGAAGAAGAAGTTAGAAATCTCACCAAGGCTGCAATTGCCAAAGCAAAACATAACTACAATCTGAGAAGCACAAAGATAGATACTGATCAAGGTGAGCCAGGTTCTATGTATGTAAAAGAAGTCACAAAAAAGGGGGCATCAATTAGTGCTACCACTATTTCCAAGGCTAGTCAAGGAAAAGAGGAACCAGTTAAAGATTTACCCAAAAGCATAGATGACAAAACTGTGGGTGACGTACAAAGAGCAGAGACAGTAAAAAAGGCAAGCCAATTCAAAACAGAAAAAGTTAAGGTTAATGTTGAAAAATGTAATAATTCTACATTTGATATGGCCCAAGCTTTAACTCAAATGAAAGCCACTGTTCCATTAATAAAATTGCTAAAGATTAAAGAACATAAGGATGTAGCTTTGTCTTTATTCTCTAGTATATCTGATAGTGACGCAGTATTATTCACTGGTTTGGCTAAAGTTGGAAAGGATTAAGAGTTCCAAACCCCAGAGGTCTATGTTGGAACCACTATCACTTAGGAGCCTTCTTAGGTAGATCCCTTCTATGTTACTTTGCTAGTCAATAACCGGTCGATTAAAAACTGCATGATAGACTCAGGAGCTACTGCTAATGTAATGCCCTATGGTGTTATGAAAGAATTAGGGTTATCAGTAACCACTGTGTATGGGAAATGTTATGCCATGAATAACAGAGAAGTGCCTGTGATAGGTACAATGAGAGATGTAGAAGTAAAAATAGAAGCATTTCCTGAAGCCACTTACAAAATGGATGTTATTGTCACTGATACTAAACCCCACTATGGTATGTTACTGTCCAGGCAGTGTGCAGCAATAGTAGGGGGAAATGTCCAACTGGACTTATCTTATGCTACTATCCCTATTGGTGGCAACCAGGTCAAACTATATAGAGAGCCATGAGCTCCTAAGGTAATTGAAAATGTGGACCCTAGTATGTTTAATTGTATGATTGATGTAGATTTAGATAACTTCAGACTTCAACCAATCTCACCTTAATTGAAGAATACTGACCCAATTATAGTCGAGTTACAAGCATAGCAGTATGGGTTGTGGCAGATGTATTTTGATGGAGCTTGCTCCAAAGAAGGATCTGGAGCAGGGGTTCTTTTTGTATCCCCATCAGGTATAACTTTTAAGTACTCATTTTTATTGGCATTCCAGTGCACAAATAATACTGCAGAGTATGAAGCCCTGTTACTAGGACTTGAGGTTGCAAAAAGGCATGGAATTCAACTATTGAAAGTAATGGGGGATTCAGAATTGGTTATCTCTCAGGTGAGATCTAAATATGCATCTAAGAATGATAGATTGAAGCAATACAAGCATGCTGTTTGGGATGTTATTTGAGCATTTTGATGCATTTTCTATTAATTGGATAGAGCGAACCAAAAATATTATGGCAGATTTCCTAGCTAATGTTGCTTTGAAAAATGATGATGCAACACTAACCGGTACTTCCATTGTGGAAATAAAATCTAGGCCTGCTATCCCTGATAATGTGTACAATTGACAAGTTTTTGCTGATGATGAAGACATTCTTAGGTTTATCCAATGTGTTGATGATTATGATGGACAAAAGATTGATTGCAATGCATTGGTGGAAGTGGTTGATAATAGAGAGACAGTGTTTGGAAATGATGTTGTCCAGTTGGAAACCAATGAGATACCTAAAGGGTTGGGGGAGATGGAGAGCATGTTTAGTTATAATGATAGTCATTTACACCAGCAATCTACCATCAAGTTAGAAGAATTAGAGGAGGTAAACCTGGGGACAGAATCATTTCCTAAGATGGTATATATCGGAAAGAAATTACCCCCTCATGTTAGGACTAACCTTATCAATTTATTGAAAAGGTATAAGCATGTCTTTGCTTGGTCTTATGAAGACCTAAAGGCGTATAGACAAGATCTTTTTCAGCATGAAGTTCCTTTACTTCCAGATGCTAAGCCTTTTAGACAGAAACAAAGACCTATCAACCCCTTATTAGAAACTAAAATGCAACAAGAGTTGACCAAATTGAGAGAAGGGGGGATTATTAAACCAATAAGGCATTCTTCATGGGTCTCCAATTTGGTCCCAGTAACGAAGAAGAATGAAGACATTAGATTGTGTGTAGATTTTAGGAATCTGAATGTTGCTTCCCTAAAAGATAATTACTCATCTCCAAATATGGAAGCAATGCTACAAAGAGTGACAGGTTGTGATCTTTTATCCATGATGGATGGTTTCTTAGGATACAATCAAGTGTTGGTAAAGGAGTCTGAATAGTTTAAAATAGCTTTCACTACTCTATGGGGAACCTATGTATATGTGAGAATGCCATTCGGTTTAAAAAATGTAGGAGCTACATTTCAGAGAGCTATGGATGTGGATTTTAAAGAATTCATAAATATTATCATGGTGGTTTACCAAGATGATCTAACTTGTTTCTCAAAGAAAGCTGATGATCATTGTGGACATCTAGAGAAGGTGTTCGATAAAGCCCTGGAATTTGGTGTGTCACTGAATCCCAAGAAATGTCATTTTGGGGTCACTGAAGGAAAGTTATTGGGACACATAGTTTCCAAGGAAGGGGTGAGAATAGACCCTGAGAGAATTGAAGCAATCAATAAGGTGTCTAAACCTAAAAGTGTGAAAGGTATCCTATCTTTTCTAGGCAAAGTAAATTTTGTCAGGAGATTCATTGCAAACTTCGCAGAGATAGTGAAGCCTATTGTCAAATTGCTTAAGAAGGACATAAAGTTTCATTGGGATCAAGAAGCTTCAAAAGCTTTTGATGAGATTAAGAAGGCAATCCAAGAGGCACCAGTGTTGAAATCCCCTGATTATAGTAAGCCATTTTCTCTATTTTCTTTTGCTTCATATCACACGGTGGCTGCAGTACTATTACAAAAGGACAATGAAGGATATGAACATCCCATAGCCTTCTATAGTAAATCTTTGCAAGCAGCAGAACTAAAATGTGAAACCATGGAGAAACAAGCTTATGCCCTAGTTAAGGCTGTTAAGGCTTTTAGGCCATATCTAGTTAATGCAAACATTATTGCCTATGTCCCACACGCTACAGTTAAAGATATTTTGTCTTAGTCTGAGGTTACTGGGAAGAGATATAGATGGATTAATAGAATTCAGGAGTTCAACTTGGAGATAAAGATCACCAAATTGGTGAGAGGGTTAGGTTTGGCTAAGCTCATGACTTAGTCAAATCTCATGAATGTAGAAGTACACAATGTTGAGGTTAGAGATGCTTTGGTCACAAGTATTGAGAGGCAACCCTGGTACACAGAAATAATCCAAGTGTTGAGAGGTGATATACTCTCAGAAGAAATGACATACAATCAGAAAAGAACTTTGAAACTCAAGTCCCAAAAGTATGTGCTCATTCAGGGTGATCTTTTCTGGAGAAAAAGAGATGGAGAGTTACTAATGTGTTTGGATGAATTTCAAGCTAAATAGGTGTTGATTGAAATGCATGATGGAGTATGTGGAGGTCACTATTATGCTAAGACTACTGCTGGTAAGATAATACGGGCTAGGTATTATTGGCCCACTTTATTTAAAGATACCCATGCATATGTTCGGAGATGTGATCCATGTCAACGATTCTCCTCCAAGCTTAACTATGAAGGAGCCTTACCCCTAAATCCGGTCTCTGTAGAAGCTCCTTTTGTCTAGTGGGGCATTGATTTCATTGGAGAAATTGTTGAGAAGTAAGGGAGAGGTCATGGATGGATCATAGTGGCCACTGATTATTTCACCAAATGGATAGAAGCCATCCCTACAAGAAGAGCTACTAGTAAAATTGTCATTGATTTCCTGATGGATAGTATTGTGACTAGATTTGGAACACCTGCAAAATTGGTAATGGATAATGCTATGTGTTTCAGATCAGAAGAATTTGTAGGCTTTTGCAATAGTCACGGTATACTCATGTCATATTCATCACCTTATCACCCTCAGGGGAATGGACAAGTAGAATCTAGCAATAAAAGCCTATTGAATATCATCAAGAAAATCCTAGAGGAGAATAAAAGATCTTGGGATCAAAAGTTGAAGTTAGCTCTGTGAGCAGATAGAATAATAGTTAAAAAATCCATTGGAATGTCACCTTTTGAGTTGGTTTATGGTACCCAAGCCAGACTGCCAGTAAATAACTTACTTCCAGTGTATAAGTTTTTGCAGAATGAGGACATGGAGGTATCTGAACCAATGGAAAACCGAATGATCCAAATTGTAGAAATGGAGGAGCTTAGGACTTCTGCCCATAAGAAAAATCAGAAGATCCAGTTGCTGGTCAAAATATCTTTTTGATAAAAGGACATCACTAAGGAAGTTTCAAATTGATGACATGGTTCTTCAGTGGAATGCAAAAGGACAGGATAAAGGAAAGCATAAAAAATTTGAATCACTATGGATTGGCCTTTTTGTGGTCTGTGACTTAAATGGTAAGGATTCATATTTCTTGAAAAATATGGATGATGAGATGCAGGAATTTCCAGTGCATGGACAATTCTTGAAGAATTATTTCTCTTAATGTCCATGCACGATAGGTCCTTTGTTTGTACATATATTGTTTTCTTTCTTGCTTTTCTGGTTTTGGTGTGTGTTTTGGTCTGTTTCTCTAGAGTTTCTGAGTTTTCTTGTGTTGATCTCGCAATCAACCATCCCCAGTCAGAGCTGCTGTTATCACTGATTAAAATTGGGTTTTTCTTTTCCCATGATTGGCTATGGTATGTTGAAATTTTCGAGTAGGGTGTAATTCCAAGTGCTTCAGCTTTGTTCTAGACCTTAAGGGTTTAAGGGTTTTTGATTTTAGATCCTATCATATTTGTTTTAAACCCTCTGGTTTCTAATCTGTCATTACTTTATTCAATTAAGTAATGGGTCATGGGGTCGTAGGATGTGTTCCCCCTATTTGTTTGTCTAGGCAGATTATGTTGATTAATCGAAAAATTTATGCCTTGTGTATTTTTCTTCTAAAGTTGTCGGGCTTGGTAACCAATGCGCATCTCGTGAATTGATCCACGGCTTGTGCTATTTCACTAGGTAAAGTTGCGCGTAGTTTAAAACCTGTGAAGTTGCAAAAACCACATGGTATGCCACATAGATAGTCCAGTTGGTTGTTGACAGCGAGTAAAATGGCGGCACATGGCACGGGTCATGACTGTCAGCGGGTCAGGATTAAAAGCTGAAAGGTAGGCCCTGGAGGTGAGTCAAGTCACAGATGGAGATGACCTGGTAGGTACAGCTATTAACAATTTATTGAAGCCCTGTGTTTTCCTATTGACAAATGACAGAGTGACAAGTCAGCTCCAACAGTGACTGGGTGCCAGGTGTTCGTGACGAGTCAATGGGCCCACCCTTCCTGAGAACCTTTTCAAAGGATTAAATGCTGATCAACTTCAGAGATGATCCGATGACCTGCGCTATTTCGCAAGGGTAAAGTGCTCACTCTTTATGCCCACGAAATAGCGAGAATGAACGAGAACCACCCACATGTCATGATGATGACCTGGAGGATAGGGCTATTGAGACGAAAGTGGGGCCCCTGTGGTTTCCTTCTGGCGAATGATAGAGTGACAAGTCAGCTCTGACAGTGACTGGGTGCCAGGTGTTCATGACGAGTTAGTGCGCCCACCCTTCTTGAGAACCTTTTCAAAGGATTAAATGCCGATAAACTTCAGAGATGATCCGACAGCCCACACTATTTCGCAAGGGTAAAGTGCTCACTCTTTATGCCCATGAAATAGAAAGAATGAACGAGAACTGTCCACATGTCATGATGATGACCTGGAGGATAGGGCTGTTGAGACAAAAGTGGGGCCCTCGTGGTTTCCTTCTGGCAAATGACAGAGTGACAAGTCAGCTCCAATAGTGACTGGGTGCCAGGTGTTCGCGATGAGTCAGCGGGCCCACCCTTCCTGAGAACCTTTTCAAAGGATTAAATGCCGATCAACTTCAGAGATGATCCGACGGCCCGTGCTATTTTGCAAGGGTAAAGTGCTCACTCTTTATGCCCACGAAATAGCGAGAATGAACAAGAACCATCCACATGTCATGATGACACGTGGTCTAAGAAGAAAGTGTGGGCCCGCCAAGGTGGAAACGTCGGTATAAAAGAAAGACATGTGGCTAGTGTCAAGTGGAATGTGAAGGGGACTTCAAGGCCAATGATTCGATGCCACATGGTATTATGCAGCCAATAAAAAAGTGGGACCCAGAAAAAGGCCCAAGCCGTTAGTTAATCTAACGCTCGATCAAGTTTCTTTTGATTGAATGGTTGGCACTATTTCGCAAGACTAAGCTGCCCGATAGTTATGCTTCGCGAAGTTGCGAAAGAGCAAAATGGAACACTTGCAGGAATGTTGTGACCCGTTGGAGCGAAAAATATGAATTCTCATATGAATTCAATTTCGAAGGGATGGTCGGAGCATGCGGAATCAATGTTATAGTTAAGGCCCTGAGTACAAATATTTGATTTCCTAACTACCAAGTGAAGATATCTTTTAAAATATTTTACAGAAGAGCAGACATAGAGTTATCTTCTTCACATATAGAGCAAGACGGTTCAGTTGCAGAGAAAATTCCTTCAAGTAAAGATCAGGTTCCCTCATATTTTTCGAGCAATTCTTGTGTGGTGTTCTAAGTAAGATAATTCTTTTGTTGCAGGACTGTTTAAGAGTGATATTCATTTTATTGCATTTTCAAAATGGCTCCTAAAAGGGAATTTTTCGGCAAGGTTAACTATTTAGAAAGAAGTGTATGTGATGATTTTTTAGAACAGTTGACGTTATCAACCAATCAGGCATCAAAGGCCAAAGAGTTAGTGCCCAGGGCTCCCCGTCTAAAGATAGGAGAAGGATTGTATGACAAAGGTAATTGGCTGAGAGACCCACAGGTTGGGCTGTCCAGGTTGGGGTTGTTTAAAGTTGGATTTGGAATGAGAAATTCTCCTGCTCCTCAAAATAGTATCTGGGAACTAGATGTTGGAAAATTAGTAGTCCCAGGGGTATTCATGGATACGGACCTGCTAACCCAAATGGCATTAAATTATGATCCAGTCACAAGATGCATCCAGGATGTAAATGGGAAAACCCTTGTGGAAATTAATGCTGAAGAATTTAGGACAGCATTTGGACTTAATGAGTTCACAAATTTTTTGGAACCTATAAATTTCACAGCATTAGCCCAAGTTTATGGTGCACAGAGGAGTCATCTTAGGAATGGGCCTCTCAAGGAACTTTTTGTGAAAATAGGAGGGTTAACAGTTGTAGGACCCAACTCGCCAGAGCCCTTCTCATTAAGTATGTTTACCCTAAGGGCTAAAGGAATGTATTGGACACTTTATCAAGTTCTAGGAGAGGATGCTGAAGCAAATATGCCCAATCATTACTTGCTAATGATTGCCCAGATTTTGAATCCTTCTCTTGCTATCACATTTGATTATGCCTCTTTCATTGCTGATGCTATCCATGGAGGGTTGATAGGAATAAAGAATGGAAAGGTGGACAGACCTTTTGGATGGTATTCACTCTTAATGCACCTTTTTCTCTTTAAAGGTGGTCATTATTTCACCAGTGGACTAGACCTGGTTAAGGAGAAGGAAGGAGAAAAAATGCCAGTACAATTATGGAGTACTATGTTGTCATGGGACAAAGAGGATGCTAGTTTCTTAAAGTTTGATAATTATTTTGCATCCAAATTAAGGACTCTCCTCTACTCTGATAACCCAAGAGTCCCCAAGGTTCTTCTGGAATTCATAAGCCCAAAAGAATTCGCAGAGAACATCAAAATTGTTCATAACTGGGGTGACATCTATTTATATCCAGTCTCCACAGTTTTCAGAGTTTTTGGTTTCAGGTGTACTCCATTTTTGTTACCTTACCAGGTCCCTCTCAAAGTGGGAATAGCGGAGATCCTTAGCCAAATTGGTGGCCTACAAGAGGTAGAGTTAACAGGCAGAGGTAAAGGGACTATTTTCCCTGGAGCTACCATAGCCCACCAATTCGTAATAACAAAGGGAGGCTAGAATTGCTTTGAGGATTTCTTCAAACCTTATCATTTGTCCACTATAGTGTCTAGGTGTGCTGATCCAGAGGACTTCTTCAACGATGTGTTTAGGAAGAAGGTAGCATGCAGAGGTAGGCCTCATCAATTCCAATTTCCTGAAGACCTCATCAGAAATGAATTTGATCTAGATGAGCAGGAACTAAGGAAAGAAAAGTGGGTGGCTTATAAGAAAGACTTGGATTTTGTGCATTAGTTTGATGCTAGCTATGACCCATTGTCTAGCTTCTTCCCATTAGAAGAAAAAATAAAATGTTTGATTGTTTGATTTGAAGATGTGATGCAAACACTGAAGGAGAAGAGGGAAGCTGTGATTAAGAGCAACCCTGAAAAAGCCAGAATGATCCTAGGTAGGTCAGCTTCTAGCAAAGCAGTTCCTCATTGTGATTACACACTGCACAAAAAATCAGGTTACAGTATCCTAGTACCTACAACAAGGGAGCCCTCTACATCCAAAGGAAAGAGGAAGATACAATATGTCATTGACATCCAAGATAGCCCAAAGAAGCAAAGGGTGGGGAAGGAAGTGCAATCAGATACACCTTTGTATTCCCCATCCCAATCCCCTATCCATATAGGAGATGAACAAGCAGTAGCTGAATTCCTCTTGCAGTTGGGTAGTTTAGGGGAAATTGCATACACCTATGATGAAGTGGAGGAAGGGATGCCAAAAGAACCCATTGATGCTAAAATGGACATCACCTCTACTGAAATTAAAGGCCAGGAGTGGGATCCTAAGATAAAAAAGGCAAGTAGTGCCTTTCTAGCTGATGACAATTTTGTCACATCGGAAGCATTTGTGCAATTCGTTTGGAAACATCATATAGAGAGATATAATGCTAGATGTGAGACAAGAAAGGCTGAGCAGCCCAATAAAGATCCAGCCTCAGTGGAAGAAGAAATAAAATAAGAGATGATGGAGGAATTCAAAACCATCACCTCTGAGCAGGGAAGGGATATGGTAGCACAAGCTGGAGTGCTTATCTTACCCAGAGTGGGATATTGCAGATGCCCTAGTGTTAGATGCAGTAAGAAAAGAGACCAAACCCATGGAAGGGGTTACCTTCAATAAGGATAATGCTGCACTAGTCATGTGGTCTCTCAAGAGAAATGAGAGCAAGAAAGGCAAAGACACCCCAAGGTCAAGTTACCTTGGTGGAATGATGGTAAAGAGAGTATAGAGTACAGGGGTAGTAGAGGCTGCTAGCACTGTGTTAGAAACTACAAAATTCAGTGTTGCAGTGGCAGAGAAGGAAGCCAAAGAAAAAGAGGCCCTCCAAATTAAGTTGGAAATAGTTTTGAAGGCCTATAACAGTGCCAAGGAGGAGGTGAGAGGTAAAGATAGCATCATTGCTAATTTGCAAAGCTAGTTGATGGGATAGCACCAACAAGGTGAGTCTTCAACACTGATGATTTCCTCTTCTCCTGCAAGACCTCCACCTACTAGTCCCATCATTGAACTTCCACCATCTCCAGCACCCTCCAGCTCTCAAATGATTGAGATTACTCCCCGGGAACTAGAAAACCTGAAACAGGCTCAGGCTTTATATGCAGGGAAATATGAGGAGAAAGTAAGGCCACATTCTCCAATTTTGCAGATACAATAAATGCCTCATTGCTTTACAACAATGTGGGAAAAATTATGGAGATATGGAATGAGCTGAGGAGAGATAAGGCCATTTTGACACCCATTTTTGACAGATGGAGGCCTACGGAGCAAGATCTAGAGTTCATGTGTGTATTCTATGATGAAACAAGAGCCAATCCTATTATCAAATCCACTTCTGATGTCGCTAAAGTCTTAATGCAATTGGCAATAGAAGTGGCTAATGTAGATAGAAAGTTTAATTTGTGTAAGAAGGAATAAACTGATCAAGTTTTTGAGTTGCTCCCAAGAATGTTTGCTAATCCGGATCAGTTAAAAGACAAGCAAATATGGCTTAAGGAGATTGAAGCTAAATTGTCAGCAAGGGTTAAAGGAATCATTGTTCTTGATGACACTTCTTTCTTTGTTGTGACAATACAGGAAATAGAGAAAATTAAATCACATTATGGTTTTCTTAATTCAGAAGTCAACAAACTGAGAAATTCTTTGGAAAGGTTGACTAAGATTAAAGATGATGTGATTAATTTTTCATGGCCGCCATAAGAGATATATAGTGAGTGGGAAATTAAGTATGACACCCATGATCCAGAACAGTTGGAGAGCGCCCCTGAAAAGACAGAAGAGGTTGCATCCGAACAACCTGTTGAACAGACTGCAGAGGCTGAAAAGAGCTTGTAACTATTTTTTGCGGAAAACTTGTAACCTCTTTATTTTTGAAAATAAATGATTGTAACAAACTCTCCTCGAGAAATCTGAAGCTTTGTGCATCCATGTTGTTATAAATGGATACCAGGACTATGGAAAAAGGATCACAAAATTTTGCAAGAAAATGCTGCAGAAATTTATCTAAGCTTTTCTAAGTCTAATGGAGAATTAGAATTTATTGTAATATTTCTTGAATTGAATATCAATATATAGGCCATCGGTTTTGAGTAAAGCTTTGTGTTGTTTTCAAGTTTGTTCACAAATTTATTTACTGTTTTCATTCTGAATAATCCAAGGTTGTTCTATTTAAAATGGAATTGCAAAGCAATTTTAGTATAAGTGTTTGTTAGCTTTTCTCTTTAGGAGAGAAATTAAATACGCGAGATCACTCATACCAGTAATTTCTTTGGGAGGAACTTTGAATTTTGAGGAACATAGCTTAGTTTGGAATGCTTGAATTCTTGTATGTGTCAGGCATATATAAGGATTAATGGAAACCAAGCCGATGGGAAGTATAAAGATGTATTGTTTAAGGAGTTTTATTTGAGTTTAGATGACTCTGTGACCTTGGATAAGGCACTGGTATTAATTGAAGTTGTTTATTGCATGCTTTGTTGATCGAAATGTTGAATTTAAGTACAATTTCCATCCTTTGTTTTTAGTTGATTTCAAGGTGAATAAATCCACTGGTTTTCTGGACTGGTTTGTTGTGGGTTTATGTTTGAAAGTGTGAATTTAATTCACAAAGGTATATCCACCTGGGCTCCAAGGAAGCCCGAAGTGTAGAAGGTTTAATCAAACCTTGTCATATGTTGTCTTGAGAATTTCCTTATCTTTGATGTCTCTTCTGCACCAAGCTCAAATCATATTACTCTAAGGATATTAAAGGGAATCAGATTTTGAAGACAACACCTATCTTTTGGCAAAAGACCAGAAATGGTAAAAGGCAAATTAGGGTCTACGCCCTAATGGTGGAGCATTTATTATGGTAGGTGAGGAATATGTTTAAAAGGAATTTTGAAGTCATTTCTCACTATCATTTTTTAGGCGAAGAAGTTTTTCAAGAGTAGAGCAAAGAAAAGTGATTCACACTGTGATTGAAAGAATTTATCAAAATCCTGAAGGAGAATCTTAAGAAAACATCCATTGGAGAAGTGTAGAATGCAAAGTGGTATTTCTGCAAAACCGAAGGAGTGTGAGGCAAAGTGGAATTAGCAAGCCCTAATTCTTGATTTTTGAAAGGTATTTTTTGAGTATTCTCTATTTTATCATGGCTTCCGCATTTCATGCTAGCTCTAGTGCACTTGTTGATTCTATGGACTTCATTCAATGAAAGGAAAAATACAATGCCCTATCCCAAGTACCCTCTAGTGTTATAGTGGAAGAAGGCATTTCAGATTTCATTGACTGCAATATTGAAGACCTAGGATCTCTTGCAATCCATACTCAGCTAGGTCTATTCTACGGGAAGGATAAAAAGATCAAATTGAAGTATAGCATCTTGGAAAAGAAGAAGCTCCACCATGCAGTCCATTTCCTTGAAGATTTCACAGATGATAATATTTTCATTATTCTGAGCAGAGTACATGGTGATAAGATGTACTTAGAATGGATGCATGATATCACACCAGAAGCGATTCATGCCGTCACCAATTTCTGCAACATCAGTGAAGTACCGACCCTAAGAAAGATTAGCAAGATAGATATGACTAAGCTCACCAGTTCAATGAGTGATTAATAGGGAATGACAGTCAATCCAATCAAGGATGATCTTGTCAAATATGCATGTATGGTGATAGGATACTAGATGTTCCATGCCAGCAGAATCAACTTTATCTCTACTACAGTGGTAAATGTCGCCTATAGAATGATCAAGGAAGATGCATCATTTGATCTGTGTACTTGTATGCAAAGACAACTTTTGTTGAATCTCAAGTCGATCAAACAGGACAACGCACTAAGATTTAAGTTCAAAAAACTATTGGTTGGGTTGTTCTTTTATTTCCAAGGCTACTTTCCAAGAGTAGGTGACATTCAGTGGTCTGCTGACCAACTCGTGACAAAGCAAATCAAGGAAAGCCTACAAGCAGTTGGAACCGGCTATCCGGAAGTACTGAACAAATACTTTGATGAGTTCAGATGCAAAATGATCCAAAGGGTAAGAATATCCGGTGACATAGTCAAAAAGTATGAGGAAGACATTTTCTTCACCATCAAAGTGGATGAGTGCCTAATGGAGGTAGTGGAGCCTAGACAGGAAGAAGTGGAACAAATGGGATATGAGGTAATGAATGATGTGCTAGATGGGTATGCCTCTACCATACTTGTCTTTCCTCTTGATCCAAAGCCAAAGAGAATTGGCACATATCTAGAAAGGATTACACTGGTTATAGAACCCTCAGTGAAAAAGGGAAAGGCAGTGCCTTCAACATCAGCACCGGTGACTCCAACAAGTCCCAAAGTGACCAAGCAATCACTAGTAAAGAAGAAACTGGAAGCGGCACCTGCCAAAGTCTTTGAGAGGAAGCAAAAGACAAAGAAAAATACACCAGAATCAGAAGACACTGGCTCTGAAGAATAGCCTAAGAGAACTAGGCAAACGAGGAAAAAGACAAAGAATGAACCGGCAACATCGACACTGGTAATTATTGACATTTCTTCTTATAAACCTTTGACACATTGTCAAAGAACAATTAATAATATTAGAAGAAAAGTACTTGGTGATTTGAAAGAATGTTTTGATGATTTTAATGATGATGAAGAGAAAGAAGTTGAACGAGAAGTTATTAATTATTTATGTATTAATGACCAGTGGCCATCAGAAATTAGATCTGATGTACCTGATTCTTTATATAATTTTTTGGATAACAAATGGCTCATTGCCATTAAGAAAGAACAGGAAATAAGGGAGGAAATATTTGCACAATATTTTCTTGATGTACCCAGATTAGAACTGGATGAAGTAGTGGAGAGATATAAGGGCCTCTTCTTCATGAGAAGAAGAAGACTCCAGCTACTGGAAGGAAAAGTTTTGGAAGTTGTCAAAGATACCCACTCCCTTGCTCAATTAGCATTAATATTGCATCAAGTAGTTGAAGCCAATAGAAAGGCTTAGCAAGAACCCAAAATCACTCAACCGGATGAAGTTTACAACAGTGAAGGAGAACCGGTCACCACTGAAATGGAACCGATTGATGTTGATGCATTAAACGGTGACAATGTTACTCCGAATGCACCAGCAGAAGCTAAAGGTCAGGAGAAATAGGAGGAAGACAAGAGGAAATAGGTAGAGGAAGAGAAGAAAAAGAAAGAAGAGGAGAAAAAAAAGAAAGAGGAAGAAAAGGAAGAGGAAGAGAAGAAAAAGAAAGAAGAGGAGAAGAAAAACAAAGAGGAAGAAAAGGTAGAGGAAGAGAAGAAAAAGAAAGAGGATGAAGATGAAGAGAAGTAGAAAGAAGAGGAGGAGAAGAAGAAGGATGAAGAGGAGGAAAATAGGAAATAGGAAGAGGAGAAGAGGAAGAAGGAAGAGGAGAAGAAGAAGCAGGAAGAGGAGAAGAAAAGGATGAAGAAGAAAAGAAGTGGAAAGATGAAGAGAAGAAAAAGGAAGAGGAGAAGAAGAAGAAGGAGGAGAAGAAGAAGAAAAATGACGAAGAAGAAGAGAAAAAGAAAACAAAAGAAGAGGAGAAGAAGAAGATAGTAGAGGAAAAGCTAAGAGCAAAAGAAAAGTAGCAAGTGGCACAGAGCACTCAAGTGGAGACTCCAATGGTAACCGGTATTCAAGCTAAAATGGCTGACATCACCAGTCCCATTGACCTCCAATCAACAAATGAATTGGAGTTGTTGCACAACATTAAGGTTGCTTAAGAACGCCTAGAAGTGATAAGAAGGAAAAAGGAGCAAGATGTGATCCAAGCTGCGGTGGACACTCTTACCGGTTTGATACCTGGTATGAACCTTCCTAGTACCGATTCCTCACTTGCACAATTGAAGCTCCCATGCACAGTTGTAGAGGTTGCAGAAGCAAATGCCAAGAAGAAGCATGAAAAGGATTTGAACATTGCCTTGGTGAAGAAGTTGAATGAACTTTGGGCAGAACTTCAGAAGGCACAAAAGGACATCAGAGATGCAATGGATGAGGGAAATCTACTACTTAGAAAGATTTGTCAACCTCATTTATTCTATGATGATGTGCTCACTCAGAAGGACAAGCTATAATCTGATATGCAGTCATTTATTAGCACCTTCAAAATGCCTTATGATTCCTTCTCCACATTTGGTCAAACCACTCACAGGTTTCAACTTTAGTCTACAAGAATTGAGGAAGAGATAAGCAACCAGACACGCAATTTGTAGGAACTTCAACTAGTCCTACTGCGAAGACTACAAATTCTCCAGAAATGCTACCTCAATCTAGATGCCCTAACGGTTACTCAAGAGATGAGTACCATGGATGCCATGGACGAGTAGGTTTATCAGATGCAAATGGAGAGTGAGGTTGCTACCTCATTGCTTGAATCGTGGTCTCTATCTATGAAGAGATTCATGTAGGACTTTAAATCAATTTTTGACAAATTTCACTCTTTATTGTCATAAACTCTTATTATTTTAATACCAATTAAAATAGGGGTTATTCAGTTTTACTTTGTCATTGTTGGCAAAGGGGGAGAAGTATTAGTATTATGGTATTTAAAATTTTTATGTATGCTCTGTATACCTTTATGTTTATATCTATAAGGGAGTAGTATACATTTGTTTTACAAACGGGATAGTGTATATGCTTAGGGGGAGCTATTTTGTTTATGGCATGATTTTGTTGTAAAAACACTTAGATGTCAAAATTTTCCTAAGTGTTGCCATCAATGCCAAAGGGGGAGATTGTTGGCATTTTTGATGATTATGTTGTGATTGTCATTGATGGACACACACTTGCTTTGAGATCACTTTTTGTATGTATGAGTTATGCTCAACCGGTACTTGTTCCAAACCGGTATCATGTATTATTCTTTAGACTATCGGTGTTTTGCAGAACGTGTTTACCGATCTCAAGCAGCATGAAGATCTCAAGCGGCATGAAGACCTCAAGAGGCACAAGGATCTTAAGAAGAGCAAAGAAACTAAAGTGGTAGTTATCATATTCCCAGTCTTCATTTTGGCAAACCAGTAATTGGTGAAAGTGTGAACCAGTAGTCTGTTCAATGTTTGAACTGGTACTACCCTAAGTTCCAAACCGACAACTGGCATTTTGTATGAACTAGTATTTTTGTGATGAGTTACCATCCACCGTTTGTTTGGCAGTGCCGACACTATGGCGGTGCTTTTGTGCTATGTTACCAAATATGTCTAGGTACACTAAACCTAGGAACTTGCAATGTAATCCTATTGGACAGACATGAAATCAGATTCCTTTATGAGGACATCATGTCTAGGGTTTTAGAGGTTGTTGGGGTTTTTGATATTGCATGAGCTTTGTACGAGCAATCATAGGAGAGAATAGGCAGTCTATGTGAAGTAATAGAGTGTGAAGTGTTGGAAGATTGAAGTAATGCAAAATGCATTAACAATGAGGTTTCATGGATCTAACCAACCATTCTGTGCTAGTATCTAGATCACACACTTGTTGATTACTTAAATCTTTGACAAGTATGAAGACCCTTAACTGAGTAGGCCTAGAAAATCCTTTGTAAATCATCTAACAAGGTGGTTCACATCTATGGATCTTGAATCCTCTCACAAGGTAGTCTTTAATCGGACTTATCTCCTAACAGAGATTGAGATTCCTAACAGGATCTATTCTCGTGAAGAATGTTGTATGACCTTAACCGGTCTACGTACTATTCTGCAGATAGTTACTTGTGAGTTTCATCTCACCGTGGTTTTTCCCATTTTGGTTTCCATGTCAAAATCTCTTGTGTTATGGTGATTGTTCTTCTGTGGGTGAATGTCTTATTTGCTATTTGGTTTGCATATGTGTTAACCGGTTTGTTTGTAAAACTGCTTTACCGGTTTACTGCTAGACTGTTTAAGTGTTTGAGTTCAGTATTTTTTGGTATACTAATGCACCCCCCCCCTCTTAATAGTCATCAGCTTTTATTGATAAAATCCAAGAATAATGAGCAAGAACTTGAAAGGAAGATCATAATTCTGAGAGATGAACTTACCACTGCTAATTAGTAGAAAGAAAAATTCAATGCTAGCTCAGCTAAGCTGGATGAAATGTTTCAAAGTATAAAGGGTAAAGGTGATATGGGAGGACTTGGATTTGAGAAAGAGAGAGATATTTGGATTTGGTCAAAGAAATCATCAGAAAAACAAGAGATCTTTGGGAAGACAACTGATGTAGGAGAATCGAAGGAGTTCAACTAGTTAGTGTTGGCATTGCACACTCAATGAGAATTGAAGGTGATTGAAGGTGTTGTCATTGATGGCAACTTACTGGCAACCTTGTGGATATCTTCATGTGTTGACACTGACATCGACAGGAACTTCATCGACAATGACAACAATGTTTACCGACATCTCTAGCCAACAGGATTTTGATTATTGTATTTTGTATTTAATTGTAATATATTTTGTAAGCCGACATGGCATATTCTAATAGACTCATATATGTATGAGGTCTTGTAAATAATTTTGTAAGAGAGAAGTATAGTGATGGATGGACATATGATGTGAAGTGATGAGTGAATATTAAGGCAGATCTTGTATAAGGGTTTATGGTTATTGTATGAGCTTAAACCGGTACTGAACCTAGCATAGAAGATGTTGTTTTTTAGTAGTATATTATATTGGATTTTCATAATCCATTTGTAAGTCAGCGAGACTTCCTTTTGTAATTGAGCAGCGAGCCCTAGGCAATTGGCCTTCCTTCATGTGTAGGCCCCTCTTGTAAGTAATATCCATTCATTGAACAATGAGTGAATATTGTGGGTCACAAATTCCACCGAGGTTTTTCTCACATCGGATTTCCTAGTTAAACATCTTGTGTTATGTTGTGCTTTCTATGTTGTCTTTACTATTCTTATATACTACTTTAATTATTGTTTACTGGTACACTATTTTGGAATGCAAAATATTTCATAAGGTCAAATATTCTGCCAACTAGTTAGATACTAGTTCACCCCCCCTCTCAATATTTTTGGGACTATCATCAATCCTAACAATTGGTATCAGAGCCTGGTCCTCTATTTTCAAAATTCTAATAGCTTGAGGAAGATTCTGACACTGATATAGATGGAGAATTTAAGAAAGCAATTAGAAGGAGCTCTTGTGGACTATGATGCAAAGAAGTTGAAGAATATCAAACTTGAAGATGATCTAAGAACTGCACAGGAATTCATTCAAGGACTTCAGGAGAATCTCACTATTGCTAGAAATAAGAGATGAGAAGATGCAAAGTAATGATGATGAAAAGGAAACTCATAATGATCTTGTAAGAAAGATGAGGCAAGAAAACATGACCTTGAGGAATGAAATGCAAGACATGACTATGAGATTTTGTAAAGACATTGAAGATAGAAAGAAGAATGAAGATGACTTGACTAGGAGACTCAATGATGCTGGAAATGAAAATCTAAGACTCAGTCATGAAAATGATATGTTAAAGACATATCTGATTCACATGGAACATGATAAAAATGAACTTATGAGATAGAAGGAATTTCTGAAAAATGAGTTGGCTACTGCAAATCAACATAAAGATAAAATCAAGAAAATTTCAGAAGAAGTTGATGGTATGCTGAAAAGTCAGAAACCTAATGGAGACACTAAGGACTTGGATTTGAAGTTGGTGAAAGCTTCAGTACTACAAACAATCATGATCATAGTAAACCAGTAAGACAACTTAATGCCTACAAATTTAATCGGAAAAGCTTTAACTGTAACAAGTATGGTCATAGAGAAAATCAATGTAGATCTAGAAACAATCAGAACATTAATGCACCCACCAGTCAATGTTCCAAATGCAACAAAATTGGTCATAATTTAGAAAACTATAGAATGACTGTAAGATGTTATGTTTGTGGAAGATTTGGGAACTTATCTAGTCAATGCAGAACACAAACCAGCATAGGATATGGAAAGGCTATTTAAAGAAACAATGTGACTTGTTATGCTTGTAACAAGATTGGACATATTGAAATTTTTTGTAGAAGCAAGACTTCATCGACAAATAATAAAGGATCTAGTTTGAAAGGCAAAGAGAAGGTTGATGAGGTAAAGAAAGAATTTTAAAGACAATGGATTAGAAAGACAAATTAGAATGTTGATGAGACTATCCCTTCACCAATAGAACAGAGTATTACTCCACCGGTAGGAGACTCTTCATCCAACTAAAAAGTAACCCTTGTGGGTATTGCAATAAATTGAAAATCATGCAAGTTTACCATCAGTTGATGGTGAGAAGATGGACTTCTTCTCTACCGATAGATGTGTTAAGTTTCACTTAATCGACGAGCATTTATTGTGGTTGTTGGAGGAAAAGACATTATAAATCTTTGGTTTTCCCTCTTTTTCACTCACCAAGCATTCAAACTTTCAGAGAGCGTGGAAATCTGAGTGAAGGAATCCTTAGCGAGAAGTGAAGAAAGTTCTTTCAAGCATCCAAACCTATCAGGCATATTAAGGTATTTATCAATGGCTTCCTCCTCTGCTCCAGAATTTATTGCAAACCCTACTGTTATAGAGGGAGTTAAATGCCCTAAGCCTATTTTCAAGATTATCCCCGAGGTAGCAAAACAAGATGATACCCTAGGTGATTTTTCAAAAATCCCTAAAGGAGTTGCATATGCAGAAGACCCTAGAATTTACATACATTGCCACATTAAGGAATTAGGTTCAGAGGAAATCATGAAAATGTATAAAAATGTTATCTATGATGAAAGTGGAGTTGTGAAACTTGAACATAAGATTATAAAGACCTTAGGTTTTGTGGAAATCCTTGACATCTCAGAATTTCCTAAGGAAGTAGTAAGGATTGTGCTTAGTAGAGTTCATGGTGAATTCTTTAGGCTAGACTCTATTTGTAAAATCACTAAGGAAGTGGTTAGGGAAGTGACTAGCTTACCCTCCACTGGTAGCAGGCCAGATAAAACTAAAAAGGTTCCTAATAACATAGTGATGACTTTAACAGGAGCAACCTATGACAACAGATCCCTAAGAGTTAATGATGTAAAAGACATAAATGTCAGATTCATAAGTATTATTTTAGGTTATAAGGCCACCCATGCAAACTGACTCAACTCTATTTCCAATCTTTGTATTAAAAGTGCATATGATATGGTTAACAGTGATGCTAAGAGAGATGTTTGTAAATGGTTAAAAGATGAGTTGATTAATAATCTGAAGAAAATAAAAGGAGATAAGAAAGGTACTTTCTATTTTGGCAATCTTCTTGTATGTTTAATGTTGTATCTTACAAAAGAGGTTCCTGGTATTGGCAAGAAAGACTTTGGTTATGACATATCGGTAGGGAAACAACTGTCTGATATCTTCACCGGTATGGGCACAGATAAGGATAACAACATTACTGAGCATTTCCAAGCATTTAAAGTAAAAATGAAAACAAGGGAAAGGTTACCACAAAGCATTTTAGATAAATATGAGAAGGAAATATGTTTTGTAATCAAGAAGGATGATATATGGATGGAAGCATTTCTTCCTAGAACTGTTTGGGTGATAGAAATAGGATATGAGGCTGATGTGAACATAATTGAAACATATGCCAAAGCCCTAATAGCAGCCCCTAGAGAACTAGAAGAAAAGGTTTTTGGTAGTACAGAAACAATAGAAAGTGGTGTACAGACTTTGAAACAAAGAAAGAGAAGGAAAGGTTAAAGGGAAAAGCCAGAGAGCTAAAATGTAGACTCAGTCCAAAGTTGGATAACCTTATCTCTCTAAGGAAAGAGATCTCTTAGGGACTTATTCAAGGGAAAAAGACAATTCAGAGAACTGGGGCAGCTTTGAAGGATAGCAATAGGTTTACTCAGAGTTTGAGCTTGGTCTTAGCAGACTTATTCCAGAATGTAACCAACCAGTTACAAGGTTCAAACTGAAAATTGCACTCATTTGACAATCTTGACAACCTTTGTCATTGATGTCAAAGGGGGAGTAGTAGAACTGAGAAAAATGATTGTCAGAAGAGATCATCTACTCAGGGTGAGCACACATTTTTGGTAAGATTTTTGGACTTCAATTTTGGGGACAATTTTGGGTTTTTCTCATGAGTGTTTCCATCAATGCCAAATGGGGAGATTGTTGGCATTGCACACTCCAATGAGAATTGAAGGTGATTGAAGGTGTTTTCATTGATGGAAACTTAGTGGCAACCTTGTGGATATCTTTAGGTACCGGCACTGACACCGGCACCGACAGGCACTTCACCAACAGCGACAACAATGTTTACGGACATCTCTAGCAGACGGGATTTTGATTATTATATTTTGTATTTAATTGTAATATCTTTTGTAAGCCGACATGGCATATTGTAATAGACTCATATATGTATGAGGTCTTGTAAATCATTTTGTAAGAGAGAAGTATAGTGATGGATGGATATATGATGTGAAGTGATGAGCGAATATTAAGGTAGATTTTGTATAAGGGTTTATGGTTATTATATGAGCTTAAACCAGTACTGAACCTAGCATAGCATATGCTATTTTGTAGAAGTAAATTATATTGGATTTTCATAATCCATTTGTGAGCCAGTGAGACTTCCTTTTGTAATTGAGCAGTGAGCTCTAGGCAGTTGGCCTTCCTTCATGTGTAGGCCCCTCTTGTAAGTAATATCCATTCATTGGCCAGTGAGTGAATATTGTGGGTCACAAATCCCACCAAGTTTTTTCCCACACGAGGTTTCCTCGTTAAACATCTTGTGTTATGGTGTGCTTTCTATGTTGTCTTTACTATTCTTATTTACTGCATTAATTCTTGTTTATTGGTACACTATTTTGGAATGCAAAATACTTAATAAGGTCAAATATTCTGCCAACCGATTAGATACTGATTCACCCCCCCTCTCAGTATCTTTGGGAATATCATCAATCCTAAAAATTAGAGGAGATTGGCTCTTGGATTTGATTCCAGTGAGATATCAATCCCGGTATTGGTCCGACGTTGGTATGTTCTTACCTATTGGTCTTACAGAGTGTTTAGTGAAGCTGATTTGTGTTGTGGGTGATTTTTGTAACTTTTGGATCATTGAACAATGTTATTTGGGCCTTGACCAATGTTTCTAGAGGTCCACGTGAATTTTATATGTTTTGGTGATGTTCTTGGTGATTTGGGCTTATGTATTATTGTTTGCACGTTTCATTCTGAACTGAATAGTCTTTGGCCAACTTCATTGAGTATTTATTGTTTGCAGATTGTATAAATAGGAAACCTGGAGGTTCATTTGAGTGATGGAATTCTGAGAAAGAAATAGACCTAGAGCAGATGTAGTTTCCTGAGAGATTTCTAGTCAGGGGGGATTTAAGTTCAACAAGACTGAGTTTTGGATCGGTGCAGAATAGTACAGACAGTTACCAAAAGCTGAATTACTGAGAAGATTATCTGTGGGTCATAGATCTAATTTGTAATAATTGTTTTGAATCCTAGGTCATTGTCCAACATGTGTAATACCTAAAGACATCTATAATTCATTTAATGATTGTAATGATTGATTTACCTTTTTATCAGTTATATCTTGTGTTGTATCTATTAGTTAGGATTGGTCATTCTATTTTATGAGCTATATCTCTTGTTGCACCTACTAGTTGTCGGTATCTTCCATGGTGTTTTGTGTTGTAGGCTACAAGGGAGGGATTTTGTTCATTGGATATCCTTACCTTGGCTGCATCAAGTGGTATCAGAGCTAGTTATGAACTTGTTGTTGGAGGGAGTGTTGATTGTGAACTAGTTGGTTGAAGACGAAGTTGAGGCAGCTTGTAGAATTGTTCAGATCATCGAACATGAGGTAGAGAAAGGCTTACAGGAAAACTGATGATCCTAGGATCTTGAGCTTGAGGAAGTTTGTGGGTGGAGACTTCAACAAATTACCGAGGAGAGGCAACCAAAATTTGTAGTCAGACCATCAAACCCCTGAGGTAGTTGTAAGTACCTACTAATAGATTGTCGATCTGGATCAAGTGATGGGACTCACGTTTCAATTAATGCCAAGAGTTTGATGCAAGAGCACTGCAGTAGTTCAACCGGTTCAAGCATTTTGTCTTTTAGATTTGATCCCAGTGAGATATCGATCTCGAGATTAACCATAGAGTGTTTAGTGAAGTTTATTCAGGTTGTGGGTGATTTCCATAAGTTATGAATCATTGAGAGATGTTGTTTGGGCCTTAACCAATGTTTCTGAAGGTCCATGTGAATTTCTATATGTTTTGGTGATGTTCTTGGTGATTTGGGTTGATGTATTATTGTTTGCACATGTCATTATGAACTGGTTAGCCTTTGGCCAACTTGATTGAGTTTTTGTTGCTTGCAGATGGTATAAATAGGAAGTTTGGAGATTCATTTGAGCAATGAAAGTCTGAGAAAGAAATATATTTAGAGAAGATGTAGTTTCTAGAGAGATTTTTGATCTGGGGGGATTGAAGTTTGGCAAGACTGGGGTCCGAATCAATGCAAAATAGTACAAACTATTAGTGGAAGCCCAATTGTTGAGCAGATGATCTATGGCTCATAGATCTAAGTTGTAATAATTGTTTTGAATCTTGGGTTGTCATCCAACATGTGTAACACCTGAAGGCATATGTAATTTATTCAATGATTGTAATGATTGATTTACCTGTTTACTAGTTATATCTTTTGTCGTATCTACTAGTTAGGATTGCTCTTTCTATTTTACTGGTTATATCTCTTGTTGTACCTATGAGTTGCCGATATATTCCATGGTTTTTTTTGTTATAGGCTACAAGTCCGGGATGTCCTTCATGGGATCTCCCTACTTGTTCTGCATCAACAACCTAATGCCTATAAATATGGTCATAAATCAGTTAAATGTAGAAGTATCATAAATAGGAGAAATGTAAGATGCCATTCTTGTGGAAGTTTTTGACATATTTCTAACCAATATAGATCAAGGGTAAATCAAGTTAATTCCAGGCCTAATCAAAGAAACACCATTTTTTTCTATGGTTGCAACAAATCTGGTCACATTGTAAAATTTTTTAGAAGCAAGAATGCTCCAACAAAAAAGAACAAAGTAGATGAAAAGGGAAAAATGAAGGTTGAAGAGATCAAAGAGAAGCACAAGAAGATGTAGGTTAAAAAGGATGATTCAAATGTAGTAAATGGGTCCACACCTAATTTTAGTGTTGGAAGCTCATCCAACAACTAAGGCATTTGGCCTTAGAGGGAATTTTTTCATGCAGATCCTTAAAACCCCCTTTTCTGAGATATATAACGAGTTGGGGAAGGTTACAGATGATTTTGAATGGTTGTGCAGATGTTCTTAAGAGATATCTAAAAGATTTCATGTCGATTTGATGCTTTGGTAAAATATTCATGAGATTCAAGGTATCCAGGACATCTTTAGGGTTGAGAATTTATTGTACCTTGAAGTTAGGTATTTAGAAGATAAAAAGACATTTTAGCATTCATTTCTCACATTTCATTCGAAGAGAAAGATTAGAAGACTGTGGTAAAGAAAATTATGTAGCTAAACCAGTTCTTGAAAAGATTCGACAAATATTTCTTACATCCGGTTGAAGATAAAAAGGTATTTTCTAAGTTTGAGTTATTTTCTCATAACCTAGAATTAGATAATGGAATCATTTGGTTCTTTTGCGGTGAGTCCATTGGTTGTTGAAATAATAGATAAGGCAAGGACAAAGTGTAAGAAAGATCCATACAAATCGATGGAAGATGATCCAAACAAAGATTTTTCATCTATTTCGTATGGGGTTTTGCACATTGAAGATATTAGGGCATACATCCATTGCAATATTGAGGAGTTTGGAAATGTTGAAATACTAACTCTGTACACCAAGCACATGATGGATGTCATGGGAAACCTTCAACCCATATTCAAATTTCTCTAGGATAAGGATTTCATTCAGTTTATGAACTATATAGTTTTCGATGAACCCGAATGGGTTAGGTACATATTGAGAAGGGTCCATGACAAATTAATATGGCTTGATAAAATTTACAAGATTCCCAAGAGTCAAATCAAAGTGGTGACATGTTTGAATAAAAATGTTGATGTTCCTGGTCTAAAAAATGTGAAGAACACAATAGTGACAAAGGTAACAAGTTCCCAACATGAAAGCAGATCAATGATAATCAATAATATTATTGAGTATGATGTGATATTTGCATCCATGGTGACACGGTATAAGTTATATCAATCTAGTAGAGAAAACTCAATCTCTGGTATGACAATCTATGTATCTTATCAAATTCTTAAAGAGGACAAGTTATATGATCTGCATGGGGTACTTCAGAGTGATCTTATGAGTGATCTAAGAAAGATAAAGAAGAACAAGAACCATGTTTTGAAGTTTGGTACCCTAATTATCTATTTATCCTTCTACTTTATGAGAGACATCCTCGGTGTAGGAAGACTATAATGGGCATATGACAAACTAGTGGTTGTGCAAATCAAGCAAGATTTGCAAGGATTAGGGGATGCTCAAGCATAGAAAGCTATTTTATGGGGTTACTTCAAATCCTTCAAAGGAATGATGGAGAGAAGGAAAAGGATCCCAATAGTAATCATAGAAAAGTATGAGGACACCGTATGCCTCATTGTGGCAATTGACCAATGCCTAATGGAAGCTATTGAATCAAGGATGGTATGGGTTTTCTATGTGATGCTTATGATATGGATGCAAATATGTACATGATGAAATGCAATATATTTTTGTTCTTTTATGTTTTATATGTTATGCATATGTGAATATATGAAATGCATATACAAATGATTATTTACATGATGTGAATGTAAAAATGTGCTAACATATGTTGTGTGCAGGATGTGATGCAATTGTGATATTTATATGTATAAAATGATAATATGTGGTAATGTAGGTGCAAAATAAATGAAATGAAAATTTATTTGGCATGTCATTATACTCAGTCATGTGATAATAGGCTACATAGACTCAAGAAGGACAATGGAGGTCAATGAAGAAAGGGGGGTGGAAGGTAGAAGATATGGAAGTGAAATAGCTTCTTGTGCATTATCATCATTGAGCTTTATTATGGCAAAATAGCTTATGACAATCCAGGTATATGTTCAACCCAGAAAGTCATTGTAGCTGTTTGCATGGAGATCAAACAGTCGCAAACAAGAAATGCCCCAGTTCACACTAGACTCGCAGTGTCCTCATATTCTTGGACAAGTCATAGCATTACTAAGAGACAATCTGCAGACAACAAAATAATAGGTGAACATATCCTATCCTCGCCTTTCTACTCAAAGACATCCTGGAGATAGAATCTATAGTCAAAGACATCTCAAAAAATCTAAAAGACATGTCACCAAAAGGATAAAATCAAAAGAAAACCAAGACTTGACACCAACATCCACTGTAGTCCTCAATTTTAGTGTCCCTTGTCACTTGTATAAGTCTATTTGATTGTGGTCATAATGTTTACCTTACAAAAAGATAGATAGCCATGAACCATAATGTTGTCTGAGTTTGTTGAAAGAGTTGATTTGTTGAAGACCATTCCTATTGTGTCTCCTCTGAAACTGAATAAATCCATGAAACTGATACTTAATTATGGAGAAGATGAAACTTTATTGCAGATCCATGATTCAAGTGTTGCTTTATTGTGGATTGTGCATAGATAGACTGAAGAAAACTGGAAGAAACTGTACTCCTTAGAATGTGTGATGCTCTTAGATCCACACCTATCACTAGACATGGGATTTTCCTTAGCCATGGATAAGAGTTGATTTATTATGGATTGAAAGGGGTGAAAAGGAATGATTTTTATGAATGGCTAACCAATCTTAGGAAGATCAATAACAAGCCATGATGGGAATGGGTAAGTTTATTGTGGATGCATAGGTTGTGAGTGTGTGAAAAATAAAAGGATGAAAGTGAATCCTGAAGGAGGGAGGAGCAATGTCTCTACACATGGCACTAAGAATCTGGTTTTCACCATAGTACTTGCCCAGAGCACCATCGAAGTGGTTTTCACCGTTGGATGAATTTATTTCTCTTTACTTTTTTGGATTTTTTATTTTTTATTATTTTTTGTGTGTCAAGGTGCCTGTTGTCTAGGTTTTCACCCAGTAACAAATTTTTATTTTTATGATTCTTTTGTATTTTTGAATTAGGATATGCTAAAGAGATATGTGTAAAACTGGTGAAGGTGCATGTTATTGATAGGGTCTTCCAAAGGTTCTCCTTCTGGTGTCGGAAGATGATATGCACCTAATCCATATATTGTTGTTATGATGTAAGGACCAAGCCAATTCAGTTCAAACTTTCCCTTCTTCTCTTTGTCTTACTGATTTTTAGGATTTTCCTTGAGAACTAAGTCACCCACCTCAAATGTGTGAGGCTTTACCTTATGATTGCAGTTGCATTGTTCCTTGACTAAATGATGTGTAGCTCGAGTTACTATCTTTCTTGATAAAGGAACTGAGATAAAATTACTAGTGTGTGGACTGCATTTGCCCATATGCATATCACCTCAAGAAGTTTGGGCATCCCTGATAACAAAGTCCTTCGAGAAAGCTCCATTAAAGGTCCATGATGTATCACTAAAAGGAAAAGGATGTGCAGAACTAGTGGATGAGTAATGAAGGCTTATGATTGCGAAAAGAAGTGAAAGTAGGATAGCATGATGGACACTTAGGGTCAACAAGTGTTCTTTTTGACTTCAAATTTTAGAACTTTTGCCCCTACTTATTTTGATATTAGGGGAGATCAACTCTTCTTATTTTTTATTCATATGATTTTTATCCTTGACTTTGATTTTTGCAGAGTCTAACAGCTTTTGATTTTGATTTGGACTAAAGGACACTTCTTTATTTTCAACTTTTAGATTTTTCTTTTCAAAGCTTGATTTTTTATCCCTAATGATTAAGGGATTTTCTGATTCTTGTTGATCCAAGTCTAGGAGAGGACTGGAAATGGAATGAGTGGATGAAATGGTAAGGCTATATGAGTTCTCAAGAGGGATGGTGATACACTCAATAAATTATTTTCTAGAACCACTCTTAGGACTATTGATATCAAGATCTGCTTGCACCACTAGAGGAGATTTGCATTCAGAGTTAGTATCCACAACACTAGGTGCTTCGTACCCAATTCCTTGGCATTGCAAATTGTTTATATATTTTTATTGTTGAATGAATAACTTAGGAGATAAAGGGATTTGATCAACATGAAAGATATACTCACCACATCCTAGGTCTTTAACCTTGATTTTTTCTTTAAGCTCTCCTTGTTTGGATGTAGAAGCTTTTAAGGATTCTGAATCAACATATGCTGATGAAGGAACAACCTCTCCATTGACTAGGATTGTTATTTATGATCTTTCTCCCAGGTTATTGTAATATATGAATGGATTTGGGTCACCAATAATAGTCACTTCAACTCCATTGTGTGGAAACTTGATACACCGATGATATGTTGAGAGAACAGCTCTCATTTCACGAACCTATGGGTATCCCAAGAGTATATTCTATGTGATATCTAGATCAATGACTTGACAAACCACATCCTTCGTGACTGGCCCAACTCTAAGAGGTAAGGTGATTATGCCCTTGGATGAGTTCTCTTCATCATTATATGATTTAATGGTAATTGCATGTGTAGAATTCACAGCCCTTTCAAAATATCCCAATTTCTTAAGAGTGTTCAATGTACAAATGTTCAAACTGGCTCCTCCATCTGTCAAGACTCATTTTATTCATTATTTGTGTAGGAAGGCATCAATTTGTAAAGGTGCATTACGCAATTGGCTTATAGAGGTGTCATCAACTTCAGTGAATATAAGAGAATGTCGAATGGAAAGGTATCCCACCATGGCTTGAAATTGGTCCATGTTCAGATCAGTGGGGACAGAGGTTTCTCTCAAAGGTTTATCAAGGATGGCTTTATGTGCATGGGATATGCGTATAATCTCAAGGATGGAGATAAGTGCGGGTGTCTTCCCTAACTATTCTACTAGGTCGTACTTAGGTTTTCCTGACGAGGAAGCAATAATTTTAGCTGGAGCACCTTGCAGGGTGACTTTACCAGGTCGAGTTGTGACATTACATTCAGAGGTAGATTAAGAAGAAGGTCCAATGCCTTTTTGGACAACTTTGTCTCTTTGGGTAGAACTTTTAGAGGTTTTGTCCTTTATGATAATAGTAGAGACATAATTGTTCATCAAAATGTGATTAATAGTTTAATCATAGCTATAAGATGCTTTGGTATAGTTGGCTTGCTCATCTGTGGCTTTGTCTTTTCCCTTGTCATGTTTAGGGAATGGTTCCTTAAACATCTCATGTTCTTGATTGGATGAATGTCCTTCGATCTCAATGTCACCTCTATCAATAAGATCTTGTATAATGTTCTTCAACCGATGATAATTTCCTGATTTATGTCCCTTCCTCTTGTTGTATTCATAGTACTCATCATCATTCCACCAATTTGGTTTGCCTTTTGGCTCATATGGAGGATTGTCTGGAGTTGTTATTATCTTTATTTCCACTAACTTCTTGAAGGCTGACTCAAGTGGTTCTCCCAATGGGGTGTATTTACTTCATGGTTTTGAAGTTACTTGAGTGTTTACTTGGTTATTTGTAGAACCTGATCCATAAAGAATGATTTTTGGTTTAACTGTATTAGCATCAACAACGCCATCATTTACTGTGTTCTTGTTCTTGTTTCAAAATCATGGTTTGTCTTTTCCTTTAAAGTCCTCTTTATTTTCTTTGAATATTTTGATGATGCCTTGCTCAATTAAGACCTTCTCTATTGCTAAGCCTTTGTCAATGATGTCTTTGAAAGTGGACAAACAAGATTTCCTCAAGTCATAACCAATTTCTCTGTTGACATTTTTGCATAAATGTCTCTACCATTTGTTTTTGTGGAATTTCACAAGAGCATCTGCTGGCTAAATTCCTCCATCTTTGTAAGAATGATGAAAATGACTCCCCATATTTTTGCTTGGTATTGTACAAAGTGGTAACTGACATGTCTGTCTCTATGTTATATGACAAATGTTGTATGAAAGCTTTTACTAAATCACCCCATGACTTAATTCCAGGTGGAAGTTGGGAGAACTATTCCATAGCTTGATCACCTAAGCTTTGTGGGAACAATCTCATCAAGTATGTTTCTTCTGCCGCTACCTCAATGCAAGTTGTGAAAAATTGTCTTATATGTGCGTTAGGATTCCCTTTGCCTTTGTATTTATCAAACTTTGGTGTTACAAAATGTGTAGGAAAAGGAGGCATTGGAATAATTTTATCAAATGGATAAGGACATATGTCTCTCATTGCGTAAGTTGGCTTTTGTGTATTAATGTCCTCCATTTTATTTTGTAAGTCCTTTATTTTCTATTCCAAATTGTTCTTTGGTGGAGATCGACTTCTTGGACCATATCCCATGCTTGAGCCACTAGGTGGAGGAGGAGGATACTGGATATATGGATGGTTTTGATCATAGACATGCTCATATGGAGGAGGTCTATAATGATACTCTGTATAGCAACCATTTGTTATAGAGTCATAATGAGGAATGAAATATCTATTTTGCCCATGCATATCATATTTTATAGGCATGTCATGAGTTTGTTCTTGTGTAGTGCCCCCAAATTTGACATGGGGTTTTCTTGTATCCAAATTTTGAGCATGCCTCTGGATATCCAATTGTTTTGGAGGTTGGTCCTTAGCATTGATATGTGATTGAGTGTATTTTTCTACATAAGACTTCCATAAAGGTCTACATAGATGGAGTTGTTCATGAGATGCTCTTTCATGAGTAGCATGACAATGTGTATTTGGGATCTTAGGTTTTTGAAACAAGGAAGATGGTGACTCAGGCACAAAATGTGGTCCTCTAGTACCTTAGTGGGTTTCCTTTGATCCATGTTGATTTGACTTTCTTGCATAGGTCAGTTTTCCATTATTTGAGACATGTCAAAATCATGAGGTATCTTAGCTCCAGTTTGTGCCATCACTTGTAGGAAATATTGTCTATCTCTTCTCATGATCTCTTCAACCAATCTATTAACATGGGGGTCCATGATAGTTTCTTCCACCTCTGCTGAATGTACTGAAATGTTGTCAGCATTGTCATTTTGTGCATCATTGTTGTTTGTGTTATCCAGGTTCTCAACATTTTGAGTGTTTCTATAGATGTCCATGTCAAGTAATGTGGCATGATCAGATTTGAAAAATATATCACTGTCATACTCATAGCCACTCATGTTTGTAGACTCTTGAGCCTCTTTGGCTTCTCTCACAGATTTCTGGGAATGGGTTTCAACCATGAACTAGGTATTGACCAAGATGTATGAAACTAGATGAAAATGGAAAGAGTATGGAAGACCAAGAGTTGGATGAAATGTAAATGAATCTAAGGTGTACTTGCAATGTCCAAAGTTTAAGATCAAGTATGTATGTAGTAAAGTAGGTGTGGCTTCCAAAGAGATGATAGGTTCTCTTGATGAGGTAAGCTGACCTTGACTCTAAGTAAGACCAAATGAGACCCAAAGGTGATAGACGTTGATGAGGGACCACTTAGAAAAATGTTGTTGTATGTAGTGTGTTGACAAAGCAAGATGAGGACAAGCAAGTGACCTTTTAACTCAAGTTTAGGAAAATGTGGATGTAATGCAAGGTGTAAAGAAATGATGAACTTTGTGAGACCCAAAAATAGGTTGAATTCTAGATGAAAATCTAGAGAAATAACTTAAGAAGCTCAAGAATTCTGAAACTAGTTGCTCCTATTTGTTGGATTGTAATTTTTTCCAATACTGAACACAAAGGTTCCTGTATACTTCAGAGACGCAGTTTTCTAACACAAACATGATTAAACATTACACGGATACATTTTTTGTCCTACACAAACATGGTTACAGGAGACAAACGTGTTTCTATCAGACATAGACGTGTTTCCAGAATCTGAGTGCAATTTTCTCAGTTTATGAAGTTGTTTGCTATGACCAAATCTTAATTTTTGAGTGTTTTTCATGACAAAAGGACACAATGTTGATGAGGACTTAATGTTTGTAAGTGTTTAGACTCAAAATGACTCAAAAGAAAGTGTGTTGTTTGATGTAAAAATGTTTTACAAACACTTGAAGACACAAAAGATACAATGATTTGATGTTTGATCTTGAATATTTGAATGTTTAAAAGAAGACAAGCACAATTCTTATGGTTGTCTAGGATAATAGTTGTTGATCCCACATGGTGTTTCCCTCGAGGCTATGCTATTCAAAGAGGATACTTAGATGCTTGACCCCACTGGCTCCACCCTCGACACTCAGTTCTCTGGGGTAGCCAAGCATGAGTCCCCATGGTGAACTTTGTATCTCTACTAAGAACCGTATGTGTGTGGGCTACTCCAGAGGTCCGACCTCCTACCCCAACAACTGGAAATATTTCGGCTTTCTAAATAAAAAAGGTGCTAGTAAGGGCATCCGCTCATGTGGCCATACATGCAGCACTTTTAGCTCTATAAATGTAAAAGGCTCCCAGCTGGTAGGGGTTATGCCCTACTACTGATCAAATAAATTTGATCAAATAGGTTTATGGGGAGACATAGTGTCGGTATGAACTAATCAGCACACGTTACCCATGGCCTTCACCGTGGATACAATTATTTATAGTAGTTCGAAAGAGAGGGGTATTGCCTCGCTACCACTTGGGTCGTTCCCTCCTCACTAGTAGGCCTAATAACCACACGGGGAGGTAGGCCCTCTAAAGATAAACAAAAAAGAGCCTATTTCCCAAGACACAAAAGACACAGGTTCAATTTTAGTAAACCAATTGAAGTGTTTGCTAGTCTACGAAAAACAAATCAAGAAATTTTAAAATCAAATCTTTACCAAATTTTTTGCACCAATATTATTAGTAGTTTTGAGATAATACCCCTCCTTCAAGCACACAAGTTAGGTAAATTTTAGATCCAAAAGACTTTGTGAAATAGGGGCCTTGGACAAGACATTTTTTGCTAGATTCAAAAATCTGATTTTCCATGAGTTCTTTTGCACCATAAAAAATAGAGCACCTATAAAATGTCAAGACCTTTCCATAAATGTAAGAAAATCCAAAAAAGATTATAATTTGCTCCAAAAACTTATTTTTTTATGAAAATGGCTAAACAATTCATAGAAAATGCAAAATTCCTCTAAAAAATCTGAAGTTTTTACTCAACACTCATAATAGCCTTCCCAGCATGCATAAAAAAATTCCTAAAAAAATTGCAAGCTTCTTGTGAGATATGATAAAAAATAATGCAAAACCCAAATTTTTAAAGATCCGATTTTTTAGGAAATATTTTGCATCAAAATTAACATCAAAAAGGACGAATCCTATATATAATTCTGAGGGCTTTCAAAAACTATAACAAAATCCAAAAAATTTGCTCATTTTCTTCCAAAATTATTTTTTTATGAAAATGTATAAAAAAATCACAGAAAATTCAATAATGCTGTAACAAATCTGATTTTTTTACTGAGAATATCTGATACTATTTTTGATCTGCAACAAAACTTTGATGCCAAAATTCAAAGAGGTTTTCCTCCAACAATTCTGAATTTTGGATTGAGTGCTCTTGATACTGTCTTCAACCGTCTAACAAAATCTAGTGCAACATTTCCAAGTCATTTGTTAGATCAGAGCAAATCTCTCGAAGATCTTTATCGTGTGTCCAAAACCCTAGCTGCACAAGGTTATTCTCAAAATTGTTTTACAAAATAGAAATATAGGGTTAGAAAAACCTACAAAAAAAACATAGATCTAACAAAATCCATGTCCCACCAGGCATGCCAAAATGTATATGGTGAAAGTGGATAATGGAAACAATAATATTGAAATACTAAAATAGATCCAACCAGAAAACCCTAGCCTAATAACAACAAAGATCCACCGTAACATATGAAGATTACCTAAGACAATGAAAATCAACAAAATCACAAAGATTATACCATCACATGTCCAATATGGGTTTGAATCTCCATTCTTCCTATCTCCATTGATCTTTTTTGATATATTGCTCTCAAATTTTATGTGTGCACAAGAGCTCAACAAAGAATGAAAATGTGGTTGATAGCTTGATCGCAAAAGGCTTGATTGCATATGAAAGTTCGAATGCTAGGAGTGATTAGGAGGATTGATAATGAAGGAAGCATCTCCTTATATAGAAGACACTATAAGAAATGGATAGATAATATTGAGAGGTGTAAAAGATAAATGGTCGGCTAGGATTAGAGGGTAGGTATTCTAGGAATTAAGAGATGAATGCCATGTGTCATGGGTAGAAAAGGCTAATGAATTAATTGAATAAATAAAGTTTTATTTAATTAATAGAGGAAGTGGGATCAATTAAATAAATAAGATATTTATTTAATTTAGGAGAAGGATAATTTAAATAAATAAATATATTTATTTAAATTAGGAAAGGCTTAGAAGAGAATTGATGAATTAACTAAATAAATAAAGATTTATTTAATTAATAGAAGACAGGATTAAATAATTAAATAAATAAAAATATTTATTTAATTAGCCAGGACAATTTTAGGTGTCTACAACTATTAATGAAGGCAAGAGGCCCTAAAATCTAGGCAGATCAATCACTAGGATGGCATTTGCAAATTCTTCATTGGCATGGGAAAATATCTTGTGTGTAATAAATGAACATGGGTTGCCTTGAAAAGCATCTCAAGAACCTAAATGAAGTAATGAAAATCATCTTGCATTGGCTGGAGTAGTTGGAATAAGATCAGATCAAATTTTGTCCATGGACAAGGTCAAAATTCATTATCAACCTACTAGTCAACAACAACCCTCAGGCATTCATTTAAATTTAAATTTCTACATTAAGTTTTAATGCGAGCCATCGGATTTGGTCCTCATGCACAAAAGATTGGCTTAAAGGCATCATGAAAATATTCATAATGGGCAATTAAAGCATTGTCGTGGATTTGCATTTCCATTACAAAATGGATAGTTGAGATCAACCAAGGATTTCCCACCATTTTCCTTATTCATCTCTTTGTAGCTTCACTAAATGGAAAGAGCTATATTTGAGTACATGCAAATTTTCAAATTTATTGAAATTTATATATATTTATAAAAATAGTAAAATATATATCCATGCACTAAAGTTTCAAGTTATTAATATACACAAAAAATTTGAAGAAGAAAAGGTAAAATTTATTAAATAAAGTGTGGCACCATGTGAAACATCAATTTCAATATTCTATCAACAACTAAATTACAGTGTTTACTTTATAAACTACTATATTTAAATAAATTTTTCATTTTTTTAAATTACAAACATAAAACACAAAAAATAATATACATTTTATTAGTTTACATCATTTCAAAATTCAAAACACAGATTTCACTTTCTATTGATTCGATTTAAAATGTTGAATCAACATTGGGCATTTCCTTTATAAAAGTGTGACATAGCTTTGTACTTTTACCCTTGGGATATTCTTTTAGAATCCCTACATGTTATTTGTCTTTTGTGTCATCTCATAGGTGTGAGGTTGACTCATTTCTTTCATTTCCTTTATTAAGGAATATTAGTTTTCTCATCCTTATGAGTATTTTACCATATTTCACACACATAGCATGAATGGTAGAATTCATAGATATAGGAATTACTATGTAACACCTCTCCTCATCTCTATTTAATAGATGCTTCTCCTCTCATTCATCACTAGATATTGTATATCATCTCTCTCTCTCTCTCTCTCTCTCTCTCTCTCTCTCTCTCTCTCTCTCTCTCTCTCTCTCTCTCTCTCTCTCCCTCTGCTTAGCTTATTTCCATTCATTCATAGTCTATAAGGTTTTTTTTTTAATTTTTCCATTTCAAAAGCTCTTTTATCTTCTCTCTTAATTTTAGCAATTGTTCAACTCAAGTTGTTCTTCATCTTGGTAACATCTCTTCAATAAAAAAACTACTTAACTTTATTTCATTTATTGCTCTTATAATTTCTTTCACATATAAACATGAACTTTTCTACCAACCTCCATGAAAGAAAATAATAGATGAGAATGACATCAAAACAATTAACTACCCAACCATGATATTTTTTTTTTGCAAAATCGTTCAAAAAAATAAAATTTGACCCTTGATAAGAAAAATTAGCAATTTGAATACGATAGGAGTATTAGAATATATTACAACATGAAATAATTAACATTCTATATACATAATAAAATTCTAATATACCCATATCATGATATGGTAGAAAGAAAAAATCAATCAAATAGTATTATCTATAAATGATTAGAAGTGAAGAGTAGTAAATTATAACCCTACACTTTCACACTCTATTTAGGCCCCTCCTTTAGTGTAAATTTTTTGAGTATATTTTAAGCCTATTTGGACCCTCATCTACTCTACTTTTGTCATATGGTAATTTTGAGAGTACATCCTATGTTCCCAATTTTGATACTCCACCATCCCTTTTTTTGGTCCCTATTAGAGAGGAATCAAACATCCAACACCCTATTAATAGGGTTCCTATCACATTAGTCCCTTGAAAATTGGTCCAAATTAAAACATGTACAAGTTTCAACCTTCATCATTATGATCCAATTTTATTCTTTTCATTAGTCCCTTGGATGTCAGTGTAAATTTATAAATACCTTGTGAACCTAATATAAATAAATCATTTATCACTCACAAGCTATTAAAAAACTTAGAAGAAAAATAATTACTAAAATTCAATAAAGAATAGGCCTAAATATAATGAGTAGCAAGATAATTGTTGGTATTTTGGATATGTTGATATGGTTTTTTCATTGATGTCAACACTTGTCAACACTTGAGAAACACTTGGAGATCTTTGGTTATGTTCACCAACATGTTCAGTGACTTATGCACAGTCACCAGTATCTAGTTGACCGATAGGATTATATTGTTCACCAGCACTGAAGATGATCTGTTATCATCTGGAGATTACTTGTTTATGTCAAAGACATCATTTGGACACTTGGCCTTGGTAATTTGTTCATTGGTTGAATTAGGTTTGCATATTTGCTGTTACTGGCAAATAGGTCCAGGATATGCACTGACAAGCTTATCTATTCCAGATCAGCATGACACATTATGAAGATGATTTATTATTATTGTAAATGTATTGAGCCGACATCATGCATCGCATATTGATTCATGTGTAATTGATTTTATTGTAATATCTTAGTGAGCCGACCTACTCATTTGGCCTTAGGTTATGGTATAAATGTAAGATCTCATTTATCAGATTAATAGAAGTGTGAAAAAAGATTGTAATAAGGTATATGCGAATATAAGCAGAGCTATACACGCAGACATCATTCAAGATTGAAGGAAGGTTTGAAGAAGGAAAATCAGAGCTTAACCAGTACTGAATCCAACATATGAAGATGTTATTTTGAGAAGTACATTATCATTGGATTTAACCATCCAATTGTAGTTAGTGTGACTCCCATTTTGTGATTGAGCGGTGAGCTCTAGGTAGTTGGCCTTTCTGCATGTGCAGACTCCATATTGTACACACATACTATCTATAGTAGTATCATATGATTGTGGGTAAGGTTTCCCACCATGGTTTTTCCCCTTACAGGGTTTCCACATACAAATAATTGTGTTATGTATTGTGTATGTTATTTGTCTTTCTGTTTCATGCATTAAACTTTATTTGTACTGCAATTAACTATTAAATTGTCTGTCAACATTAAAGTTTGGTCTATCGGCATTAAAGTTTGGTTTACCGGCATTAAGCATTAAGTTGGTTAAATTAGTTTTGATTTATATTTATTGGACAGCTGATTCACCCCCCCACCCTCTCAATTGCCTCTTTTTGTGGAAGTTTAATAGCTTGAGGAGATCTAATGTCTACTAACTATTTCAGGAAGGATAGTTTGAAGCTTGATGGAACCAACTATGGCATATACAAGATCAGGATGGAGACACATTTGAATTGCATTGGGAAGGACATATGGGATGTTACAATGAATGGTTATACTATTCCTACTCAAGGTCAACCTAATCCACCAATGTTGGCTAAAGACGAGGAAAATGATTGCAAAGCAAGAGAAGCACTTTTGAGTGTATTGTCAGACCAACAAATCATGGGATTGTCAAATAGATCTACTGCTAAAGCTATTTGGGATAAATTGGAGACATGGAATGAAGGTGATACCATAGTCAAAATAGAAAAACTAGAATGCTTCCGGGTCAGGTATGAAAAATTGAAAATGAAAGAAGATGAAAGGATTTCTGCTTTTATGGAAAGAGAATGAAATCATTTTGGGTATACAATGTTGTGGAGGAACCTTAAGTGAAAATGAAATTGTTTCTAAATTTTTAAGAGCATTGCCACCGACATATAAAATGAAAGTTACTCCTATAAATGAATTGAGAACAATGCCTAATGCATCAGCATCTAGACACACTTTGGTTGGAAAACTTTCAGCTGTTGAACTTGAGGAATTTGGTACTGTTGCTACTATTAATACAGATTTAGCTTTCAAAGCATCATCATCATCTATAGAATCATCATCATCATCTGAAAAATCTGATTGGAAAGCCTTTTATGCAAGAGAACTTGAAGAAATTAGAAAGGAGAATGAAGAACTAGAAGAGCTTGAAGCACTATTTGCAAGGAAAATGCCTAAAGGTCTAGTTGGAAGAAAGTGTGAAGGTAAAGCACCATTTAAATGTTTCATCTGTAATAAGATTTTTCATATGGATTCTAGGTGTCCTAATAGACATGCAAGATTGAAAGAAGAAGCTACAAGAACATACAAGCCTAACCCTGAATATCAAAGGTACAAATTTAAGAAGAATAGAGACAAATCATGTTACTATGTTGATGAAGGAGTTACTGATGATTCTGATGAGGAACTAGCAGACAATTGATGGGCTCTTTTGCTATAACAAAATATCAACTGGAACCTAGTATTCAACCTATAGAGCAGGCCTTGGTAGCTAAAATTGAAGATAAAGATGAATGGATTATTGATTCCAGATGTTCACATCATGTGACAGGTGATAAGAGTAAATTCTTAACCTTTCAGGAATACAATGGAGGTCTAGTAATATTTGGAGATGACAAAGCTTGTTTGATGAGAGGAAAAGGCACTATATCTTTTGATGGTAAGCATAATACTAATAATGTTTACTTTTTTGAATGTCTAGAGAATAATCTTTTGAGTGTTGGTCAATTAGTTGAAAAGGGATTTCAATTACAATTCAAGAATGGTAAATGCAAAATCATGAATAGAACTAGCTTGGAAATTGAAACCAGTAATCAGACTAGAGGTAATATCTTTCATTTAAATAACAATGAGAAGACATGCTTGATTGCACATAAATATCAGTCTTTAGTATATCCACACTCTATTTCTTCATAGAGACCTAATCTTCTTTTGTGATTGCACATGCAAAAACTCATCAACCACACAAAACCCTAACAACCCAACACTAAAACCCTAGACATGATGTCCTTATAAAGGAATCTGATTTCATGTCGGTCCAATAGGATTACATTGCAAGTACCTAGGTTCAGTGCATCTGGACACATTTGGTAACACGACACAGAATCACCGCCAAAGTGTCAATGGCTGATAAATCATCACAAAAATAATACCAGTTGGTAACTCATCATAGAGTAACACCGGTTCATACATTTACCTATTACTGGTTCACATATTTTACCAATTACTGATTCACACATTTTACCAATTACTGGTTTGCAAAAATGAAGACTAGGAAAAAAAGATAACAACCGCTTTAGTTCCTTCGCTATGCTTGAGATCTTCGAACCACTTGAGGTCGTCATACCACTTGGGTCTTCATACCGCTTGAGATCGGTAAGCACTTTCTGCAAAAACACTGATAGTCTAAAGACTATAATACATAATACCGGTTGGAACAAATACCAGTTGAGCATAACTCATACATACAAAAAGTGATCTAAAGGCAAGTGTGTGACCATCAATGACAATCACAACAATATTATCAAAAATGCCAATAGTATGTAAGATTGAATCACTCTGAAAATCAGATAATTGGGAACAAATATCAAGGAGTTGTGACTAGAGGAAGACTAGAAAATGAAGAGGTAGGTCTTATTTCTCAAACTGAACCAGTAACTATTAATGAGGCATGTGAAGATAAGTATTGGATTAAATCTATGGAAGATGAATTGGAGCAAATTGAAAACAATAACACATGGACATTAGTTCCTGGGCCTAAAGACAAAAATGTAATTGGAACTAAATGGGTATTCAGAAATAAAATTAATGAAGATGGTAAGGTAATCAGAAATAAAGCAAGATTAGTGTGTAAGAGATATTCATAGAAAGAAGGAATTGATTATAATGAAACCTTTGTACCGGTAGCTAGAATTGAGGCAGTCAGATTATTCTTAGCTTTTGCAGCACATAAGAACTATAAAGTATATCAAATGGATGTTAAATGTGCATTTCTGAATGGTGATCTGGAAGAAGAAATTTACATTGAACAACCTAATGGCTTTTCTTTGACAGATGACAAAGATATGGTTTGCAGGTTAAGGAAATCTTTATATGGATTGAAGCAAGCTCCTAGAGCTTGGTATGCTAGATTGGATAAATATCTTTTGAAGATTGGTTTTACTAAAGGTAATGCTGACAACAATCTCTATTACAAAGTAACTAATGATGGCATCTTGGTTATTGAAGTTTTTGTTGATGATATAATCTTTGGAGAAGAAGATGGATTGTGTAAAGACTTTTCTAATAAGATGCAGGAACAATTTGAAATGTCTATGATTGGAGAGATAAAATTCTTTTTAGGATTGCAGATTTCACAGACTGATAGAGGTATATTCACAAATCAATAAAAGTACTTGAAGGAATTACTAAAGAAATTTGTCATGGAAAACTCTAAACCAGTAAGCACACCTATGACTACAACTGATAAATTATCTTTGAAGGATGAATCAACACCTGTTAATCCGACTAGATACAAGTCTATGATAGGAGGTTTACTGTATTTGAAACAAACAAGACCTAATATTATGAATGCAGTATGTATTGTTTCACGATTTCAGAGTAATCCTAAAGAAAATCATGAATCAGCAGTGAAAAGGATTTTCTAGTATCTACAAGGAACTACAAATCTTGGTTTATGGTATGCTAGAGATGAAAACTTTGATTTATATCCATACACATATGTAAATTGGGTAGGAGATGTAGATGATAGGAAAAGAACCACTAGTGGAGCATTTTTTCTTAGTAGCAGATTAATCTCTTGGTTGAGAAAGAAACAAAGTTGTACAACTTTATCAACAGCAGAATTAGAATATGTTACAGTAGCAACTAATTGTACATAGGTATTATGGATTAAGAAAATGTTAAAGGACATAAAGGTAAAATGCAAGGAACCTATAATCATTTACTGTGATAATATCACAGCAATTGATATATCAAAGAACCTAGTATTTCACTCTAAAACGAAACATGTTTCTATCAAATTCAATTTTCTGAAAGAGAATGTTGAAGCAAAAGAAGTGAAATTGGTTTATGTGAATACTAAAGAGGAGATTACAGATATGTTTACTAAACCTTTGCCTAAGGAAACTTTTGAATATCTAAGAGAGAAACTTGGAGCTATACCCTCACTGGTAGAAACTTAGATAGTTGGAGCATGGCATCAGACCGATAGACTTAACAAAGAAATATTCTTTCTGGCTTTGATGAGGAGAGCTACTTCTTAGGGGGAGTAGTTGGATAAATTGATAAGTTAGTATTTTGTGATAAGTTCTTTTAACTAATTGTATTAAGTTTTTGTATTGCTTTGCCATTTGATGTCAAAGGGGGAGAGATATCTATGGAAAAACACATTATCCTTTATGGAGAGATTATTCATTAGGGGAGAGATTGTTACTCTCTATATCTATATTTTGATGATCTCTTTTTGAGATTGTTGGTTGTTCATTTTTGGCATTTCTGCTTTTGGCATTTCTGCATGATCTCTTTTGGGAGATTATTGGTTTTTGGTATTTGGCACTTTGATGGTTTTTCCATCTTGTGTTGCCATCAATGCCAAAGGGGGAGATTGTTGGTATTTTGGATATGTTGATATGGTTTTGTCATTGATGTCAACACTTGTCAACACTTGAGAAACACTTGGTGATCTTTGGTTATGTTCACCAGCATGTTCAATGACTTTTGCACAATCACCAGTATCTGGTTCATCGAATGGATTATATTGTTCACTGGCACTGAGGATGATCTATTATCATCTAGAGATTACTTGGTTATGTCGAAGACATTGTTTGGACACTTGCTCTTGGTAATTTTTTCATTGGTCAAATTGGGTTTGCATATTTGTTATTACCAACAAATAGGTCCAGGATATACACCGGCAAGCTTATCTATTCCAGATCAACATGACATGTTATGAAGATGGTTTTTTACTACTGTAAATGCATTGAGCCGACATCATGCATCACATATTGATTCATGTGTAATTGATTCTATTGTAATATCTTAGCGAGCTGACCTACTCATTTGGTCTTAGGTTATGTATAAATGAAAGATCTCATTTATGAGATTAATAGAAGTGTGTGAAAAAGGATTGTAATAAGGTATATGTAAATATAAGTAGAGCTATACACACAGACATCATTCAAGATTGAAGGAAGATTTGAAGAAGGAAAATCAGAGCTTAAACAGTACTGAATCTAGCATATGAAGATGCTATTTTGAGTAGTACATTATCATTGGATTTAACCACCCAATTTTAGTCAGTGTGACTCCCATTTTGTGATTATGCAGTGAGCTCTAGGCAGTTGGCCTTTCTGCATGTGAAGAATCCATATTGTACACACATACTATCTACAGTAGTATCATCTGATTGTGGGTAAGGTTTACCACCATGGTTTTTCCCCTTTCAGGGTTTCCACATACAAATAACTATGTTATGTATTGTGTATGTTATTTATCTTTTTGTTTCATGCATTAAATTTTACCAGTACTGCAATTAACTATTAAACTATCTATCGGCATTAAAGTTTGGTTTACCAGCATTAAGCATTAAGTTGGTTAATTTAGTTTTGATTTATATTTATTGGACAACTAATTCACCCCCTCCCCCTCTTAGTTGCCTCTAGGACCTAATAGATAAAATATCTTACATACAATTTCATTATTGATCATGTAATTATATTTTATCATTCTATTGCATTAACACTTGACAAACTTATCTAAAGACCAATGAATCATCACTATTCTCATTCCTATAGTATAATATTATCAATTCACCATTTCAATTATCATTTTAACCTTTTTTCCTTTTTAAGGATAAGATCTCTATTACATTAATCATAGTTTTTGTGGATTTGGTTTAGAGAATCCTCTATATAGAACAACTAGTTTTGTTATTTTTCTTGTGTACAAGTATAGATGTGACATAAAAAATGGCTATAAGTCTATAGAGAATACTATAATAGATGATCCCAAATTTCATACAAGAATAAACACCTATAATAGGGTTCCCTCCAACCATGTCCAACAAATTTTGGATTATTTTTTGAGAGATACAACATCTTTTGATCTAGAATGTAGAAATGACTCTTGATTTGGACATCTAAGTTCTTTAAATCATCTTGTAACTCTCTATGATGTGTGAATGAAGTTTTAATCAAATCCCAAAGGGATATCTTGGCAGGAGTATCTTTGATTTGTTCAATATGATCACACTCTCTACTAAGATATTTTGATAAATTGGGTGTTGGTGGAAGTATTGGTTGGGGAGAAGGAAGAGAGGAAGGAATAATTAGAGGAGGATTAGGTTACCTTTTTTTCCTCATATTATAGGTATGGGAAAGAAAATTGTAACTCTCTTGGGTGATTTATTTCTCATACTCGTAAGGACTCTTCATGGCATAACCTCCTTCCATGCTAACAAATGGTTTGCTAGGGTTGTAAAAGCCATCACTAATATTATAGAGTAGAAAATTGTATACCCCTATTCAATTTCATGTACAACTTTATATCCACTTTAGTGTCTTCTTCCCTATCATTTGAATAGGCTCATTTGAGCCCTTGCATCAGTCCTTTTTCCTCTCAACATGCTCATGGCCCCCTTTTTAGCGACTATCCTTCAAATTTTATTTTTTATTTGTCACGGGTTTCTCTTGTCACTTGTCATTTTTTAGCATGACTAATCTAGACACTAGCATAGCACATGCATGTCCATATTCCACACATTAGTCCTACAACATCTTAATGTTCAAATGTTGGTTATGTGTATTTTGACACTTGTCACCTATCTTGGTCGATGGAAACATCATAGAATATCTTTAAATAGCTCAACCTCCCTCTTTTTCCCTCCTCCTTTCTCTTTTAAATGAATCTTTTATCTTCATTCAAGCAATATTTATTGGTTCTCTCAAGAAAGATCTCTCATTCTTTGGGCTCCCACAACTTTCTCTTTCTCTCTCTTGCTTCCTACAACAATATATATTTTTCTATATCTATCTCTAAATTGTTACAATACTCTTTGTATCTTTCTTGGCTTTCTCAAGCCTTGGTAGTAATATATTTCTATCTCTCTTATGTGTTTGAGCATCTTGGAACTCATCATATGTATCTGTTATCTATAAAATCATTTATCTTTTCTATTTACATTTTGATTTATCTATCTACCTAGTTGTTGTGTGGGTGAAAACACTAGAGTAGGGACATGATTGAGGCAAGTCTCTAAACATCCCCAAACATTTTTCCTCTTCTATATGTATGCAAGTTTCTTTAAGGCATTCAACTATATGGAGGTTTGTTGTATTATTTATTGTGTTCCTCTCATTCAATCCTTTATATATTGTTATTTATTTTATTCTTTTATCTCTATATTTTCTATTACGTTTCTAACTCTGAGGCTTTCTACGTCATCTAAAACAAAAGTTAGGTTTTCTCTATTTTTAGAGTTTTTGGTTCGCAGTTCGTATGAGTCTATAGTGTGTCGTGCAGATGTCTGTGTGCCATACTAGTGCCCTTGACTGAGACATTTATCTTTAGATAGAAATCTCTCTATTGTCTTATCTTACTATTTCTATAATTATATAGATTCACTAATTTCACTAGTTGGAGATATCTGAATGCATGTTGTGAAATCAACTCTCAAGGTAACATAGTTCTTCCCTTTGTAGGGTCACTTTTGCACCATTACAACTATAACCACTTTGAACCACAAAATAAGGTTTATTGAGAGGTTGAGAAGTTTGAGGAGAACTATCACTTTAAACCTCAAAAAAGAGGATTATTAAGTGTTTGAAAGTTGTGTTCATAGCCATTCACATTTATCATATTAAGCAATCTTTTAGACATAGAGTTTTTAAGATTGTTTGAAGAGGTTTTAGTACAAGATAAATCATCAATAACATCATCTAGAATAGCATAGTCATCACTAACAAATGCTTGATTATTAGATTGGATGGGAGGTAAATCATAATAAAAGGGATTCTTATATGTCACCATGTTACTAGATCAAGATGATGACCTTGATAGGGATGACTTCATGAGAAGAATCATCAAACTTATCTAAATCATCACTATGGAATGGCATAGTAACTATGTTGATGAGTATATGGTAATTTAATGTTTGTTTATAAGTCTTAGGATAAAAGAATTCATCAAGAACCTCATGAAGTTATTCCTTACTAAAAGTTTAATCATTTTAAGCAAATGGATTATCACATGTATGAAAATCTTGCAAATAAAGATATAACATTGTTGAAAACTAACTTATGAAATGGAAAGTGTATATAAATCTAAACACACACATCCATTAAACAATAATTTTGATTTTTTTTTATGTTTTGAGCATGAAATGATAATATTCAAATAGAAAAATGCAATTTAAGAGAGTCATGTTAATCAAAATGTATTGGATGAGAATATAATTTGGTTGAATTAGGACATAAATACACTTTCATTCAAACATTGGAATACAAAATCACCTAGAGAAGTGATCATCCTTGAATAATTCTAATGAAAGAGAGTTAATGGATATTTATATGGTTTCTATTCCTTTGATTCAACAGAAAGGGATATGTCAAGTATGGGAGAATACAAGATTACAATAAAAGTATAAAGGGACACAAACACAAATGTGTTGTATAAAACTAATAGATAACAAAACTGAGATAATGAATATAGATTTGAGAAAAAGGTTTTGCAATACACCTATACGTGAAATATCAAGTTAAACTAACAAGACCAGGACATTGGGTGCCTTGGTCTGATGTGCTATTATCCAAAGGCCTGGATCATGATGCGAGAGTGACCTTGAAATATGAAGTTGAACAAGGAGGACCACAGTTTTGGGTGCCATATTCCCTAAGAAACAAGCTAATATTCTACAAGAAAACCTTTTCATGCTTCCTAAGATTTCTTGATGACTTCCCATTTTGTCGGATACCTGTAAATATGTCTGCAAACATAAAATGGTAGGGTTATGGCTATATAGGTGTTTGTCTTAGTCAAACCCCTTATTTTGGTGATTTCCACCACAAATAACTACTACTATAACTTAAAAAGTGTATGTGCACTCTTGAATCTTATGTGTGTGTAATATTTCTATGAGCTAAATGTAAACTAGATTTCTGTAGACACCTAAAAATGTCTCATTGATCATGTACTAATTGTAGACACTCAAAATTGTCATGTCTAATTAAATAAATATTTTATTTATTTAATTATCTAAGCCTAATTCTTCTATTAATTAAATAAATCTTTATTTATTTAATTAATTCATTTATCCTCTTCTAGCCTTATTTCTCATTTAAATAAATACATTTATTTATTTAAATTATCCTTTTCCTAAATTAAATAAATATTTATTTATTTAATTATCCCACTTCTTCTATTAATTAAATAAATCTTTATTTATTTAATTAATTCATTAGCCTTTTCTACTTATGACACATGTCATTCATCTCTTAATTCATACACTACCTACCTCTTTCATTATTTTGGTATTTCTTCTACCTACCCTCTAATCCTAGCCAACCTCTTTTTTTTACACCTCTCAATCTTATCCCTCCATTTCATATTGTGGCTTCTATTTAAGGAGATGCTTCCTTCATTATCAAACCCTAATGATGCACCCTAACAACTTGATCAATTAGCTACACTACGATTCTACTTGCAACCACATTCCGTTCTTTGTTGAGCTCTTGTGCACATAAAATCTGAGAGCAAATATATCAAGCAAGATCAATGGAGATAGGAAGAATGGAGATCAAAACCCTATTGGACATGTGATGGTATAATCTTTGTGATTTTGTTTTATTTGCATTGTCTTAGGTAATCTTCATATGTTATGGTGGATCTTCGTTGTTGTTAGGCTAGGGTTTGGTGGTTGAATTCATTTAGCCTTTCAATATTGTTATTATTGTTATCCATTTTCACCATATACCTTTTGGCACGCCCGGTGGGACTCTTGTCCCTTTGCATTTAACCTTTTTGTTGCAGATTTTGCGTTTTTGAAGTTGCAGATCGGACATTTTTCGATGATATTTTAGGTTTTTGCTACATCTGCGAAGTTTCGGATCGCGTCTCTGATTTTCAGGAGCATCTGCGGAATCTGGAGTCGCATCTGTGTTTTTGACAAGTTTTATTTTGCAAGTCTCAGACAGGAGCGTCTGTGTTTCATAAGCGCGTCTGCGTTGTTTCTGCTCGCGTCTGTGTCCGATAAGGGCATCTGTGATTTTTGGCCGCGTCTATGAGTCACAGAACCGCGTCTATGTCATACATACATGTCTGTGTCATGGGTAACAGCATCTGTTTTTTGACTGTTTTGAAATTTTAAAATTTTCATTGATTCGGTTTTTGGATTTTTGCACTTAGGATTTCAGATCTGGTTTATTTTTGGACTAACCCTTTTAGATCTAGCTAACTAAGTTTGTGCAGCTTGTTTTGGAAGCAAAACGTTTTTGTTGAAGGCCCCTCTTTCACAAAGTCTTTTGGGTTTCTAAAATTTACCTAACTTGTGTGCTTGCAGGAAGGGGTGATCATTTGAAACAACTCAAACTACTAACAAATTTTGTTGCAGGGCCTTGGCTAGGGTTTTGAAATTTTGTTGTGTGCCTTGTTTTCATAAATTAGCAAACACTTCCATTGGTGCACTAAAATTGAATCATTGTCTTTTGTGTCTTGAGCAATAGGCTCTTTTTGTTCAATCTTTAGAGGGCCTGTCTTCCCGTGTGGTCATTAGGACTACTAGTGAGAAGAGAACGACCCAAGTGGTAGCAAAGGAAAAGCCATCTTCTTCCAAACCACTATAAATAAATGTATTCATGGTGAAAACTATGAATAACGTGTGCTGATTAGTTCATACCGACACTATGTCTCCCCATAAACCCGTTTGATCAAATTTATTTGATCATTTGTAGGGCGTAACCCCTACTGGCTGGGAGCCTTCTGTATTTACAGAGCTGAAAGTGACGCATGTATGACCACACGAGCGGATGCCCTTACTAGCACCTTTTTGTTTTAGAAGCCCAAATCCTTCTAGTTGTTGAGGCAGGAGGTCGGACCTCTGGTAGCGGGCCACACACATACGATTCTTAGTAGAGATACAAAGTTCACCATGGGGAGTTTTCATGGGGACTGATGCTTGGCTGACCCAAGAAGTGAGTGTCGAGGGTGGAGCCAGTGAGGTCAAGCATCTAAGTATCCGCTTTGAATAGCATAGCCTCGGGGGTAAAACCCTATGTGGGATCAACAACTATTGTCTTGGCCAGCCATAAGAATTGTGCTTGTCTTATGTTAAACATTCAAAACATTCAAGACCAAACAACAAAACATTGTGTCTTTTGTGTCTTCAAGTGTATGCAAAACATTTTACATCAAACAACACACTTTTGGAGTCTAAACACTTGCAAACATTGAGTCCTCATCAACATTGTGTCCTCTTGTCATGAAAAATAGTTAAACAGTCAGATTTGGTCACAACAAAACAACTTCACAGATTGGAAAAATTGCACGAAGTTTACAGAAACGCATCTGTGTCTGTTTTAACCACATCTGAGTCATCTAAATGCGTCTGTGAAGGGCATAATAGCATCTGTGTGTCTAGAAGCGTCTGTGTCAAACAGAGACATGTCTGTGTTTGGGAATCGCGTCTGTGAAGTATACAGAAGTGTCTGTGTCCAGAATTAAATTTTTTTATAGTCCAGCAAACAAAGGAAATCAGTTTCGGAATACTTGAGCTTCCTAGGTTGTTTCTTCAGGTTTCATCTAGCATTCAACCTGTCCTTGGGTCTCATACAGTCCATCATTGCTTCACATCTCATTTTACATTCACAATTGTCTAAACTTGAGTCAAAAGGTCACTTGCTTGTCCTCATCATATTTTGTCAACATACTACATACAACTACACTTTGCTAAGTGGTCCCTCATCAAGGTTTCTTACCTTTGGGTCTCATTTGGTCTTACTTAGAGTCAAGGTCAGTTTACCTCATCAAGAGAAACTATCATCTCTTTGGAAGTCACACCTACTCTACTACTTACATACTTGGTCTTACACTTTGGACATTGCAAGTACACCTCAGATTCATTTACACTCCATACAACTCTTGGTCTTCCATACTCTTTTCATTTTTCATCTAGTCTCTCACATCTTGGTCAAATACCTAGTTCATGGTTGAAACCCGTCTTCAAAAATCTAGGAGAAAAGCTAGTGAGGCTCAAGAATCTGCAAACATGAGTTCTTATGAGTATGACAATGATTTATTTTTCAATCCTGAGCACACTACATTGCCTGACATGGATGTTTATAGAAACATTCCAAATGTGGAAAACGCAGACACTACAAACAACAATGCTACACACAATGACAATGTGGACAACTTTTCAATACAATCAGTAGATGTAGAAGACTCCATTATGAATCCCCATTTCAATAGATTGGTTGAAGAGATAATGAAGAGGGATCAACAATACTTCTTACACATGATGGCACAAAGTGGAGCTAAAATACCTCATGACTTTGACATGTCTCAACTTATGGAAAACCGACCCTCGCAACAAAATCACTCCAACATGGATCAAAGGAGACCTAATAGTGGAGGAAATAGAGGACCGCATATGGTACCTGAATCACCATCAGCTTTGCTTCAAAAACCAGAAGTCCCACATACACATGCTCAAACATATGATACTTACCTTCGAAGACCATAATGGAAGCCTTATGCAGATAGATATGCTCAATCACATGCTCAAGCTATGGATCAATCAAAACAAGTGGACATTCAAAGGAATGCTCAAAATTTGGACACAAGGAAACCTCATGTCAAATTTGGGGGCAACACATTAGAACATGACATGCCTATAGAATATGGTATACATGCACAAAATAGATATGGGGTTCCTCAACATGAAGCTATACCAAGTGCTCCCTATATGCCGCATCAATATAGACCTCCTCCATATGAACATGTGTATGATCAGTATCATCCATACATGCAACAAGCTCCTCCTCAAATTGGTGTCTCAAACATGGGGTATGCTACAAGAAATCGATCGCCACCCAAGAGCAATTTGGAGCAACAAATCAGAGATTTACAAAAGAAAATGGAGGACATGAGTACACCAAAACCAACATACACTATGAGAGACATATGTCCTTATCCATTTGATAAGAGCATTCCAATGCCTCCATTTCCTGCACACTTTGTGATGCCAAAATTTGACAAGTATAGAGGAAAAGGAGACCCCAAGGCACACATACGACAATTTTTCACAGCCTACATTGAGGTAGCGGCAGAAGAAACATATTTGATGAGGTTGTTCCCACAGAGCTTAGGCGATCAAGCTATGGAATGGTTTTCTCAATTACCACCTGGTATTAAGTCATGGGGTGACTTAGCAGAGGCATTTATTCAGCATTTCTCCTACAATACAGAAACAGATATTTCAGTCACTACTTTGTGCAATACTAAGCAAAAGGAGGGAGAATCTTTTGCGTCATTTTTACAAAGATGGAGAAATCTAGCTAGCAGATGCTCTTGTGAAATTCCACAGAAACAAATGGTAGAAATGTTCACTCAAAACGTTAACAAGGATATTGGCTATGATCTAAGGAAAGCTTGTTTGTCCACCTTCAAGGATGTTATTGAAAAGGGCTTAGCAACAGAAAAGCTCTTAATTGAACAAGGAGTCATTAAGATATTCAAGGAAAACAAAGATGACTTTAAAGGAAAAGACAAGACAAGATTTTGGAATAAGAACAAGAACACAGTCAATGATGGTGTTGTTGATGCCAATACAGTGAGACCCAAATTCGTTGTTTCTGGATCAAGTTCTACAAACAATCAAGTGAATACTCAAACAACTTCTAGACCACGAAGGAAGTACACCCCATTGGGAGAACCACTTGAATCAGTCTTCAAAAAGCTTGTGGCAAATAAAGTGATCACAGTTCCAGATTTTCCTCCATATGAACCAAAGGTTAAACCAAATTGGTGGAATGATGATGAGTATTGTGAATTTCATAAAAGCAAGGGTCATAAGATAGGAAATTGCCATCGACTGAAAAACATTGTGCAAGATCTCATTGATAGAGGTGACATTGAGATTGAGGGACACTCATCCAATCAAGAACATGAGATGTTTAAGGAACCATTCCAAAAACATGACAAAGGAAAAGCCAAAGTCACAGATGATCAAGCCAACTATACTAGAGCACCTTACAACTATGATTCAACTATCAATCACATCTCAATGGACAATCATATCTCTACTATTACCATCAAGAACAAAAATCCTGAGAATCCTCCTCAGAGACCCAAGATTGTCCTAAGAGGTGTTGGATCTTCTTCCAAACATACCTTTGAATGTCATGTTACAACTCGTCGAGGTAAAATTACATTGCCAGGTGCCTCCACTAAAAATACCACTTCTTCATCAACCAAGCCTGAGTATGACCTTGTAGAACAGTTAGGGAAGACACTCGCACTCATCTCCATCCTTGAGCTCTTACGTATATCCCCCGCTCATAAAGTTATTCTTGACAAAATCTTGAGAGACACTGCCGTTCCTACTGATCTGAATGTGGACCAGTTTCAAGCCATGGTGGGATACCTTTCCATTCCACACTCCCTCACATTCACAGAAGCCGATGATGCCTCCGTAAGTTAGCCACATAATGCACCATTACATGTTGAAGCCTTCATACACAAACATCGAATAAAGTGAGTCCTGATAGATGGAGGAGCAGGTCTAAACATTTGTACATTGAGCACCATTAAACAATTGGGATATTCTGATAAAGCTATGAATTCAACAAATCAAATCACCATCAAGGCATATGATGATGAAGAGCACTCATCCAAGGGCACAGTCACCTTACCTCTAAGAATTGGGCCAGTCACAAAGGATGTGGTTTGTCAAGTCCTAGATCTGGATCTCACATACAACATATTGCTAGGACATCCTTGGATTCATGAAATGAGGGCAGTCCCATCGACATATCATCAATGCATTAAGTTTCCTCATAATGGAGTCGAGGTAATAGTTAACAGTGATCCTAATCCATTCATATATTGCAATAACCTGAGATCACATACTGAAACCATCATTCCCTGTAATCGTGAGGCTGCTCCTTCTTCGGCATACATTGACCCTGAGTCATTGAAACCTTCGACATCAAAACAAGGTGAACTTAAAGAAAAATTTCAAGACAAAAGCATGGGAGAATACACTTTAAATCAGACAATGTATTTACGACAAGTCATGAGCTCTCCAAAAGAATATGGAAGGCCACATCCTAACAAGCAAATATCCATAATGATACTCAAATGGGATCCTACTACCTTTCAAAGATGGGGTGAACTAGAAGAGGAAGATTTATACAAAATGCTCTATAAAGACATTGAAGATGACACACAAGATCAGATCAATATACCCTGTGAGAAATATGGCAAAGGCTTCAAGATTCTACAAAAATTCGGATATGATGGAAAAAGCCCTCTTGGGTTATGCAAAGAAGGTGTCATGGAGCCCTTACAACCTGAATTGACTGTAAAAAGGGAACGTTCAAAGGGACTTGGTTTTCTGACTTCCAAGATCCACACTAAAAGGATAGAAGAGGCATCACAAATCAAAGTTACCAAAATTCAACAAGAGGATTACTATTCCACAGATTCCAATGAATGGGAATGGGGTTCAGACAAATCCTCCAGTGACTATGAGCTCACCGAGACATTCAGAGAGCCAGATGAACCCACAGAAGAAGAGGAATTTTATAAAAAGTTCAGAGTTGGTCAAGAAACAACCCATAAGGATTCCGCATAGTCTTCGTCTCAAGGTTCTAGGTCGAAATCACATAGGATGAGGACACCTATCCTAGAAGGCGCTACTAGTGACGACAATTTGGATTTGCTTGCGATCGAAACTGATGAGGAGAGTGCCATCGATGACCTCGATGATTGCCTCGATATACCCAAATATAACCACATCTTCACTCTTAGCCCGGCAAACTCTGAAAACATTAAAGGCCTTCCCCTTGTTCACCACCAACTCATTGACTGGGATTATGAAGGACCAGCACAATTTGACACATTTCAAAATGACGAAGCTATTATTGACTATCTTGGCATACGAGATGATCTTCCCCCTGGGGACCACAAAGCAAGATACACCATAGAGCTCAACAACATGGCATATTTTGGTGAGGGTGTCAGACCTTCCAATCACAAAAATGTGAAAATAAAAACAAATCAAGGGTCTTATGGCGAAAACCACACTATGGCGCTATCTGATTTCAAAAAAGTAAAAAGAAAGGATGTATCTGAGGGTGAAAACCTCTCTGAGGCACCCGAAGATGGAAGGCTCGACATTCTCCCAGCATCATATAAGGAAAAATCATCCATGTTGGTAGAGGAGACTATCAAAACAAACATTGGTACAGAAGAGGTTCCACACAACATATTCCTGGCTCAATCATTGACAGAGTCCGAAAGGTCAAAATTCATAAGCTTCTTCAAAGAACGACAAATCAACTTTGCATGGTCATACACTGATATGCCTGGACTAGATCCGGATTTGGTAATGCATCATTTGACAGTCAAACCGGGGGCAAAGCTAGTGAAACAGAAATTAAGAAAAATGCATCCACAAGTGGCATTACTAGTCAAAGCAGAGCTGGAGAAATTATTGGATGTCGGATACATACGCCCAATTGATTATCCCGAATGGATCTCCAATTTAGTACCTGTCAGTAAACCAAATCGCAGCATCAGAATATGTATAGATTTCAGAGACATCAACAAAGCTTGTCTGAAAGATGACTTCCCATTACCAAATATCGACTTGATCGTTGATCTCACAGCAGGTCACGAAATGTTATCTTTAATGGATGGATTTTCTAGTTATAATCAAATCAGGATTGCACTCGAGGATCAACACAAAACATCATTCACTTGTCTGTGGGGAACTTTCTGTTGGAATGTCATGCCCTTTGGGCTGAAAAATACAGGTGCTACATATCAAAGAGCAATGACCACTATCTTTCATGATCTCATGCACATAACCATGGAAGATTATGTTGATGATCTCTTGGGTAAATCAATAGATAGAGATACACATTTGGACATACTTTCAGTCATCTTTGATCGGTTGGAAAAATACAAAGTAAGATTAAACCCCAAGAAATGTGTCTTTGGAGTAACCTCCGAGAAGCTCCTAGGATTCATTGTGTCTAAAAGAGGAATCGAAGCCGATCCAGCAAAAGTCAAGGCTATCTTGGACATGCCGCCACCTAGAAATATCAGTCAACTTCGATCCTTACAAGGGAGACTCCAGTCTATATGAAGATTCATAGCACAACTTGTAGATAAGTGTAATCCTTTCCTGCACCTGCTACATAAAAACATCAAGTTCAAATGGGATGATAACTATCAACAAGCTTTTCAGACGCTCAAAGATTATCTTTTGAATCCGCCAATTTTGATGCCACCAATTCCAGATCAGCCTTTGTTACTATACATATCAGCTACTCCAACAGCACTGGGGGCACTCCTAGCACAACAAATTGCTGACGGCAAGGAAAAAGTAGTATACTATATCAGTTGCACATTGGTGGGATATGAGTTAAACTACACACCAATCGAGCGTGCATGTCTCGCTGTGGTCTTTGCTTCACAGAAATTACGACATTATATGCTCACTCATAAGACTAAGTTGATTGCAAGAATTGATCCATTAAAATATCTTCTCAATAAAGCTACACTTACTGGGTGACTGGCCAAGTGGGTAATGATCCTTAGTGAATTTGACATCGAGTATGTAGATAGAAAAGCAATAAAAGGACAAGCAATCACGGATCAATTAGCAGATGCTCCCATGATAGATGATGTTCCTCTAAATTCAGAATTTTCAGATGAATCCATTTTAACAATATCACATGCAAAGCCATGGCAACTATACTTTGACGGCTCATACACACAACATGGGGCAGGAGCTGGTATTCTCTTTATAACTCCTCAAGGTGATCCTATACCAAAATCATACTGCTTATCATTTCCTTGCACTAACAATATAGCGGAATATGAGGCATTAACAACTGGATTACGAATTGCAGTTCAGTGGAAGATCCAGGAACTTCGTGTTTTTGGGGATTCTCAACTTGTCATCCATCAAGAAACTAATGATTACCAAACAAAAGATGAAAAATTAATGCCTTACAAGCAATTGGTAGATGATTTGAAACAACACTTCACAAAGATAGATTTTGAGCAGATACCAAGAGAGCAGAATCGTGCTGCAGATGCCATGGCTACAATTGCTTCACTGATTGACCTGCCTCAAAATGAAACCTGCTATGAGTTCCTGGTAGACAACCTATTGGTTCCTTCATATGAGATCACTCCTACTGAAATGATATGCGTTGTTGGTCCCGAATCCCAGTTATATGGTTCCATATTCACATATCTTCGCGACAATATCCTACCTCCTGATCTATCGAATAACCAACGTCGCACTTTCATTCACCAATCCTCTCGATATGTCATTCTAGCTGATATCCTATATTGATGAGGTCTAGATGGAACTCTTCTTAGATGTTTAGAAAGCGACGAAGCTCAGATTGCGTTACGTGAAGTGCATGAGGGGATATGTGGTCTGCATGCTAGTGGTCCTACCTTGGCCAAGAAACTCATTAGGACTGGATATTACTGGCCCAATATGGAAAAAGACTCATATCAGTTTGTCAAGAAATGTAAGCAATGTCAAATTCATGGAGACCTCATACATGCACCAGCACAAGAACTACAACCACTTGTGTCTCCTTGGCCCTTTTGTCAGTGGGGACTCGATCTCATAGGCAAGATTCACCCTCCTTCTTCCAATGGTCATAAATTCATTATCACAGCCACAGAGTATTTCACAAAGTGGATTGAAGCCGTGCCTCTCACACAAGTCACTGGGAAACAAATTGCTACTTTCATCCTTAACTATATCATTTGTCGATATGGTATTCCTAATTCCATTATTACTGATAACGGGGCGTCCCTTCAAAAATCAGGATGTTCATGAACTCTGTGACCGCTTCCATATTTCCCATCATTTCTCCACACCATATTACCCCCAGGGTAATGGCCAAGCTAAGGCATCTAATAAAACAATTCTTAAAATCCTCAAAAATACAGTCGACGACGCTAGCCGTAACTAGCATATCCAACTCAATCCTGCACTTTGGGCCTACCGCACAAGTGTCCGCACACCTACAGGAGCTACACCCTACTCACTTGTCTATGGCACTGAAGCCATCTTGCCTATTGAGGTTGAGTTACCTTCTTTACGGGTCTCTTTGCAAAACATCATCAACGATGAAGATTACAGGGTCTCTCGCTTACAAGAACTAGAACTGTTGGATGAACGGAGACAAACTGCTTTTAATCATCTCAAGGCTTACCAACAACGAATGAGTCGCAGCTACAATCACAAAGTCAAGCCTCGCACATTTGAAGTAGGTGACTTGGTTCTCAGAGAAAATCCGAAGAATCAGCAAGACAGAGAGAAGAAGGGCAAGTTCGAACCAAACTAGCTTGGTCCTTACATCGTTATAGCAGCCTATGGATCCGGTGCATATCAGCTCTCTACTACAGAAGGTGAACCTTTGGAGGATCCTATCAATAGCATGCACCTTCGCCAATTATACACATAGCTCTTTGGAATATCCTAATTGAAAAATACAAAAAAATCAAAAAAATTCAAAAAATACAAAAAAGTCAAAAAAATTCAAAAATACAAAAAAAAAAAATTATAAAACAAAAAAATTGTTACTTGGTGAAAACCTGGCAAACAGGCGCCTTGTGACACAAAAAAAATTGAAAAATCAAAAAAGTAAAGAGAAATAATTTCGTCCAACGGTGAAAACCACTTCGATGGCGCCCTGGGCAAGTACCATGGTGAAAACTGGGTCACCAGCGCCGTGCGTAGAGACATTGCTCCTCCCTCCTTCAGGATTCACTTTCATCCTTTCACATTGCACACACTCACAACCTATTCACTCACAATAAACTTACCCATTCCCATCATGGTTTGTTATTGATCTACCCAAGATTGGTTAGCCGTTCATAATAAACCTCCCTTTCCATCCATAATAAATCAGATCCTATCTCTGACTAAGGCAAATCCTATGTCTAGTGATGGGTGTGGAACTAAGAACATCACATGTTTTGAGGAGTATAGTTTCTTCCAGCTTCCTTCAAGTCTATCCACGCACAATCCGCAATAAAGCAACATTTGCATCACAGATCCACAATAAAGTTTCATCTTCTCCATAATAAAGTATCAGTTTCATGGATTCAGTCAGTTTCAGATGAGCCAGCAACAACAATGGGCTTCAACAAATCAAATCTTTCAATAGACTCAGACAACATATGGTTCAATGCTATCTATCCTTTTTGTGAAAGTGAACATTGTGACCACAATCAAATAAGACTTATACAACTGACAAGAGACACTAAACTTGAGGACTATAGTGGATGTTGGTGTCGAGTCTTGGTTTTCTTTTGATTTTATCTTTTGGTGACATGTCTTTTAGCTTTTTCTGGGATGTCTCTGACTAGAGATTCTATCTCCAGGATGTCTTTGACTAGAAAGGCGAGGATGAGATATCATCACCTATTTGCATTTGCTGTTTGTGGATTGTCTCTTAGTAATGCTATGACTTGTCCAAGGATATGAGGACACTGTGAGTCTAGTGTGAACTGGGGCATTCCTTGTTTGTGACTGTCTTATCTCCATGCAAATAGGTACAATGACTTTCTCGGTCGAACATATGCCTCGATTATCATAACCTACTTGCCATAATAAAGCTCAATGATGATAATGCACAAGAAGCTCTTTCACTTTCATATCTTCTATCTTTCATCCCCCCTTTTCTGGATTGACTTTCATCATCCTTCTCGAGTCAGCGTAGCCCGCTATCACATGACTGAGTATAATGACACACCAAAAATATTTGCATTTCATGTAGTTTGCACCTGCATTACCACATATAAGCATTTCACACATACATATAGATATCACAATTGCATCACATCCTGCACACAACACCTGTTAGCACAATTTACATTTGCATTATCATATTCATCTGCATTACATACATTCACATTTGCATCATGCATACACATATAAAACATAAAATAACAAAAAAATATTGCATTGCATCATATACATATTTGCATCCATCACATAAAACATACGTCATAAGAACATCTCATCACATAGGTACACATGCATATAGCTACTGCAAAAATGAATCATCTCATATATAATCATAAAGTGTCATGATACAATGATGTCAAAACTCATATGGCTACAAAATCACCCGCAGGTGTCTACAATACAAAAAATGGTACAAATACTGATACAAGGGAGCCCTCTATGGCTATGATGAACTCCCTCCCTCGGAGCCGCCTAGCCTCGATGGAATCTGAGCCCTAGAAGGACCCGCTCTAGGATCACCCTGCTTGTCCCCCCTATCTGGTGGTGGTGGCGGACCCATGACCCCACCACTCGATGCCTGTCTCCTCCGGCTCCCTCCCATAGCTGTCGCTGTACGTGATGGTCTATGGAAGCTCCTCGCCCATTGATCTGCTAGCACGACACCATAATACAGGTCCCTCCAGTAGGCAATCTCCTCTCTGGCTTGCAGGACATATGCGTAGCCTGCTCCTGTGTCCTCCGTCGCCTACCTCCCTGCCCTCAGCGCTCTCTCAGCCTCCATGTAGCACTGAATCGCCTGATCCCTCTCTCGCTCAGTATCCCTGAGCCTGATCCTGAGTTGGTCCCTCTCCCTCTCCAGATCCTGGATCTCATCTGCCTGGCCCTGGCAGATCTCCCTAAGCTCAATCAGCTCATCCTCCTCTGGATCCCCACCCTTTGCCTCTGCTTGTGGCTCTCCCTCTGCGGGTGCCTGCTCCTGTACCTATCCCTGTACCTGTACTAGTGCCTGAATGGGTACCTGTCTCGGTACATGCCTAGGTCCCTGTACCTGTCTCCATCCCTGCTCCTGTGCCTATACTGGCACCTGTCCCTATCTTTGTCCCTGTGCTCTAGGACCCTGTGCTGCTGGTACCTGCAGGGGCAATCCACCGTGACCCCTCACCACCTGGGCCTGTCCCTCCTGTCCACCCTCCCTCTGAGGTGCCACCCTCCTCTCCCCAACTACTCCCCTCCACCTCCGTCGGCCTCAGCCCCCATCACCCCCACCATCATCATCATCATCTCCTCCTCCATCTCCCTCCAGTAGCTCTCCTGGATCTTTCAATCGAGGGAATGGATGCTCGGCCCAATATGCTAAATACTCTGTATCCATCCCAGCGTCCTTGATCTCTGGCCACATATCCCAGGGTAGGGGCACCATCTCTGCCAGTTGTGTCAGTGCCTGATCATATGACAATAAAGGCCCGAACTGCGCCCGATCCCTAACTATACGGGCATACATACCCGAGCCTCGTGGCATCCTCTGGATCCTACCATACTACCTACATACTCTATCCACTAGCTATCTCTCTAGTATATAGGGCATCCGCCCAATCAGATACCTACTCCGGAAGGTGTAAGGCAGCTCCACTGCATCATTCTCCCACTCCTCACATCCCAGATATGGCCTCCAGATGACTACGTCAATGTCATCTATCACTCGCCGCCAATGCTCTAACCTGCCAATCCGTGGCTGCGAAGTGATCATGTCATACAGATGAACAAAACTCCATCCATGACCTCTCCCTCTGAAATGTATCGACTGCGTGATAGGCAGATGCTCGTATGCCCAAACCTACAGTAGTGTCACTCCACAGCCCAGTCCCATTGATCCATGGTATACAAACTGGTGAAGCTCATAATATAGGTGGGCCAACACACATGGACCCCACGCATATCTGGTGTGTTGCGTCACCAATATCTCTAGTGCTTCTCCCCAGCCCACTGCCAACCCCCGTGTCGCCCTGTCCGGACACAGGAACCCACTGATAGCTCCTCCAATCATAGCTGGCAAAGCTAACCCTATCACGGTCATGGTGTCCCATGCCACATGTCCTACTCTCATCTCTAGGCTGGGATCCTGAAACACCTATCTCAAAGCCTCTCTGTCTTCGTCGCGATCATATGGAATCAGATCTCCATCAATCGGTATATGCAGAATCCTGTAAACATCCTCGAGAGTGACTGTCATCTCACCCATTGGCAAATGAAAAGTGCAAGTCTCTGAATGCCATCTCTCGGCCAGCGCAGTCAGCAAACCCATGTTTGCCCGAAACTCTGGCACATACAACACGTGTCTCAAACCCATCTCCTCGATGGCAGCTCTATCCTGAAATGACAACTCCGGTCACAACCTCTGTGTCAACAAGAATCTCTCCCGTGACTCTAACATAGGCAAATACTCCTGCAGTCAAACAAATCAATCATGTCAGTCATGGTGGCATTCACTGTTCATCACAAAATGCTACTTGCTATCTAAATGCATATGGTTATCTATCTTAGTGACACTCACTGTTCATCACAAAGTCTTGCTATCTATCCTAGTAGTGCTCCCTGTTCATCACAAAGTACTACGTGTGTGACATTCCCTGTTCATCACAAAATGTTACTCACATTTTGCACTCCCTATTCATCACAAAGTGCTACTCATATTTCAGTACTCCCTGTTCATCACAAAGTGCCTTGATCTATCCTACTCTTCCTAAAGGACTTGCTTGAGTGTATCCTCTCAGTAACTTATCCAATCGACAACGTATGTTCATCACAGAACTACTGATTTGACCTAGAAGATAGAACCTTGCATTTTTCAGACATAAACACGTTTCTAACTCACAAACGTGCCTATTGACTGCACAAGCATGCCTAAACAACATAGATGCGCCTGTTTGACATAAACGTGCCTACATTATCCACAAACGTGACTTTGCAACATAAACGCCCCTGAAGGACGTAGACGCGCCGCATCTGGCACAAATGCGGTTCCAGACACAGACATGCCTGGCACCGACACAGACGCGCCTGTCGGACACAGACGTGCCCGACACCGACGCAGATGCAGTTTCCCAATTTTTGCATTTTTTGCACCCTACTTCTAAGCGCATTTATTGCTCTATTCGACATGCATTTATGACAAAAGAAAATGCATCAAAGTACGAGGAGGTTTGGTGGTACTTACCAGCTCTCCTGCCTCTGCTGGTCTCTGAAATCGGCGAACGCGGTCGAATCTGTGTACGAAAGCCATCGCTGCTGACTACTGCTGCTCTTTTTCTCGCTCTGCACTGTGATCTCGTGAGGGTGTAGATGACAATGAGGATGTCTTTTTCCCGTGGTCTATCTTATAGCCTACCCTAGCCCTCGCATTCATTTCTCGAGTCAGTATTCGTTCATCCTGTGACTTTGTCACTTTATTCGGTCAATCCATTCTAGCCTTTCTTTCTTATCGAGAGATTGTCTGCAATCTTTTCAGACATTTTCATCCAATCTCTCGAGGGGGCATATTATTCCCATTCTGGGGCAACTCTGTATCAGTTCATCTTATCTTCTTTGAAACAACGCGACAAGCCGCATTGTCTCAAAGAGGGGCAAAATGTAGACACTCAAAATTGTCATGTCTAATTAAATAAATATTGTATTTATTTAATTATCTAAGCCTAATTCTTCTATTAATTAAATAAATCTTTATTTATTTAATTAATTCATTTATCCTCTTCTAGCCTTATTTCTCATTTAAATAAATACATTTATTTATTTAAATTATCCTTTTCCTAAATTAAATAAATATTTTATTTATTTAATTATCCCACTTCTTCTATTAATTAAATAAATCTTTATTTATTTAATTAATTCATTAGCCTTTTCTACTTATGACACATGTCATTCATCTCTTAATTCATACACTACCTACCTCTTTCATTATTTTGGTATTTCTTCTACCTACCCTCTAATCCTAGCCGACCTCTTTTTTTTACACCTCTCAATCTTATCCCTCCATTTCATATTGTGTCTTCTATTTAAGGAGATGCTTCCTTCATTATTAAACCCTAATGATGCACCCTAACAACTTGATCAATTGGCTACACTATGATTCTACTTGCAACCACATTCCGTTCTTTGTTGAGCTCTTGTGCACATAAAATCTGAGAGCAAATATATCAAGCAAGATCAATGGAGATAGGAAGAATGGAGATCAAAACCCTATTGGACATGTGATGGTATAATCTTTGTGATTTTGTTTTATTTGCATTGTCTTAAGTAATCTTCATATGTTATGGTGGATCTTTGTTGTTGTTAGGCTAGGGTTTGGTGGTTGAATTCATTTAGCCTTTCAATATTGTTATTATTGTTATCCATTTTCACCATATACACTAATTATTCCTTTAATTGATTAAATAATTCTTTAATTCTTTAATTAATTTAATTAATCTTATTCTTCTATTTCATATTTCCTCATAATCTTACTAATTATTCTATTTTTATTTTATCATTATTTAATCATTTTAATCATTTTCTAAATTTTTTTTTTTTTTGATCGATAAAAGGCCGTAGCCAACATTTTATTATTTTTATGAAAATATTACATCTCCATTCAGTGTGGGCACCGGTAGGAAAGAATGGAGATAAGAAAACCTCCGGTCTTGCCCAGATCCCTTCTGGAATCAGAAATTATAAATAACTGTACATTTTTACAAATCCTCATCTGAGGATGTAGGCAGACATAATAAGACATTTAAGATTCTATCCGTACATAATATCATTCAGCACTTTCCGGCTGGATCCATCTTCTCATATATGGCTAATCCACAAATGCTTTGATCATAAACTTTGTCCTGTTTCCCGAATCTGCAAAATCTTAGCGACATACTTTGCCAGATTGTTAGTAGCATAGTAAACTTAATAAATTGCATCGATCATTCAAAGAATAATAACATCTTTCAAATAATGTAAGAGGATTATAGCCTGGATACCCCTTAGCTTGAAACCATCCTACCCCTTTGGGTTTCAAATTAAGAGATTATCCAGGCTACAATTCTGCCTACAGCTGGAAAGAATCAATTTCTATCAGATTCTTAAATACATTAAATTCTGCAAAAATCAGTTCTCCAAAACCTGATCATAAAAAATAAATATTTTCTTATGCATATGTCTGTGTCTTTAAATGCCAATATGCACAATAATCTATCATTGAAACTGCCATGATCCTGAGAATATACAGATGCACATAGAAAAAAATAGGCCTGGGAAAAGAAGTGAAACCACAGAAGAACCGAGAAATGGACCAGAGATTTATTGTAAATAAAACCAACTAAAATATGAATCCATATCTAAATCTTGGATTACCTCTACTGCCCTCCTCAAAACCTCACCATAAATCTGTCACCCATACCTCAATCATTTGAAAGAACCCGAAAGAACCCCTCATGAAGGATCCAGGATACCTCAAAATCAAGTTGTGTTGGATGCTAAGAAATTCTGAAACAACCTCTACTGACATGCAAACATCGAGACAGAAACCATCATTAACTGTCCCACGTTAAAACAAGGTTGATAACCTCAGTTAGAGTTGTTACCAGCTCTAACCGATATGTAGGAACTAGAGAACCAAGTGTTAAAAAACCAGTAGCCATGGCTCAAGGACATAATGACTGGCAGACCCAGCTTATCATTACAAGAAGAGATTTAATTTGCATTGAATTCTATCCCTTCGCTGTCCAGGGCAGACTTATCACCGTTTACATGCATTGGAGGAATAACCTGTAGGAGTCAGAACAGAGAAACCAGACATTTACCAATCACCTCTTAACACGACTGAAACACCCCTGGCACCTACCCACCGAATGGTAGTCAAGGACTCGGAAATTAGAAATCAAGCATATATTAAGGTTCAGATATAGATATATATAAATATATATATATATTTATATATATACATACTCATATATATATAGATTCTGTATATATATATGTATATATGCGTGTGTGTGAATATGAGGTTTTCTAATTACACCCACACATACACACACATATACATATATATATGAGGAAATATATATATGTATATATATATACTATTGTATATATATACACATATCTATATATATGGACATATATATATATATGTATATATTTATAAATATAAGAACCATCCGATGAGAATGGGACTGTCTATGAATATATACACATATATATATATCCATGTGAGAACATATATATATATATATATCGGAATCTTAGTATACCAAAATGTTGAAGTAAGGAGACTGTGGCCACCCTTCCTAGAGTTTATAAATGAGGAACAAGGAGAGGATTTGGAGAGGAGTGATATGAAGGGGTATTGCGGACATCACCTAAAATATCCATGGGGCAATCCATTCTAAAGACATACGAATTACCATCTACCCCTAAATTGGCTAACTTGTCTGCAATAGTGTTGCCTTCCCTATAAATATGATTGACCGAAGTTTCCTCAAAGTATTTGATCAAGTCCAAAATACTTTTTAGTTCCGCTTGCAATTTCCAGTTTGACACTACCCTAGTCCTGACTGCATTTATAGTTAACGATGAATCCCCCTCAATTTCCAGATATTTTATCCCAAGTGATTTGGCTAAAATCAATCCCTCCCGTAACGCTGAGAACTCAGCCATGTTATTCGAGGCCCAGCCAATAGGCTTGTTAATGCTAGCAATTAGTACACCGTTATCTTGGTGAATTGCACACCCTATACCTGCTATACCAGGATTTCCATGAGAGGCACCATCAAAATTAAGCTTAGCCCAGCCCTTTCAGGGGGGAGTCCACTTTGTTAGCTTCCTTTCTATCTCAGCCTATTCACCTCCACTTCCCATAAACGGGGGAATTATCAAACCCATCCATTTAGATCGAAGAACCTCATCCCATCTGGTTAAATTATTAGTCTTTCCCTGGGTATGTCTTAGTTTATTATTGATTTTTTCCACAATTGTTGCCTCGATCTTATTTAGAAGGGATTCTACCCTCAATTTTGATTCTTTAAAGATCCGCCTGTTTCTCTCCTTCCATATTTCCCATATGAGGATTGTCGGTGCTATTTGCCATACTAAGTGGTATATATCCTTTGTGAAGGGAGGTTGCCAGCTAATCAGCCACTCTGAAATATCCCTCGGTCTCGGAGTCGGCCAACCGAGGCTTGAGCAAAGCCAATCCCAACATCTCTAACTGAAACTACAACTAAGAAGCAGGTGGTCCACATTTTCTTCCTCGGATTCGCATAGAGGGCATCTCGATGGTCCCATGAATCCTAATTTCAAGAACCAATCTGATGTAAGAATCCTCTTCTGGGAAGCTGCCCATGAGAAGATGCCAGCTTTGGGAAGACCCACGTTATTCCAGCAAAGGCTAATCGGAATATTAGGATTGGTTACAGCTCTTCTGAGTTTTAAAAGTGAGTAACCTTCTTTGGCTTTATAAATGCCCGAAGAACTACCAGCCCAAATTATCCTGTCTTTCCCATTATGTAATGAAAAATGCCTATTCCTCAAATTATTCCAGAGGGTTTCCTTGTCTGCATTTGTCAAGTTCATCTCATCAAGGGGTTTCCACTCCCAACCCAATGCAGGGTCATTGGAAACCAGCTTGATATAATCCTTGACATACCTGCCCTTGTTTGATTTACAATGTTCAATACCTTCTACGCTTATTCCAGTTTTGTCAAGGGCAGAATAACCCCCCCACGAGTCTTCCCAGAACAATGCCTCAGAACCATCCGCAATATCCCAAGTCAAATAGTCTCTGATCACCTCTCTACATTCTAACATAAAATTCCAGACTTTGATCATTTTCTAAATATTAATTAAATATTTATTATTTAATTAATTCTAATTAATTCCCCAATTTAAATAATCTTTATTATTTAAATAAATTAATTCTCAATTTCTATCTCTAATCATTTAATCATTCAACCCTCTTCTAAACATTAATTAAATATTTATTATTGAATTAATTATGATTTAATCCTTTAAATTAAATAATCTTTATTATTTAATTAAATTCCATTCCTAAATAATTAAATAGTTTCTTTAAATTATTTAATTAACTAATTAATTCTTCATTTCCAAATCCCCAAATTCTAATTTCATTTAATTTCATATTCTTCTAATTTCTTCCAAATTCAATTACATGTGCATGATTTCAAAAACCAAATTGAAAATCAAAGTCAAGTTCTAAATATATTCAAATACTAAATTGAATTAATAAATTCAATTATTTGAATAAATATCATGCAAAGATTAAATTGAAATCTAAATCTAAATGCAAGCACATGCTAAATTAATTAATTCAATCAATTAATTAATTAAATCATTTATCTGTTCAACTTCTATTTCCATCTTTCAGTTAGCTTTTTCTAAATTAAGCTTTCTTTGTCATCCTCTTTGTTTCCTCCAATCATTCTTTTCCTTCCTTCAGTCAGCTTTTTCTCAATCAATTGACTCAATTAATCTATTCAATCTATTGAGTTTCACTCCTATAATCAGTAGTTCAACTATCCATTTTCATTTGAGCTCACCTGAGTTCCACCTCTTGATCAATATGTTCCACTTTTCAATCAATCTTCTCCAATTTTCTATAATTTGAGCATCCAATCTCCATTTTCAATAATCACGAACTTCGAATCTTTGTGTCACTTGCAGGTTACTAGCGCAATATCTGAGAGCCATCATACCACAGAGAAGAGAAGAGTAATGGAAGAAATATCCAATCTTGGAATAGGGAGTTTGATTTGAATTAGATTGATTTGATTTATAATTCCTATTTGCTTGATATTGCATTATTTCATTGTCTTGTTTGTTAGATTCTTTGATTAGTTAGGGATTCATGATTTCCCTTTTGATTTCTAATTGATTATTGTTAATAAGATGAATTTTACATGCATACATTTTGGTGAACCCGACGTGAAACACAACTAACTTACCTTCTCTATTCTCTGTGTAATTTTACAGGTCGTACAGATTTTTTCTTTTTTTTTTATAGATTTCGCATGGATTTTGAGAACAGATATTTCATCATGCAATCACAATAACATCATCCCACAATTGCATAGACAACATCACGCATTCGACCCCTCAGGGTCATGCATTCACTCTGACAGGGTTACGCAATAACCTTGTTTAGATTCACGCAATCACCCTTTTCGGATTACGCATTCGCAGGGAAAACTTTTATCTAATTTTTTATTCTATCTGTTATTTTGTCTATCTAATTCTGTCTCAAATTGGGTTAATCTGGGATCAAATTTCTTTTATTTCCTAATTTGATTATAAATTTTATGGCAAGAAAAGTACAGTTCAGGATTTCAGGTGTGAGAAGGATGAAACAACAAAGAATAGAAGCCAAACGCTATCAAAAGGTTCTCCAGGCAGAAAAATTGATACAAGATTCGGAAGAGCAACTGGCTTTTGATAGATATAATAGCTTAGTTCTTTCTTATCAAGTTAAATATGATCTAATCAATATAGAATGGATCATGAGAGATTTGGCTAGGGCTTCCCAATTGGTTTTGTAGGTTCCTGATTGGGTTTAGTTTTCTTTTATTTTTTAGTTTTTAACTTTTGTTGTTATCTGCCTGTCTATCACACAATTGACCTATTGTTTCTATGCAATTGATCAATCATCATCACACATTCTATCTATCAGAATTATGCATTCTTTCTATCAGGTTCACTCATTTGATCTGTAAGTATCAGGCAATCACACAAGTAGGATTACGCATTCATTTTTGTCAAATTTTCAATTTTTGTTTTCTGTTGGTTGGACTTTACTACTAATCTTTTGTTTACAGCCTATGGTAGATTTGCAGAGAGGATTAGATTAGTATTTTTTCATGCATCACCTCACACTTCATTTTTTGGTGCTTAAAATCAACAATAGTTAAAATGGACATGCATGGACAATCTCACACTTTGTTGTTGGTGCTTAAAATGAACATGGGCTAAAATTGACATGCATGTATCCTCACACTTGGTCTTTTGGTGCTCAAAATCAACAAATGGTTAAAATTGACATGTATGCCTTCATATTTTGACTTGGTGTTTAAAATAGACATGCACATGCATATCTAACACCTAAATTTGGGCTATAAAACAAGTGTGAATCAGGCTGCATTAGATTAAATCATTTTTCTTTTTCTTAAGGTAAAGAATTTTTATTGTGTTTGGGGTGGACCTATTGTTGCACTAACTAACTTTCCACCCGCCTTAGGGGTCTTGGGAGAAAGGAGGAAGGTGACAACGACATCCAAATTTTTATTTTATTCTATGTAGTTAAGGGTATCTTTGACTGGGGATTTCATCACCCCACAGAGGTACTTCAAATTGGGATGTGTTGGGGATATCATCTCTCCCAACGTACTCTTGAGCAGGTTTTTTGAGCCGCTATATAAATATACTGGTCACGTGGCTAGATTGTTGAGTGAATTCAACATATGTGGGGGCCTTCCCTGCATTGATAAGATCAACTAAATTCTTAAGTGGTTTGCTTTGAGAATCCTTTGTTGGATCGGGACCCCTCGAAACCTTATACTAAGAACCAATTTAGTTGCCAAAAATCCTACATTTAGTGATTCTGGGAGTGCAGATCATACCCCATAGATACCCTTCATATACCTTACACTATGATATAGGAATCCATTGGCTATAAGATCTTTGGATCTTTGAGGTAAGAGAGACTAGCATGCCCGAGAAGTGGGTGTCATGGAGTGGATCCAGCGTTGCCAAACTCTCTATTTGTTCATTTTCTTTCAGTATTTTATTGTAAGGGCCTCATCTGAATGGTGTCCACTATCTAGCCTAAGATTGTATTCTGTGCTTTTTTATGTATCATTGTGCTAGACAAGTATTGAGTAAGTCCCTTGGGCTATTTTAGGCCCTATCCCACGTATCTCTGAATTTTCCGAGATTGTTTGAAAATTGAGTCTATTAGCTATACATACCTACCAGCAATTGTTCTCAAATTTGTAAAACTACAAAACATTGTCCCACATATGAAGTTATAGAAAACAAAGTCCATTTTGAAACCAAAACTCAAAAGTCCTTACATACTTGTGACCCTAGGCTGTCTTTTGCATAGTCCCACTTACATCCTCATTATCATCCTATGTCTTTTACATAGTCCCACTTACATCCTCATTATCATCCTGCGTCTTTTGCATAGTCCCACTTATGTCCTCATTATCATCCTACGTCTTTTGCATAGTCTCACTTACGTCCTCATTATCGTCCTACGTCTTTTACATAGTCCCACTTATGTCCACATTATCATCCATATTAGTTACATAGTCCTACATTATCATATATGTTGTCATCTAGACCTCATATATGTCTACATTCACTGTCAGTTATAGATTCATAGCATGTGTCTTCATGGATCTCCTAGGTGATGGTTTGCTCCCCTTTGAGCAGCCTAATTTAGTTCCAAATGATGGTCAACGAGAAATCATTGATGGTCTAGCTAACTTAGCTTGGGACTTAAGAAGAAGCGCACATCAATATATAGGAGTCATACACAAGATAAACATTGAGTCTAATATTTCCCATAGAATTCATAGAGAGATTAAGGTTGAATGACTTAGTCAAGAAATGGAAAGACTTGCATTAGAGAAATCTAGAGATGCTCAACAGGTCTCACATAAAAATTCTCAATAGAGAGTCTATTATAGCCTTGCATACCTCATATTTACATCTACAGTCTAGTGTTAAGTCGTCATCTTGCATAGAACCACCCTCATATAATCAATTTCAGATGCTCATCACAAGGTCACAAAAAGAGAAAGGAGTAATGGACCCAAACGACACACAGTCTATAAACCCTTCTTGGAATATGGACATATCAATAGGTCAACACTCAGGTACATAGACAATGTCCACCCTAAATGAATTACAATAGCATTTGACAAAGGAAGAAATTGAGTCCACTCAACAAGACCCACATGTCCTCATGATCCTAGATGCACTTATACATAGCGATAGGGAGAAGTATCTTTCATTGTTAATACAAAATGAGGCAAAACTACTTGAGGATTTTGATGTCACAAAGATTTTACCACTAGGAAAAACTTTAGGTCAAGATAATAGTCAAAACACCACCCATGACACAAATACAAACAACAACCTCCAGTCTTCCTCAAAACATACCTATCCAAACAAATGTCAATACAAATGCAGACTTTCAAACAAGTGTGTCATCCTCAGTGATCAATGTTAGTATACCATCACAAAGCATACCGATAATATCAAGTGTCTCAGTTCCTATTCAAACACAAACAACAAGTGCAACCCAACCTCTAGGTTCCTATTCTATGGGATCCACATATAGTCATCAAAATGCAAATATAGGTCTTTCCAATACCACAAGTACAATTCAACCAAACATGGGTTCGTATATCACCTATTTCATAGTACCTAGTGGAATGCACAACATGCAAAGTTATAATCTTGGTACCTTCCAACAACCTCCTAGTTATGCAACCACAAATCCTTTTGTGGGACATACACAAACACAAGGTCTACCTTTGACACTAACATTTATTCTGGCACAGCAAATATATAATTTTCTACAACAAATGACAACCATGCAAACCGGTAATGACAAGAAAAGCTACACAATGTAGGATCTAGATCCTTATCCATTTGATCACACATTATACATGCCGCCTTTCCTGCAACATTTTGAAATGCCCAAATTTGATAGATATTGAGGGAAGGTCGATACTAGAGATCATATCAGAGAATTTTTTATGGCATGTATAGAAGTTGCCTTAGAAGATACTTATTTAATGAGACTATTTCCCTTAAAGTCTGGGAGGTCTAGCTTTATAGTGGTTTTCACATTTACCACCAACCATCACATCATGGGGAGAATTAGCTGAACAATTTATTGCAAACTTCTCACACAAAATTCACACCCCAGTTACTTTGATGGATTTATGTGCCACTAGACAATATGAGAATGAAACATTTGCATCCTTCATACAATGATGGAGGGCTCTCTATAGTAGGTGCAAGACAGTTATCCCAGAAACAGAGCAAGTGGACATGTTCATAGAAAACTTGATTCCCAAGATTAAATATCTGATACAAATGCAATGTTTAACCACATTCAAACAAATGACAGAAAAGGCTATCAAATGTGAGAAGGGACTAGTATAACAAGGTCTTACTAAGTATGGCAACACCAACAACAATGACAAATCCAAGTTTTGGTTGAAAAACAAAAATGTGACCAATGATGGTATTGTAGATGCCAGAACAATAAACATAACTCAACCCATTTTATCTTTGGGAATGAGTCAGTCATCTAATCCACATATAAGGAATAAAAAAATCTCAACAAATGTAAATGCTACACAAAACATTAACACAAATACCCTAGGGTAAATGCTCCAAGGAGAAATTATACACCCCTAGGAGAACGTGTTGATTCAGCGCTCAAAAAGTTAATACAAACAAACATGATCACTTTACCTAAAGTAAGAGTGTATGAACCAGGTCCTTTCAAACCCACATGGTGGAATAATAATGATTTTTGCAATTATCATCGGACTAAAGGTCACAAAACAACAAGTTGCTACAAATTAAAAAACTTGGTCCAGGATATGATAGACCAAGGAGACATCACAATTGATACTGATAAAACCTCAGCAAACACAAATCATACAATTTTTAAGGACCCTTTTGTTAAGAATGACAAAGGGAAAGCTACCACATTAGGTACCCAAGACAATACAACTAACTACACAAAGGTCTCATACGAATACACTATTCATGCCATTAGCTCAGGAGATATAGCAAACAATGATTCACAAGAAACACTTGATCAATATGACCAATATCAAGACACTCATAGAGATGATAACCAAATTTACATGATATCAGAGGCATCGAAGTACGATGATGATAGAAATCTTTGTCTCAGGGACTGGGGGCATGATCTTGACCATCTCACTTAGGTTGTTTTGAAGATGAACTCATAGAACATATCATGGATGTCAAACATACACATAAAGACTATGAAGAGGGATTTAACCTAAATCTTGATAAAAAAACCTATGAGACAAACAAATCTTGTAACTCAAATGATATAGTCGCTAAAATCACCATAACTCCTAGAGACAGAGACTATGCAGTAGTTACTCGCAGATCAAAGATAACTTTACAAGGAATACCACAAAATCAACCACTAGCAATAGGGACTTACAATGTTGTTGATAAACTTAAGAAAACTCCAACACAAATATCATTATTCAAACTATTGTGTATTTCACCCACTCATAGAGCTATACTAGACAAAGTACTTCAAGATTTGGTAGTGGACAAAGATATAGATGAAAATGCCTTCCAGTCTATGGTGGGAAATCTGACACAAGGCACATGTATTGCATTCAGAGAACAAGATAATCCTAGTGATAGACTGCTTCATAACGACCCACTACATCTGGAAGCTTACATTTATAAGAGAAGAATCAAAAGAGTAATCATAGATGGGGGATCCAGACTCAACATGTACTTTAAAGCTGGTCAAAGCACTAGGATATTCTAAACTTCACATTGATTCTTCCAAGAGGATAAATATCAAGGCTTACGATGATGAAGAACATCCATCAAAAGGCATTGTAACATTACCTTTACAAGTAGGACCTATAACGACAGAGGTCTCTTTTCATGTCTTGGATAGAGAACTAGGATATAACATGTTATTAGGTTTCCCATGGATCCACACCATGCAAGCAGTACCATCCACATTTCATAAGTGTGTCAAATTCCCATACAATGGTATTGAAATCACCATAAAGGGTGATACAAACCCATTCCAACATTGCAATTACTTGAAAGATAGTGTGGACAATCAAGTACCTATCGATCACGCCACACCTCTCACTACATAATTGGAAACATTACAGATCACAGAAACAAAAAAGGATATGCCTACAACATCCTCCTTACAAATAAAAGATATGGGTTGTGGAGAGTACTCTATTGCAAATACTTTAAGTGGGAGATAGTTGTGTCTTTCTCCTAAGTCCTTTGGGTTACCTCACACTATAGTGCAAAAATAGGACAAAGGAAAAGAAATTGTCAGATACACAGACTCATGCTCTTTCATTAGATGGGGTGACTTACAAGAAGAAACCCTGAATGAAGATGTTAACCATTGGATATATAAAGAAGAATATCACATGATGATACCTAGAATACCCACATATTAGTATTGGAATGGATTCAAAATACTCCAGAGACATGGATATGATGGTACCATAGGCCTTGGGTTGTAGAAACAAGGAAGACTAGAACCTGTTGTTCCTAATGATAATCCAGGGAATCAAGGATTGGGATGTAAGCATGTACAACATATTAGAGAAGCAAGATAGCATACCCTTGATATATTAAATCAACCAAGGAAACTATCAGATTACATATCACAAAGGGATTTGTCCACACAGGCACTCCCATCTGCATCTCAAACAAGTAATCAGGTACCTACATCACCTAGTGCAGAATCAGATGGAGAAGACATGAGGCAACTCCTGCAAGATCCTACTACTGAGTTACAAAATGTTGCAGTTGTTGACACAATAGTACAGGCTAATATGGCAATAGATGTAGGTTTACCACCAGCACCCAAATCCCATCCATGGTTATTGTCACTAATTCTACCACGAGAAACAACTCAGGCTCAACCTAATGAAACAGATGAAGAAAGATTGTAAAGACTTATACCAGGCTTAAGAAGGGTAACTAATGTCCAAAGAAGACCAGTCAATCTACAACAGAATTAGAAGCAGGAACAAGAAGAAATAAGTGATAACATCTCATATGATGAAACATATATTGAAAGTGAGACAGACTCTCATGATTATGAATTCTTATCACTCCATGATTCTAGCCCAGCCGAAAGTGTAATATAAAGGTATCAAATAAAGCTTATATAGGATGAAAATACACAAAGTCATTCAAACAATCAAGTCTTCATTTTATCAGAGTCTACTAAAGAAGGGAATAATGATTTACCCTAAGTGAATTCACACTTGATTGATTGGGGGAAAGAAGGAAAACCAATGATGGATTGGTTTTAAAATGACGAAGCAATTTTAGAATTTCTAGGAGTCAGAGAAGGATTTCCACAAGGTGATCACAAAGCAGGGTTTGTTGTAGACTTGAATAGAACAACATACTTTGGAGAAGAGAGTTCTTCTACAACAAAAGATAAGGATAAAACTACCCATAATGGCAAGAGTGACTTGGGTAATCTTCCTAGGGAAAGAGAAAGTTTAGCATTACTTACAAAGGAAACAGAAGAAGTAAACATAGCAGAAGGGGAGGTTGTACATAACATCCATCTGACAAAATCACTAAGCAAAGAAGAAAAAGACATATTCATTCATTTTTTCAAGAAACGACCTATCAAATTTGCTTGGTCCTATTCAGACATGCCGGGATTAGACTCTAAATTAGTGTTGCATCACTTACCTTTGATACCGAGAGTTAAACCTTACAAGCAAAAATTGAGAAAAATGAATCCAAGTATCACATTACTGGTTAAAATAGAACTACAAAAGTTGTTGGATGTAGGTTTTATTAGAACTATTGACTATGCAGAATGGATATCCAACCTGGTACCTATGACTAAACCCATAGGAGGCATAAGAATTTGAACGGATTATCAGGATCTAAATAAAGCTTGTCCTAAGGATGACTTCTCACTACCAAATATTGATATGATAGTTGACCTAACAGCTAGAAATGAGATGCTATCCTTAATGGATGGTTTTTCAAGATACAACCAGATTAAAATTGCACTAGAAGATCAACATAAAATGGCCTTTATATGCCCATGGGGAACATACTCCTGGAATGTGATGCCATTTGGTCTCAAAAATGTTGGAGCAACATATCAAAGAGCCATGACAACATTGTTTCATGACATGATCCACAACATAATGGACGATTACGTGGATGATATATTGGCTAAATCACAAACAAGAGAAAGTCACCTTGCAATTCTTACACAAATATTTGATCAGTTGGAATAGTATAATGTCAGATTAAACCCGAAGAAGTGTTTGTTTGGCATAACAATAGGTAAACTGTTAGGGTTTCCAAGGTCAAGGCAATCATTGATATGCAACCTCCATCAACACTTAAACAACTCAAAGGGTTACAAGGAAGACTGCAATCCATAAGGAGATTCATAGCATAGTTGGTAGATAAGTGTCACCCATTCCAGAATTTACTTTTACTCAGGAAAGGAGTTACTTTTAAATGGACAGAACAATGCTAGGAAGCTTTCCAAGCTCTGAAAGATTATTTTTGAACACACCAGTGTTAATGTCTCCTACTCCAGGAAAACCTCTATTGTTATACATATCAGCAACAAACTTAGCTCTAGGAGCTCTATTGGCACAACATGACAAAAATGGAAAACAAAGAGCCATTTATTATATAAGTAGGACTTATTGGCAAATGCACACTCTAATGAGAAATTCTAGGTGATTGAAGGTTTTTTCATTGATGGAAACCTTGCAATCATATGATACCAGCAAGACAAATATACCGGCACCAGCAATGACAAACTCTACACCGGAACACAGAACACCGACAGTGAAAGCAAGGATACCGACACCTTGGCCGACTTCAATTTTGCTTAAATGTATTTTGTAATTAATTGTAAAATCATTGTAAGACGACATGGCAAGTTGTAATATGACTCATATATGTATGAGATCATTGTAGATCATTTTAGAAATAAGAAATGTGGAAAACTATGTAATAAGGAGATAGGCAAAATTATGTAGACCTAATATGTGAAATATTGGTTAAGGCTTTATGTTATAGCCGAGTTTAAATCGGTACTAAATCTAGCATAGCAGATGCTGAACTGAAGTAGTACAAGACATTGGATTAATATAATCCATTTTTGTAAGTCAGTGTGACTTCTTTTGTATTTAAGCAGTGAGCTCTAGGAACTTGGCCTTCCTGCATGTGCAGGCCCCTATTGTAAGAGTAATATTCCCTTATTGGCCAGTAAGAGAATATTGTGGGTCACAAATCCCACCAAGGTTTTTCCCACACTGGGTTTCTTCATTAAAATACTGTGTTATGGTGTGCTTCTCATGTGGTTGTTCTTATTCTTGTTTACTGCATTTTTTCTGGTTTACCGGTACACTATATTGATATGCTTTTCATGTTTTAAATCAAGTAAATTTATCAATCGGTTAGATACTGATTCACCTCCCCTCTCATTATCTTTGAGAATCCTAACAATTGATATCAGAGCCTGGTCCTCTATTTTTTAGAAGCCTAATAGCTTGAGGAAGATCTTGTTACCGGTAGAGATGGAAAACTTGAGAAAGCAATTGGAAACAACTCTTACAGACTATGATTCAGAAAAGGTGAATAATATCAAACTTGAAGATGATCTAAAGGCTGCACAAGATATTATTCAAGCACTTCAAGAAAATCTTACTATTGCAAGAAATAAGAGAAGAGAACTTTGTGAAAAAATGCAGAATAATGAAGATGAACAAGAAACTCTTAATGATCTCATGAACAAGATGAGACAAGAAAACAATTCATTGAAGAATGAGATGCAAGATATGACTATGAGATTTTGTAAAGAAAATGAAAATTGGAAGAAAAATGAAGAAGACTTGGTTAGAAGACTAAATGATGGTGGAAATGAAAACACAAGACTCAGCCATGAAAATGATATGTTGAAGACAGATTTGATGCATACACAAAATGACACAAATGAACTTATGAGATAGAAAGAAGTCTAGGAAAGAGAACTGACTACTGCAAATCAACACAAGGAGAAATTCAAGAAAAGTTCAGAAGAACTTGGTGAAATCCTGAAGAATCAGAAACCTAATGGTGATACAAATGGCCTTGGCTTTGAAACTGGTGAAAGCTCTGGTACTACAAACAATCATGATCATAGCAAACTGGTAAGATAACCTACTGCTTACAAATTTAATGGCAAATGCTTTAACTGTAACAAGTATGGTCATAGAGAAAATCAGTGTAGATCCAGAAATTATCAGAATACTAATACACCCACCAGTCAATGTTATAAATGCAACAAAGTTGGTCATAATTCAGAGAATTGCAGAATGAATGTAAGATGCTACGTTTGTGGAAGATTTGGACATTTATCTAATCAATGCAAAACACAAACTGGCATAGGATATGGGAAAGCTATTCAGAAAAACAATGTGACTTGTTATGCCTGTAAAAAGATTGGACATATTGCTAAATTTTGTAGAAGCAAGCCCTCACCAAAAAATAACAAAGGTCCTAGTTTGAAAGGTAAAGAAAAAGTTGAAGAGGTAAAGCAAGAATTCTCAAAAAAATGGATTAGAAAGTCAGATCAGAATGTTAATGGGAATACTCCTCCACTGACAGAACAAAGTAACACTCCACCAGCAGGAGATTCTTCATCTAACTCAAGAAAATTCTTTTGGGGGTTTAGCAACTAAATGAAAAACATGCTATTATTCCCTCGGTTGATGGTGAGAAGTTGAAATTACTTCTATACCGACAAATTATAAAGAAAGCGTTTTGGCTCCTTTTTCATTCACCGAGCATTAAAATTTTTGAGAGCGTGAAAATTCCCGAGCGAAGGTATTCCAAGTGAAGAAGTGAAGCAATCTATCAAGTCATTCATCCTTAAGGTAGAGTGAGGTATTTATAGCTATGGCATCTTCATCCACTCCTGAATTTATTACAAACCCTACTGTTGTTGAAGTTGTTAAGCGACCTAGACCCATTTTTTAGCTAGTTCCCGAAATACATAAGAAAGATGATAGCATAGGTGCATTCTCTCAAATCCCTAAAGGAGTAGTATATGTTGAAGATCCTAGAACATATATACATTGTCATATTGATGAACTAGGTGATGATGAAATTAAAAATATGTATAAGACTGTAATCTGTAATGATTTCGAAAATGTCAAACCTAAACATAAGATAGTAGAAATCCTAGGTTTCACTGAAATTCTTAGTATCCCGGATTTCCCCAAGGCTATCATAAGGATTGTGTTAAGAAGAGTACATGGTGAATTTTTTTGGTTAGACTCTATTCATAAAATCACAAAAGAAGCAGTAAAAGCAGTAACAGGGTTACCCTCCACCGGCAACAGACCTGACAAAACTAAGAAGGTCTCAAATGACTTAGTGACAAACCTAACCGGTACAACATTTGATAAGAGATCTCTAAGGGTAAATGATGTAAAGGATATAAATGTCAAATTTATTAGTATGATCTTAGGCTGTAAGGTTGCACATGCAAATAGGTTAAACTCAGTTTCTAGCATATGTATCAAGAGTGCCTATGATATGGTAAATGATAGTGCAAGGATAGACATATGTGAATGGCTTAAAGATGAGTTTATAGACAATCTAGGAAAGATCAAAAGAGACAAGAAAGGAACATTCTGATTTGGAAACTTACTTGTTTGTTTGATGCTATACATAACCAAACAAGTACCCAGTATTGGTGCTAGAGATTTTGGATTTGATATCACAAGCTATTGTGGATAAGTATCAAAAGGAAATTTGTTTTGTGATAAAGAAAGATGAAATTTGGATGGAGGTAGTTATCCCTAGAACCATCTGGGTAATTGAAATGGGCTATGAGACAAATGATAACATCATAGAAACATATGCAAAAGCCCTCCTTGAAGCTCCAAAGGAACTGAAAGAGAAAGTTTTTGGAAATGCTGAAACAATAGAAAGTGAAATTCAATCTAGAAAAAGGGTTAAGAAGGTTGAAGCAACTGTAAGGAAAGGAACCCAACAGGAAAAAGCAATTAAGGAAGATGTGCTAAAAAAAACTAGTATAACTGAAAGTGAGTTGGAATCACTTCAACCGAAAAATCACCTTTCACCGGTTGGAACTTCTTCTGAGAGTGATATACTGGCAGTATTCAAAAGGGTTGAAAGGAAAAGAAAACCCTCACTGATACCCTCTCCTACACCTAAAAGGACAAGATAGAAGCAATAGGCAGTAAGGCATCCAACAAAGAAAATGACTCCTAAGAAGAAGGTAAAACAAACTATTGCTCCTATTGACAAACTTCTTAGCGAAATAGCTGAGGATGGTAAGCTGAAAAATATCAATAAATTGTACAAAACACTATCACCTGATGATAAGGAAAGCATAGAGAACAGTGTAATCTTACACTTAGACATATACAAGAAATTCTTAATGGAAGTTGTTGATGAAATTCCAAATGACTTGTATAGAAGATTAGAAGCTAGAAGATTATCTATTGTTGAACTAGATAATAAGATTAAGATTGAAAAATTACTAGCAATGTATCTAGTTAACTCACTTGATGAAATAGACAAATTAATCATTGAGGCTCACCGGCATGTAGCACTTATGGCAAGCAGAGTAAAGGAAGTTTATGAGGAAACTGCTGATGGATGGGATATTTTCTTTGTGGAGAAAGAAAAAGAGGAAGAATTAATCAAACCTAAAACTATCAAAGTATATCAAAAGGATAGAGATAAGGGTAAAGGTAAGGTTGGTGGACCACCAAGTTTAAAAATAACTAACAATATGCCCCCACCTCATTCAGATACTCCACTTGTAGATATCACTAAAAATCAACCAACCACTGAAAGTATGGAGACTCCAGTAGAAGACACAAACCCTGAATCATAAATTTTGTATATAGTAAATGTAGATACATAGGAAGTTAATGTCATGGTTGATAGAGAAACCACTGAGGATAAGGAGAAAGATGTGACTACTGAGTCACCGGCTGCAAAGGTTGAGTTAAACATAGAAAAACCTTCACAGGCAGAGCAACCGATAGAGGATACCACTGAGAAACCGGTAGATACAATAGATAAAACATCTGAAGAACTGGTTAAGGAAAGTTCTGAGGTACAGACCGAGATTACATCTGAGAAACTAGTAACTAAAAACTCAAAGAAAATGTTTGAGACACAATTAGAGAAACCCAAATAGGTACAGGTTGAAGCACAGGTACAAACAGAGACAGTGCCACTGGCCCAAACTGAAAAGCCTAAAATTTTGTTTGTGGAAATGCAAACTCAGATTGACCTACCAGAGGTCAAACCAAGCAAGGAAATAACCACCACTGGTAGCATGGCTATTGTAAAATCTGTTGGACAGACATCTGGTACAGCTATGACAGAATTCAGACCTACTAATGTGACTGAGGCCTTATTAGATTCAATAAAGAAGATCACCAAATGCAATGCACAAGCCTATAAGTCTATTGATGATACCATACCAATTCTCAAATTGATAGCACCCAAGTGTAGTATTGAGAATAAAGATTCTTTAGGTCAACTAGACACATTGTCTAAGTTTATCACCGACAACCTAGTAACTATTTATCGAATGAATGAGGATACATTTAAGGAGAGATTGATAAAAGAAAAAGAGAAATTATTTGAGGATATTGTAAAGAAGAATAAGGAAGAAATGGACACCCTTTTACCAGAACTTGGAGAAATAATTCTTGACTTCAAGAAACTGTATAGGGATACTTGCAAAACAAATGTCCTAACAGAGGATCTTCACAAGGAGATCAACAAAATACAAGAGAAGATAGATAATACTGCTGATAATCTAATTGGAACATCAGATTCATTTTTGGAATTAGAGAAGAAAATTGTATAGCAGGAATAGAAAATCAAGAAACTAGAAAATGACAAATAGGTAATAAAGGATAAGGCAAAGGACTTAAAATGCAGACTTAGTCCAAGACTAGAGTATCTTATTTCTTTGAGAAAAGAAATATCTGAGGCTCTGGTTCCCAGACTGAAGACATCGGAAGAGAAAATGCACATACTCACCTGTATAGTGTAGAGAACACAAGAAGCTATAAAAGACTGCAAAACATTCAACAATGGCATAAATTTAGTTTTGATAGATATCTTTTAGATTGTAACCCACCGATTACAAGAATTCTAGCAGGACTCCACTAACAGCGAATCACAACCTTTATCATTGATGTCAAAGGGGGAGTAGTGGGATGAGAAAAATGATCAAAAGAAAGGACATCATCTGCTTAGGGGGAGCATACAGTTTTGGTAAGACAATTTTGGCAAACTATTTTTGGATATCATTTTGGACACTTTTGATTTTTCTCATGGGTGTTGCCATCAATGCCAAAGGGGGAGATTGTTGGCAAATGCACACTCCAATGAGAAATTGTTGGTGATTGAAGGTTTTGTCATTGATGGGAACCTTGCAATCATATGATACTAGCAAGACAAATATTCCAGCACCGACAACGACAAACTCTACACCTGAACACGGAACACTGGCAGTGAAAGGAAGGATACCGAAACCTTGGCCGACTTCAATTTTGCTTAAATGTATTTTGTAATTAATTGTAAAATCATTGTAAGCCAACATGGCAAGTTGTAATATGACTCCTATATGTATGATAGATCATTTTAGAAATAGGAAATGTGGAAAAACATGTAATAAGGAGATAGGCGAAATTATGCAGACCTAATATGCGAAATATTGGTTAAGGGTTTATGCTGTAGCAGAGCTTAAACCGATACTGAATCTTGCATAGCAGATCCTAAATTGAAGTAGTACAAGACATTGGATTAACATAATCCATTTTTGTAAGTCAGTGTGACTTCTTTTGTCTTTGAGTAGTGAGTTCTAGGCACTTGGCCTTCCTGCATGTGCAGGCCCCTATTGTAAGAGTAATATTCATTTATTAGCTAGTAAGAGAATATTGTGGGTCACAAATCCCACCGAGGTTTTTCCCACATCGGGTTTCCTCATTAAAATACTGTGTTATGGTGTGCTTCTCATGTGGCTGTTGTTATTCTTGTTTACTGCATTATTTCTAGTTTACCGATACACTGTATTGATATGCTTTTCATGTTTTAAATCAAGTAAATTTATCAACCAGTTAGATACTGATTCACCCCCCCCTCTTAGTATCTTTGGGAATCCTAACAGGATTCTAATCAGCTACGAGCTTAATTATACTCCTATAGAGTGAGCATGCTTAGTAGTAATATTTGCATCCCAAAAGCCGAGACATTACATATTGAGTCATAAGGTACAACTCATTGCATGCTTTGATCCACTCAAGTACCTATTGAGCAGAGCAACATTGTTTGGGTGATTGGCTAAGTGGGTTATGATCCTGAGCAAGTTTGATATAGAATACATAGACTGAAAAGCCATCAAAGGAAAAATTTTAGCAAATCAATTAGCAAAGGCTCCTTTATAGGACAGTCACCTGTTGCTGATAGACTTTCCAGACGAATCCATGTTTACATTAACTGCCTCTGTAATATGGAAATTATATTTTGATGGGTCATATACAAGTCATGGATCTACAGTAGGGATTCTTTTCATTACCCCTCAAGGGGATGTTATACCTAAGTCATTTAGGATCAATTTCTAATGCACAAACAATATACCTGAATATGAAGCTCTCATCATAGGGCTTCGTACAACTGTACAATGGAGAATATAAGAGTTACAGGTCTATGTTGATTTGTAGTTGATTGTATACCAGGTCAATGATGATTACAACATGAAGGATGACAAACTCATGCCTTATAAGAAGTCAGTTGAATATTACAAGGAGCACTTCAGTAAAATTACCTTTGAACAGATCCCAAGGATACAAAAAAAGGTCGCAATTGCAATGGCAACCATATGATCTCTTCTCAATATGCCTACTAATGAAACTGAGTTTGAGTTCATCATAGAATAGTTGATGCTACCAGCATATGAGACTCCCCTATCAGAATATGTATGTGCAATTATGGGTCCAGAATCACCTTGGTACAATGAAATATATACATGTTTACATACTCATTACATGTCACCAGATCTGTTTAGAAATCAAAAGAAGACCTTTATTTGTCAGGCATCTAGATACACCATTATAGCTAATACTTTGTATAGAAATGGTTTTGATGGGACTCTTCTCTGATGTCTAGATGAGAGTGAAGCACACCTTGCTTTAAAAGAAGTCCATGAAGGAATCTGTGGGGCTCACCAAAGTGGTCCACCATTGTCAAAGAAATTGTTGAGAACATGTTACTACTGGCCAACTATGTAAAAGGATGCTTTTAAGTATGTACAGAAGTGTAAACAATGCCAAATGATGGAGACCTTATTCATGCACCAACACAAGATCTTCAACCCATTACATCACCATGGCTATTTTCACAATGGGGATTAGATCTAGTGGGTAAAATCAACCCTACTTCTTCCAATGGGTACAAGTTCATCTTGATAGCCACTGAGTACTTTACCAAATGGGTTGAGGCAATTCCTCTAACATACACCACTAGAAAGTAGATATCAAAATTCATGCTCAACTACATTATATGTAGATGCAGAGTTCCAATGTACTTTGTTACAGATAATGGATGACCATTTAAAAACCAGGAAATGAAAGAGTTGTGTGACAAATTTTACATACAATAGAGATTTGCCATGCCATATTATCCACAAATTAATGGACAAGCAGAGGCTACAAATAAAACAATATTAAAATTTTTTAAGAAAGTAGTCACTGACATAGGATGGGACTGGCATCTCCAGTTAAATCCAACTCTTTGGGCTTACAGAACAGAAGTATGCACACCTACAGGAGCAACACCATATTCCTTGGTCTATGGGATAGAATCGATACTCCCCATTGAAATATAAATACAATCTCTAAGAGTCTCCTTATAGAACATCATATCAGAGGAAGACTGCAAAGTAGCAAGGTTACAAGAACTCAAAACCCTTGATGAAAAAAGACAAACAACATTCAACCATCTACAAAGTTATCAAAATAGATTGACACCGAGTTATAATAAATGGGTCCGCCCATGAACTTTTCAAGTAGGAGATCTAGTACTTAAAGAGAATCAAAGGAACCTAGGGGAATGAGAAAGGTTAGGGAAATTCAAACCTAATGGGCTAGGTCCTTTCATTATAACAAGGGTTATAGGAAACAGAGCATATAATTTGGCTACCATAGAGGGAGATCCACTATCTGACCCTATAAACAAAATGCACCTTAAGTGATATTGTACCTAAGGGCTGTGTAGTTTAGGTTTTACTTTCTGCACTGCATATCATATCAAACACTGCATTACATATAGTTTCTTTTTTAAACGCATTTCATTCTCAAAAGTTTCAATAATTACATATAGTAGCATCAATAAAATAAGGAAACTATCCAAGTTTATCATTCATTTGCATTTAAGAGAAGCAAGGGTCATCTCCTTTCTTACATATTCAGACATGAAATCTTTGAGGTCCTAAGGTCATTCATTTACAACATTACCCTATGACGACACTTTACTCGTGGTTGGGTAGTGATTTCACTATTTGAGACTTGTTAACCCACAATCTATCAATTGCTATATTTCAAACACACAATAAATCTCTAATTCATTCTAGACACCTAGTTGATCATATGACTAGTGAAAAATCTAAAATTCTACTTCAGTGCCATTGTAATTGTCACACCCAAGTAGGTTTCATTACTTACAAGTCAAGGCAAGAAAAAAAAAAGAAAAAAAAAGTTATGCCATGTATCCATCTCAAGGCAAAAGAGCAATGATATATAACTGAAACACCTAACTCCATCAGGGTTATGAACACCTACTGGCAATGAAGTAATATTTGAGAAATTACAGTCTATAACCTCATTGGAGCTCTAAAGGCTTGCTGGTAGTGAGGCTCTATTCGAGATGCTCTTGAAGTTAGGATAACCCATGTAGCTAGTCATATAGGATGCTAAGGATCTTTAGTGAACACAAGAGCAGAAATTAACTCATCTGCTCACACATGGGCAAAATAAGATCAAAGTTTCAAGAACCAATGGAGAAGTTTTCCTCATCTCCATTTGTAAATCCTAGTCACTTAGTGTGCTGATTTGAATGTTCCAAGGGACCTTAGGGATCGATTGTCCACTTATCTATGAAATTTTTTGCACCTCCATTTCAATTGGTGCATTACAAATGCAAAAAAAAACATTGTGAACCTTGTTCAAATAGGAAATGCATCCTCATCAAGCATATTGCATTAACATAGGTCATGTGAAAAATTCATTTGTCTCCACATACATTCTGCAGATCATCATGTCATACAGGTCTGCACACTGGGGGCATAATTGAACAAATCCAAAAAATCATATAAAGTCCTCAAAAAATCCTAAAAATCATATAAAGTCCTGAAAGAAATCCAAAAAATCATATAGTCTTGAAAAAATCCAAAAAACAATGAAAAACTCAAAATCTAAAAACATTGAAAAACTCAAAATCCAAAAATAGTGAAAAATCATAAAATACCATAAACATCCATATAAGGTCCTAAAAAAATCATCCAAAAAAATTCAAATATAGAAAACATAACAACCAAAAACATCTGCAAAACAATGCTACAAAATCCAAAAACATCGAATAAAGTCCTGAAAAAATCAATAAAAACATTCAAATATCAACCTACATAATCCAAAAACATCAAAAAAGATCTTGGAAAAGAACTAAAAATCAGAAATCAATCAATCAGAAAAACTTGCAATAAAATGTCTTGTGAGAAACAAATACCTTAACATATATCCAACAAACACTTTGCGTGAAGTTAACAAAGGATACGACTATCTAGTCAAACATCTACAATCAATTGATCAAAATATCTTATCAATCATATCATATCCATATCAATGTGATCATTATCTTGTCTTAAATAGAAGAGGATACACTCGAAATTAGACAGGTCAGTCTTAAATGGGGTCCGCAACTTTCTAAGATCAGACAGTATCAACCATCATATCAAGCAACTAAGAATGAAGGCACAAGGTCAGTATAGTTGCTGAATTTTGTCTGGGTCAGTCTTTACCTTTTTATCATTTGGCGATAGATATTGTTCCTATGCTACTCAAGGATGTCCACAAGTGACTAGAGGAGCTATGATGGGCATTATCTTTTTCTCTGTTTATTGTTTGTGTTGTGAACCGATGAAATTCTAGTGAAATTGCTCTAGTGGGTCTCTGTGATAGGAGCTTCCAGCTATTGGATGCCACACATACCTCGACCCCTAGTGTAATTCCCAAAATGGAAGGTTCACTCCTTGTCTGCTATGTGTTTGTTTCTACAATGAGATATCTTTACATCTTGGTTCCTTATACATTGATGTGGTAAGCTTCATTGTTCAATAATAAGGCTCAGTGATGAATATATATTGACGCAATAAAATATGTGACACAGGTTCGTGATTCTTTCAAATTTCATTCTCATCTCATTTGCTTATTGATAGTTTGTTGATTTCTCATCTTCTTTCTAAATAGTATTCTTTCTAACATTCTTTCTATCATCAATTTTTCTTTCTATCATCTAACTAACATTTCTTCAAGGTGTATCTAAGTTAAAATTGGTTCAGCCATTATCATACAAAAACATTCATTATAGATTCATTTGCATTCATTATAGATTTCATTGCATTCATTATAGATTCCCTTGAGCATTCATTATAGATTCCATTAAGCATTCATAAGAGATTTCATTACATTCATTTAGATTTCATTTGCACCATTAATACATACATGAACTACCATTGCATAGAATCAAATAGATAGGTATCATAAAACTCATAGCATCATATAAGCATACATGGAAAACAAAACATAAATAGATCACTACCAAAACTCGTATAACATATATATATACCTCAAAAATGATAATGTGTGTGAATACAATAAATAAAGTCAAAGGCTCAGATAAAATGATCAACCAACACTGCCTTTGTCAGCAGGTGGATCCTATCCACTAGATCTTGCCCCAGGATGTCAAGTTGGTCCCATAACTCCACCACTGCTAGTCCGTCATGAAGTAGATCTACTCAATCTCCTCCCCATAAATGCACTGAAGCTATCCTCTCTTTGACCCTTAGGGATGGCTCTCTCATATGCCTACGGATAATAAATAGACTCCTACGTAGCAGTGAAATACCTATTTGCTTGGTCGTGCACATCGATACCTGCTCTAAAAAGATGATCAAAGGAATCCATAGTAATCTAACATCTCCACACTACCTCATCTCTCTCCCTCTAGAGATTATTTCTCTTAGTATCAAGGCCACCATAATCTGCATGGTAGGTCTCTCGCTCGACATCTCATCTAGCAACCTCATCCTCCAAACTCTGGACCCGCCCTCTAAGAATCTGTAGCTCATCCTCCTCACCTCCCTATCCTCTCCCACCCTCTCCAGCAGACACATCCTCCAACTCTGGCATATCCTCATCATCACCTCCATCCTCATTGCTCGATGACTCAGAAGAATCATCGCTATCCTCATTGCTAATAGACTCAGTGTCTCCACCAATGTCTATATCCTCATCTCCCTCACCTCCCTCACCTCCTCCCTCATCATCCTCACCTCCTCTCTCATCTCCACCCTCTCCTCCTCCTCCAACTCTCTCCCCTACATCTATCCTCAACCATTGTCTATGATGGCGAATCTAATGTGTTGTAATCAGAACAACAGGATTAGTCAAAGGCACTGGCCTATGCCTAGAAAACCACACATCATACTCCGCCATCGTCCCTGGATACGCTGCACCTCTACCCCAACCCCAGAGTAATGGCTATAGAGAATCAAACTCAATAGAAGAAACATGTGGCTATATGCAAACACCCCAATCAGATACCTCCAGCGATATATGAGCGAAATAAGTAGTAACAACTGGTGTCACCTGTACCTCACCGATCTATCTGAGAACCCACCCTAGAAGATACATCTCAATGATCCACTACGTCTCAAAGGTCCTACCAATAAGATATCTTTGTTGTTGGTAGAAAGGCAAGTGTACTACATCATCCTCCCAACCGGGGCAATCTAAGTATGGTCTCCAAATAAAATGCTGCAATATGTCAAACTAATGTCTACAATATAAGGTATTACTTGAACCCCTGTGTCTGATACCTGCTGTATACCTGAAAGCATAAGGCTCACCAAGCTACAAGTCTACATGAATGATAGGCCTAGATATAGAAATATGCTCCCATGCCCATGTGTGGAGAAGAGTCACACCACAACTGATAGACCGGTATCCAAGATACACAATACCATGCATCTGATAATATAACATGGCAAGTAGACAAGGACCCCATGCACACAATCGACAATTTACAATCATATCATGCAACACTCTATCCCATCCAACTAGAAACCCATGACCTCATCTATTAGGTATCAGTAAACCGCCGACAACACCGCATAATACAATAGTCATGTCATCATAGTCTAATCGGGCCCAAGGGATGTCATAACGACCACTGATCTGCAAGTCCTGTATCTCACACTCGAAAAGTGCACATAGTCCAGCAATGCCATCATCATGGTCATATACAACTCTCTCACCATGAATAGAAATATGCAGTATATGCCATACATCCTCTAAGGTCATTTGGATGCCTCACCAGTCGGAAGATGGAATGAACAAGTATCTGAGTGCCACCACTCTATCAAAGTTGTAATGATGGCCATGTTGGTCGTAACCTCTGGCAAGTGTAAAACATGGTATAGACCAAGCTATCAAATATGCTGAATCTCCTCATCAAGTAGGTCAGCTCAAAGATCAAGTCCACTAGGTCTGCTCTATCAGCAATATAACACTCCAATGTTCTCCTGCAATGAGAAAATATTGAAAATATAAGATATTGGATCTCGGAAAACAAAAAATATTTCAAAATGCATGACAAAAATTACAAATACAATGAATGTGTGATATTTATGACTAATGCGGTACAATTATGACTCTTGTGTGACGATTAAAGCTAATGCATAATGAAATGAGTGCATGCATGACAATACACACTATTACGTAAAGATATGAGTGAATGAGGTACAATTATCACTCTTGCATAACACTTAAGGCGAATGCATAGCATTTAGAGCATTTGTGATACATTAACAACGAATGTGTAAACATCAACAAGGGATTGCATAACACAGCACAAAAAATTGATTATGGAAATTTTTTAGGAAAACAGGCAAAAATAGAAAAAAATTGGAAAAATACCATGCTACCAGTCCTAGGAGGTCTCTGATATGAACGTACTTGGTCAGACAAGTGCACTCGAGCTCTATAACCAGCCATGATGATCAAATACTTAGAAAAAAGCACACAAATTGTAGAGAAGACCAACGAATTACCAAATTGAAAATGAGCAAATGAAAACCTAAAGATCTCTATTTAGAGCTCAAAATTAGGGTTTTTTGACACCTCGACACCCATGGTCCCTGCCAACTTCAAACACATTGTAGCCTAATTAAACGATCTCGAAATCATATGAAATTTTACATGCTTGCTCATTAAACTGATATCGAAAAGATGGACTCACTTTTGAATTTTCCGACCACCTTTTCCGAGGGGGCATATTTACACTATATAGCAGTACCAAGGCATATTGGGGCAGAATTTTTTGTTTTCTTTGAAACAAAGTCATTTCGACATTGTCTCAAAGAGGGGCAAATGTAGACACCTAAAAATGTCTCATTGATCATGTACTAATTATTCCTCTATTTGGTTAAATAATTCTTTAATTCTTTAATTAATTTAATTAATCTTATTCTTCTATTTCATATTTCCTCATAATCTTACTAATTATTCTATTTTTTATTCTATCATTATTTAATCATTTTAATCATTTTCTAAATATTAATTAAATATTTATTATTTAATTAATTCTGATTAATTCCCCAATTTAAATAATCTTTATTATTTAATTAAATTCCATTTCTAAATAATTAAATAGTTTCTTTAAATTATTTAATTAACCCATTAATTCCTCATTTCCAAATTCCCAAATTCTAATTTCATTTAATGTCATATTATTCTAATTTCTTCCAAATTCAATTACATGTGCATGATTTCAAAAACCAAATTGAAAATCAAAGTCAAGTTCTAAATATATTCAAATACTAAATTGAATTAATAAATTCAATTATTTGAATAAATATCATGCAAAGATTAAATTGAAATCTAAATCTAAATGCAAGCACATGCTAAATTAATTAATTCAATCAATTAATTAATTAAATCATTTATCTATTCAACTTCTATTTCCATCTTTCAGTTAGCTTTTTCTAAATTAAGCTTTCTTTGTCATCCTCTTTATTTCCTCCAATCATTCTTTTTCTTCCTTCAGTTAGCTTTTTTTCAATTAGTTGACTCAATTAATCTATTCAATCTATTGAGTTTCACTCCTACAATCAACAATTCAACCATCAATTTTCATTTGAGCTCACCTGAGTTCCACCTCTTGATCAATCTGTTCCACTTTTTAGTCAATCTTCTCCAATTTTCTATAAATTGAGCATCCAATCTCCATTTTCAATAATCATGAACTTCAAATCTTTGTGTCACTTGCAGGTTACCAGTGCAATATCTATGAGTCCTTATACCACGGAGAAGAGAAGAGAAATGGAAGCAATATGCAATCTTGGAATAGGGAGTTTGATTTTAATTAGATTGATTTGATTTATAATTCCTATTTGCTTGATATTGCATTATTTCATTGTCTTATTTGTTAGATTCTTTAATTAGTTAGGGATTCATGATTTCCCTTTTGATTTCTAATTGATTATTGTTATTAAGATGAATTTTGCATGCATACAATTTCTACTCAAATCTACTAGAGAAAACCTTAAATTCTTGTAATAAAAAAAGATTTAAATCACAATTAGGATTTAAATCTAAAATAGCAATGTAAGTCTGAAAACTAATGTAGATTTTAAACTTTATGTAGAGACACAAGGACAATGTGAAATCATACCAAGTCCTTAGCAAGAGGTACAATCCATTTGACAATCGATGATTCCCTTATTACCCTCTAATGTCTCTTGAAGCTTCCATGTTTGATGAATACTTGACTGATGGATGAATTTAGAAATTTAAGACTTCACATATAGAAACTCTTTCACTTCACAAGGATCTTCATTTTCATTGCTAGATAGGATCCCCAAATGAAGAAAATATTTATCTAATATATGAAACCTTAAGCTTGAATTTGATGAAAATATGACCTAGAATTGATATAATTTGATACTAAGTGGAATTTGAATTAGAAATTATCACCAAATTATCCTCTTGAAATTAAAGGAAAAAAGTTTGAGATGAGATACTAGAGATTCACCTTTGGTCCTGTCAACCTTTTTTTTGAATTTCTAGGGATGCAATATAATGGGGTTCTAATGCTAAATATAGCTTGGTGGCTCAAACCATGATGAATATACATGTGAGATATGATTTGAAGATTGAAATTATGATAATATTAAGATTAAATAAGGATTAAATAATCAAAGTAGCCACTCTTAGGATTGAGGGACTAGTATTATGATATGTGAATTGATACTTGAGAGGACTTAGATTTAATTAAATTATTGAATAAATTCCTAAAAAAGTCCTATAATGCATAATGCAATGAGACACACTCAGGTGGGTGCCAAATAAGCACATAATTGAACAACCTAATTAAGGGTGTAGAACTTATGATGCTACAATTAGTAATCTTTGGTCAGATAAACTTATCAAGTTGACCATCAATAGATATGATTGAAGAAGAAACCTATTCTTCTATGTTTCTCCATAGTCATCATTCATCCACTATTTAAACCAAAATAATAGATATTTCATTTAAATACACAAATTTTAATCAAACACATAGATTAAACTTGAGTTAATATAGTTCTACTCTATCATCATGAATTAAGTTATTTGAGCAAAGCACACATTCAAACAAGAAAACATGTATGTTAATATGATTTTAAAAGGAAGGTCTAGGATGACAAGGGTGTAGTTTACATTCTAATTTGGAAGATAAATAAGCTGCATGATAATATTTCTAACAACTTTTATATCCTATGAAATAAGGAACATTGTTCTATTAATTAGTCCTTGTAGAAAAAGAATATAATAAAAATGCATTCCATTATTACCTACAAATGATAATGACATTAGTCTCTTGATAAGATAATGTCATTTTACAATACTATTTTAACATCTATTTACTATTGTAATGTCAACCCAACTATAAGATTAAAATAGCATATACTCGGACATGTTGTTATCTTTGTGACATGTTGTTTCACATAATTCATTAGTTTAACCAAATATGAGTTAATATAAAATAAATTAAAATAATTGGATATTCATACAAATATTGTAACATAAATATTCATTGAGAAACACTAGTAGTTCAAGTTCAAAATCTTGACTCTTTGCACAGACCCAAATTATTATTTTCTATGTGCATTCATTAGGGATTTTTTTATTTCCTTTATCTTCAACATCCATGTTTACTTTTTAAATAATTAAATTTTTTAAATAAAAATTGAATCACTACACATATTATTTACTATAAACAAAATATAATTCTTTAATTGCAAGGCAAATACCAAATGTAAAAATTATTCTTGCCAAATGGTAATTCAGGAGGTCTAGCTCTTTTTGGGGATCCTCATAAGATTTCTCCCTTTTTGTGGATTTCTAGTCATTCTTCTATCCCCATGGTTTCTTCCACATTGGACACTGGGGAGACTATTCTGATTACTAATGTTTATCCTCCAATTGATATCCGAGGTAAAATCTAGCTTTGGGCACATCTTAGACTTGTCCGCTCTTGTGCTCTTATCTTCCTTGGATCTTGGGAGGCTATTTTAATTCTATGTTGAGTCTGGAGGAGAAGAGAGGAGGGTTGCCTAGATTGGGTCCATCTTCTGATCTTTTTTGAGCTTAGGTGGATTTGCTTGCTTTAGTGGATGTTAAGCCTTCTAATGGGATTTTTACTTGGAATAATAGATGGAGTGGAGAAAAAGTGATTTCTGAATGGTTGGATAGGTTTCTTGTCTCCTATTTTTGGGTTGGTGGCGTTTTGGTTACTATTTCCAAAATTTTAGACTGAAAAGGTTCTGATCATTGGCCTATTAAATTTTTTGCTTCTTCTTTTTCTGCTCCAAAGAATCCTCCTTTTAAATTTCAGCTTATGTGGCTTCGGGACTCTTCACTACATGACTTAAAGGCTAAGTGGCAGAGAGAGTGAGGCCTTGATTTTGGCACAACTATGTATTTATTTGTCAAGAAACTTCAATATGTCAAATATCACCTTAAGAGATGGAATATGTCATGCTTTTCTCATCTTAAGTCCGAGAAGAGGAGTTCTTTGGAACATATTGTTGTGATTACTTGCCAAATTCAGGATAATGGTTTCTCAGATGCTCTTGGAAAAGAAAAATCCCAAGATGTGCACAATGTGGAGGAGTGGGAGCAATGTAGAAGTCTTGGGCCTAGCTCTCCAATTCACCCTTACTCACCCCAACTCCTTAACTCACCCTTCTACTCAAGCTCCTCCAAAGTAACTTGTTAGGGTACACTCCCTAGACCTCCAAGGCCTAAAATCTACTGGCTTGCCTCCTACGTATAGCTTCTTGAGTTTTCTTGTTGGTTTTGACCCAACTCACTAATTTTGAGATGGTCTCCTACTAGGTTCCCAAAGCTCCAACAAGACTCCAAAGACCTCCACCAAGGATCTTCACTCTAACTGCATGTTTAAAGGTTGTGGTTATTTTGTGTAGGTATGTTCAAGTTCATTTTATGCATTGGCAAGGTCTGTACCTTCCTCCCAAGCCCTAGGCTTTTAACTTGCTTCTACTAGCTGCTATTAGGCCTAATTGACTAGCCCTTCTTGGATTAATTTTTGGTCTTCTTCTTCAAACTTTCCTAACAACCCGTAGATATTTTTACATATTCAGATACCCATTTAGAAGTTAAACAAGATTACTTAGTTTCCCAACTAGGTTTGTCGTACAACTAGGGTTACTGAAAAAGAGCTATTTTTAAGGGGTTTAGGGCTTCCAATCAGTTTTGGAAGACGTGCTCCAAACTCTTCACTGGTCACAATCACCAACCCAAAAAAACTTGGATTGTTTTAGTACACTCATAAACATTTCCAAAACACAATGGTTTTCTAGGGTGTCACTTCTCCATGGCACTAAAAATGAGCAATCTCTGTTTACCCCACATACTAGCTACAAGCTTGTCTGTTATTCATCTCACCCATTCTCCTCCTTGTGGCCTACAAAAACACAAAACACCTACTCTAAAAATATTTAAAGAGCCTACCCAAGTCATCCACTGGATTTAAACTTGTTACATTCATGGATTATCAGGTAAAACGCTTTTTTACAATCAAAACCCCAAGTTTCAAGGGTTTGTAAGCAATTTTTACAAAAACAGTGATAACTTTTTAGGCACTTCCAGCCTTAATATCATACTTTATGGAAAGTTAAAAAAAATTCCTAACTTCCTCTTCTATTATGAGCACCATACAAAACTGTACAAGCTGTACAAAAGCAGAAAATCAAATAAAAAGCAGTCCAAACGTGAGGAAAAGCATAGGAAACCCTTAGCAAATGAATTGAATGAAAACCAAAAGTTTATTAACCTATTATTGGAGATGATTGGAAGGTTTTATAAACCATTTTAAGTTGGTTCCAACCAACTTCCAACACCATTTCCTTCATGGACAACTTTTGCCTAAAGATGCAAAAGTTGTCCTGACAATTTTGACAACTTTTACCTATGAGTGGAAAAACACACTCCACGGCTCTCAATGCTTGAAAAATCACTAAAATTTCATCCCACAATGGATTTAAACCATTTTCAAACATTTTAGCAAGTTTCCAGGCATCCACCTATTACAAACCAAAAATTGACATTTTGACAACATTTTAGGATAATGACGATTTTGGATCCTGAGCACAACAAAAGTGTGGACAACCAAACTATGGCTTCAAAAAGCATCATAGGATTTATTCAACCTTATTACACATAAAATAACTTTAAATCACACAAAAACTCTAAAATGCAATAAAAGACAACTTTGAGCTAGGTGCTCTGCACCATACTCCCCTGGGGCAAGGAACTCAAGTCCCTTGAGTTGTCAGGTCTGCTAGTTGCACTCCATGATGAATTATTATAGCTTCTAACATACACATAGCATTTGAATTAGGTATACCTACCCACTTCACAAGATAATGTTTGTAGATTCCCTTTCTTGTCTTCTTGATCACCTTGGTATCCAAGATGCTTTCCAACTAAACTAGTTGACTAACTAGTAAATCCTTCACCCAATCCTCTTCAGATTGCAATGTGGTATCCATCTGAGAGGTCTAAGATTCTCCTTTATAGGGATACAAGTCATAAATATTGAAAATAGGAGATATAGTCAAAGAAGGAGGTAGTTCAACCTCATTGGTATTTTGGCCAAACTTATGCACAATATTGAGTGGCCCAATATTTTTCATCATTAACTTGGTTGGCTATCCTTTTGGAAGTCTTTCCTTTTTGAGATAAGCTAAAACTAAGTCTCCAACCTTAAATTTCAAGTTCCTTTTTGATTGATCAGCTTGTTCCTTATATTTTTCTGATTTTTGTTGCAAGGACTGCCTACTTTGTCATGAATTTCCTTAATACCTTAAACAAAACTCTCTCCTTAAGCACTCTTGTGGGTCATTGTACTGATATCACTAATTTCTAAGACACCTCTAGGATGCATTCCATAAACAATTTCAAAAGGACTTGTACTTGTGCTCTGGTTGACTGAATCATTGTATGCATACTCTACTTGGCCGATCACCAAGTCCCAAGTCTGACCATGTTGCTTAGTGAGACACCTTAGGAGATTATCCAAGGACCTATTGACCACCTTAGTCTGACCATTTTATTGTAAATGGTAGGCAGATGAAAATGAGAGTCTAGTACCCAACTTCTTCCATAAGGTTCTCCAGAAGTGACTCAAAAACTTGACATCCCTAGCACTCACAATGCTAACTGGAAGTCCATGGATTCTGACTATTTCTTTGATGAAAAGACCTATAATATAGATGGAATCATTGGTACTCTAAAGGGATGAAGTGAGCCATTTTCCTGAACCTATCTACCACCACATAAACACTATCAAATCCTCTTGGTGTTTTTGGTAAACCCAACACAAATTCCATGCTCAAACATTCCCAAGGCCTTTGGGGTATGACTAAGGGATGATATAAACCTACATTACTTGCTGATCCTTTTTCTCTCTGAAATATGGCACATTGTTCAACAAATATCCTTACTTCTAATTGCAACTTGGGCCAATAGTAGAACTGACTAACCTGTTCCATTGTTTTATCATTGCCAAAATGACCTACTAGACCCCCTTGATGTTTCTCTTGAACGATGTTTTATCTCATAGAGAATTGGGGTATACAAAGGAGATGTCATTTAAACAAAAAACCTTCCTGTATTATGTACTCTAAGTAGGAAACATGATAAGTGTTAGAAAAATCAGAACATGCAGCATATATATCAACAAAATCTTTGTCTTCTTTGTAGAGGTCTCTCAACTCCTCCAACCCCACACTATGCAATTTACCCTCTTGTACGGTCATGACTCTCCTATTGAGTGCATCAGAAAATTTATTTGAGGTTCCCTTCTTATGCTTGATAGTGAAGGTGTAAGATTGTAGGTATTCTACCCACTTGAGGCGCTTCTGATTCAACTTCTCTTGTCCATTGAGAAAACTAAGGGCATGGTTGTCAGTATAGACCACAAATTTTTTGGGCAACAAGTAATGACACCACTTCTTCAAGGCTTGTACCATGGCATACAACTCCAAGTCATACATAGAGTACTTTCATTTTGCTTCATTCAACTTTTTAGTGAAAAAGGCTATGGGAAGACCCTCTTGACTCAAAACAACCCCTATTGTTCTTTGACTAGCATCACACTCAACTATAAATAACTGATTGAAATCAGGTAACCTAAGGGTAGGTAACTCATCTATCTTCTTTCTCAACAACTCAAATCCCTTTTGGGCCTCCTCTGTCCACCTAAACTGACACTTGACTCCCCCTTTGATAGTATTGAGCATAGGAGCACACATGTGACTAAAGTTTCTCACAAACTTCTTATAAAAGGATGCTAACCCATGAAAGCTCCTAACATCATTGATATTATTAGGTGTAGGACAACTAAGGATTGCCTCAACCTTACTAGGATCCAATTTTAGACAACCTTGTGAAATGCCAAAACCAAGATATACAAGTTCAGTCTTGAGAAAATAACACTTTTCAAGGTTGATTTTGAGTTGTGCCTTTTTCATCTTGTTCAAGACCATCTCCACATTCTTGAGATGTTCTTCTTTGGACTTGCTAAAGATGAGAATTTCATCCAGATATACAATCACAAATTTACCTATGAACTCAACCAAGGCTTTATTCATGAGCCTTTGAAAGGTGCTAGGTGCATTGGTCAGGCCAAATGGCATGACCAAACACTCATAGAGGCCAACGTTGGTCCTAAAGGCTATCTTCCATTCACCTCCTAGTCTGATTCTTATTTGAGGATAACCTATTTTTAAATCCACCTTTGTGAAGTAGCTTGCACCCCCATGATTGTCCAACGGGTCTTCTATCCTTGGAATAGGTAACCGGTAGCTTATAGTGATCTTATTGATTGCTCTAGAATCTATACACATTCTCCATTTTCCCCCTTTCTTGGGTGCTAAGATAGTAGGTACAACACATGGACTCAAACTCTTTTTGATGAATCCTTTGTCCAAGAGCTCCTGCACTTGTTTGACAATTTCTTCATTTTGACTAGGTGTCATTTTGTAGGTAGCCTTCTTAGGCAAACTTGCCCCTGGAATCAGGTCTATTTTGTGATTTTCATCCCGCATTGGTGGCAAATAATTAGGTAGATATTATCCTATTACTTATTCATATTGTTTGAGTAGACCCTTCACCACTTGTGCCACTTCTTCCATTGGATATGCCTTACCTTCTTCACTAGGTTTGAGCACAATAACATACCCTTTATCTCCTTCTTGTTTCATCACCTTAAGAAAATATTTCCCACTCATTGTCATCACCCTTGATCCCACTTGTTTTTACTCTTTTGGATCAGGTAATGGATCCATTTGATACCTCTTACCATTCTTGATAATGACATAGCTATTCTTCTCTCCATCATGCTGAGCTTTTACATCAAATTGCCATGGATGTCCCAACAACAAATGGCAAGCATCCATAGGCAATATATCACATAAAATATTTCCCTTATACTCACCAATATCATATTATACCCATGCTTGCTCATCAACTAAGACATGTTGGCCCCGGTTGAGCCATGACACCTTGTAGGGAGTGAGATGTGGCAGCCTCTTAAACTTGAGTTTATCCACCATTTCAGTTGAAACTATATTCTCAGTTGAACCTGAGTCTACAATCACTTTTCAAATCTTGCCTTGAGACTTACAAGTTGTTCTAAACAAACTCTTCCTTTGTAGTGGCTCTTGAGCTTGAGGAATATTCAACAAAGACCTTATTAGCATTAGACTTTCACCATCTATCACTAGGCCTGCCTTGCTAGGAGGGGAAGAGACACTTTGATTTTCTTCTTCCCACACTAATTGTGTTATTCTCTCACCCATGTATGAGTGTGAAGAGCTGGTTTCTTTCTCCAGACACCTTCCCATTATGTGGCCAACTTGATTACAATTGTAACATCTACTAGTGAAAATTGAATTTCCTCTTCCTGAGCTTTCAAATCTGCCCCTCGAATTGTTTCTTCCTCTGAAGGATCCTCTAGATGGCCCCCTTGAAGAGTCTCCACCACCTTCTTGCCTTGACTTTTCTTCATTCCTTGATGTTTTTTGTCCTCTACCAAAAGTGCCCCTTCCTATAAAGGATCTGCCACCTCTAAACTTATTATTTTGTTCACTCCTCCTCTTGATTTTGTCTTGTGCCCTTAATGCTAACTGAAAGCACTTATAAACGGTATCAAAAGTAGGGATACTAATTTCATCTTGTATATTTTGTCTCAAACCATTCATGTATCTAGCTGATTTATCCACCTCATTCTCATGCTTCTTAGCTCTGAGGCTTAGTTTATGGAATTCCTCCATGTAAGCATTGACATCTAGGTCTCTTTGTTTCAAGTTTTGTAGTCTCTTATGGAGTTGTACCTCATAATCCCCTGGTAGGAATTGTGCCTTGATCCTAATCTTCATTCTTTCCCATGAAGTGATCTTCTTTTTACCTCTTTGTACTCTCTTCTTGCATCATGTTCCACCATATCAAGGCAGATCCTCTCAACCTTGATTTTGCCACATTCACCTTTTTCTACTCTATCACCTCCTTGCAATCAAAATGATTGTTTAGAGCATCCACCCAATCAATTAACTCCTTTCCATTGAGATTCCCTCCATAGGTACGTAGCCCATCAAGATTGTCCTTAGAAATGGACTTGACCACATCAAGGAAAGGTCTTTGGTCTTGTGGCATTGCAGTTGTCCCATCTTCCTTTTCTTCCCCTTATTCTTCTCCCTCAGTCTCATCTCCCAACTTCGTCTTAACCTTCTCTTTAGCCTTCTTAGCATCTAGAGTCCCTCCTCCATCTTCATCCTTTGTTTTCAACTCTTCTATCATCTGGGCCACCAATTCCTTGAAGGCCTCTTGAGTCATTGCTTTAGGTGGCATTGAACTTGCTTCAAATTCTTTAGGGTCTAACATACACTAATTGATTCTATAGGTTGGCTCTGATACCACTCTAATGTAGAAGTCTTGGGCCCAGCTCTCCAATTCACCCTTACTCACCCCACCTCCTCAAGTCACCCTTCCACTCATGCTCCTCCAAGGTAACTTGTTAGGGTACACTCCTTAGACCTCCAAGGCCTAAACTCTACTAGATTTCCTCCTAGGTATATCCTCTTGAGTTTTCTTGTTGGTTTTGACCCAAATAACTAATTTTGAGATGGTCTCCTACTAGGTTCCCAAAGCTCCAACTAGGCTCCAAAGACCTCCACCAAGGATATTAACTCCAACCGCATGTTTAAAGGTTGTGGTTATGTTGTGCAGGTATGTTCAAGGTCATTTTATGCATTGAAAAGTTGTACACCTTCCTCCCAAGCCGCAGGCTTTCAACTTGCTTCTACCGGCTGCAATTAGGCCTAATTGACTAGCCCTTCTTGGACTATTTTTTGGTCTTCTTCCCCAAAATTTGCTAACAACTCATAGATATTTTTACATATTCAAATACCCATTTGGAATTTAAACAATATTACTTAGTTTCCCATCTAGATTTGTCGTACAACTAGGGTTAGTGAAAAAGAGCCATTTTTAAGGGGTTGAGAGCTTCCAGGTAGTTTTCGAAGATGTGCTACAAACTCTTCACCAGTCACAATCACCAACCTAAAAAAAAATGGATTATTTTAGTACACTCATAGAAATTTCCAAAACACTATGGTTTGCTAGGGTGTCACTTCTCCATGGCACAGAAAATGAGCAATCTCTGTTGCCCCCACACATTACCTACAAGCTTGTGCGTTATTCATCTCACCCATTCTCCTCCTTGTGGCCTAGAAAAACACAAAACACCTACTCTATAAATATTTACAAATCCTACCCAAGCCATCCACTAGATTACAACTTGTTCCATTTGTGGATGCTCAAGTAAAATGCATTTTTACAATCAAAACCTCAAGTTTCAAGGGTTTGTGAGCAATTTTTACAAAAGTAGTGATAACTTTTGATGCAAGGCACTTCAGGCATTCATATAATATTTTATGGAAAGGTAAAACAAATTCCTAAATTCCTCTGCTATTATGAGCACCATACAAGACCGTACAAGCCATACAAAAGCAGAAAATCAAAACAAAAATAGTCCAAACATGAGGAAAAGCATAGGAAACCCTTGGCAAATGAACTGAATGCAAACCAAAAGTTGATTAACCTATTATTGGAGATTCTTAGAAGGTTTTATACACCATTTTAAGTTGGTTCCAACCAAATTCCAACACTATTTCCTTTCATAGAGAACTTTTTCATAATGATGCAAAAGTTGTCATGACAATTTTGACAACTTTTACCTATGAGTGCAAAAACACACTCCAAGGATCTCAAGGCCTATAACATCACTCAAATGGAATCCCACAATGGATTCAAGCCATTTCCAAACATTGTAGAAAGTTTCCAGGCATCCACCTTTTACAAACCAAAAATTGACATTTTGACAACATTTCAGGATAATGACAATTTTGGATCCTGAGCACAACAAAAGTGTGGACAACCAAACTATGGCTTCAAAAAGCATCATAGGATTTATTCCACCTTATTACAACATAAAATAACCTGAAATCACACAAAAAATCTAAAATGCAAGAAAAGACAACTTTGAGCTAGGTGCTCTGCACCAGGGAGCTTTGTAAGGAGATTTTTTCGAAACAAAAGGCTCAGGTTGATTGGCTTTAGGAAGGGGATATGAATTCTTCTTTTTTTCACCACTTTGTTCAAGTTCATCATAATAAGGGGTATATTTCCTCATTGGTTACCTCAGAAGGGCTTCAGATTTCATCTTTATCAGTTATGTCTTGTGAGGCTCATCAATACTACTCTGATCTTTTTACTGAAGATTCCCCTCCTGTTGTGGATGAGGAAAATTTGACTCATTCCCGTATTCCCTCTTTGGTGACCAATTCTATGAATGCCTCTCTCATTCATCTGATTTCATTGCCTGAGTTAGAGGATGTTGTGTTCGGAATGAACAAAGGTAAAGCTCTGGGCCCAGATGGTTTTCCCATTGAATATTTTCAAGAGTTTTGGGATATTATTAATTTGGATTTATTGGAGGTGGTTTGGGAATATCTTTGTTGTAAGAAAATGCTCCAAGCTTTGAATTCTACTTTCTTGATTCTCATCCCCAAAAAGGATGGTGCTAATAAACTTGAGTTTTTTCTCTTGATTACTCTTTGTAATGTGGTATATAAGATTATCACTAAGCTAATTGCAGAGAGGCTCAAAACTTGTCTTCCTCTTGTGATTTTTGAGAAACAAGGGGGTTTTCTAGCTGGTAAACAAATTCTGGATGGGGTGGTGGTGTCTTGTGAGGTTATTCACTCTATGGGGACCTCAAAGGAGCAATCTATGTTCATAAAATTGGATATGGCTAAAGGTTATGATAGAGTTAAGTGGAGTTTTATTCAGAAAATTCTTTTAGCCTTTGGTTTTAGCATAGAGTGGGCGAATTGGACTATGAGTTGTGTTACTTCTTCTTCTTTCTTGGTTATTGTGAATGGCGAACCTTCGAAGCCTTTTGGGGCTTCACGTGGTCTTCGCCAAGGGGATTCTCTCTTGCCTTACCTATTCATTATTATGGTTGAGGGTCTAGGTCATTTTCTTAAGTTTCATGCTTCTCAGGGCCTTTTTCATGGTTGGTAATGGGGCAATGGTTTGCCACAGATATCACATCTCCAATTTGTAGATGATACTGCTCTTATGGGTTTGGCTCATATTAGGGAAGTTGAATCTTTTTGGCATGCCTTGGATATTTACCTTGCTTCTTCTGGTCAGAAAGTCAATGAGCATAAATCTTCCATCTTCTTCTTTAATACTCCTCAGGCCATTCAGAGGTGGGTTGCTGATATTCTACGGTTTCAGGTTGGGTCTCTTCCCTTTGTTTAGTTGGGCATTCCTCTTAGTGTTGGAAGACACCCCAGGTCTTCTTGGCAGATTCTGCTTGACAAGAAGTGTCGAAAGGTTAATCATTGGACTCACTAGTGGCTATCTACTGTTGCCAGATTAACTCTTTTAAAATCTGTTATTCAAGATTTGCCTATTTAGAGATGTTTTGTTCAAGGTACTCCCATGTATTTTCTTAAGGAATTTGATACCCTCTCTCAGCAATTTCTTTGGAGTGGTACTTTGTCAACTACAAAATGGAGTATTTTTAAGTGGGACATTGTGTGCAAGCCAAAGAATGAAGGTGGGCTTGGTTTATGTTCTACTATTTTAAATGGGCAAGCTCTTGCTGCTAAGTTATATTGGTGTTGGTGCACTAGTCAGAATTAGCTTTGGGCTCGTATTCTCACCCATAAGTATCTTCCAAATGTTAATGTGGTTGATGTTCCTCGCTTTCCTGTGGAGGGTCGTGATTCTATGATCTGGAATACTTTGAAGTTGGGGGCTCAGTTAGTTCAAAATGGGCTCTTTTGGATCTGTCATACAGGATCTCAAGCTCTTTTTTGGTTGGATTTGTGAGATGGTCATCCTCTTATCCTTTCTACTCATCATCATCTTCAGTCTCTTTCTGATATGTTTACTGCTACTGGCTGAGATACTGTTGATCATTATAAGATTGCTCATAATGGAGGATTGGTGGCTCGTTTTCGTTGGAAAAACCATTCTAAATGGCCACTTGGAAGTTCTATAGAATATTGAAAAGAGCTAGCTCAAATTATTGAGTATCGTGAGTGCACCACCTTAGCGGGGAATGATGTTTTGGCTTGGGCAAGTAATTATTTGTCTAGATTTCTACTGGCTATATTGAGTTAGTGCAATGGACTTTTGGGGATATTTAGGTCCCTTGGTGGAAGCAAGTTTGGTATAAGTTCTCTTGGCCAAAGTGTAATTTGTTCATGTGGCTGGTGGTCCACAACCGGTGCATCACCTAGGATAATTTATGTAAGTGTGGTTTTCAGGGCCCCTCAATGTGTGTGTTGTGTTGTAATAGTGAAGACATTGTCTCTCATCTCTTCTTTCAATGTTCCTATACTAGACATATTTGACACTTTTGGTGGGAGTTATGGAACCACTCCTGTTGGCATGTCTCTTTGTTGGCTAAGTCTTTTTTTCGTTGGAGCAAGGCCTCGACCAAAACCTCTTTTCTTCAAGTTGCTTGGTCTCTTGGCCCTTCTTTTATTATTTGGCATATATGTTTGGAGAGGAATCATCAAATTTTTAAATATTTGTTGTTAGGAACCCACCCCTTGCAGTGGAAAATTCTCCACTCTTTGGGAGAAACTATTTCTGCAAAATGTGATTTGTCTGAGGCTATGGATCCAGGTGATCTTAGTTACTACAACTAGCTCCATCTTCCTCCTCCATAATGCCAACTCATGAGAAATAGATGTAGACACCCTCTTCATAAGATAAATCAAGTAGGGAGGTAGTGTCCTCCTCAACAGGGCATTCTAAAAATTAACACAGACGGGTCTTCTCGAGGAAACCCTGGTCCTGCTGGTATTGGCGGCATTTGTAGAGATAGCTTGGAGATCGTTCAGTTTCTCTTTTCTATTTGATGAAGGCTGATAATTTGATGGAGGCACTCGCCATTTTATTTCCTGTGGAGTGTGCTTGTGCTCTTGGCTAGAGTAGGCTCATTTGCAAATCAGATTCTCAGGTGGTGGTGAATTTTCTGACCCAACAACATTCTACGGATGTTAGCTGGCACTTGAGTTTGGTTGTCAACCAGATTCTTCATTTGTGTGATTCTTTCGTTTCTATTTCTTTCATGCATATTCCTAGGGTGTGGAATGGTGTTGTTGATTGTCTTGCCAAATGGGCTTCCGAGCACATGCATAATTGGTATATTGTGGATAAGGGCCAATTACAAATAGATTTGTCTCATCAGTTAGATCACTTAGTGGAACTTGACAGGGTTGTTTGATGCCCTTGCTTTGTACTTCTTTGCTTTGAATAAAGTTTAACCCCTCATTTATTTTCAAAGTCTATTTATCAAAATTACTATCCATAAAAATACAATAGATACATATGAAAAACAATATCTTGAATTGATATCAATATTGAAATAGATACATCAAAATTGATATATTAAATTAATATCCCTTAATTAGAATAAAAAAGAAAAATAATTTTAATTATATTCAATAAACTAAATATTTTCAATTATAATTATAACCACACTATTATTCAAATATTGACTAATGACCTACAAACCACTAAATCAATAAATGTCAAGAAAAGTTTGTATAAATATTATAGAATGATCTATTTCCTAATTATTATTAACAAAATAATAATATTATTAGTTCCTACCAAGATAGGATACTATTGCATTCATTCAATTTAACTTTTTAATTAATTTAATTAATCAGCCTTCAGAATTAAAATTTTGAACACCAATTTCTATAGTGTATAATTAATTTCTTCTTTAATAATTTAAAAAATATATATTTATTTTTTATTTTTATTGGTTGCAATAAGTTTAAAATTCAAATTTTAAAAAAATAATATAAAATTTAAGCCCTATTGAATGTGCCCTGCAATTATGATAGTAACGTGCACGAATTACCTATTGAGCATTGCACGACAACAAATTGAAACAGAGATAATAAAATTAAGTTATTACTATTCTTACGGAAAAAAATGAAGCATGTTAAGAATTTAGAACTTTATTAATTTACTTTAGGTGTCCCACGTAGTCATTGGTATTTTAATTTTAATTTTATTTTTATGGAGAATAAATACTAAGCCGCCATTTGTATTTTGACCCTTGGTAAATTTTTAAAGAAAAACGGTTGCTTCAATAATATATTGTCTGGCTCCTAAATTTAAATATTATTTTTTTAATAATAAAAAAGTTATAATGCTGGGCAGTGATAAAGTTTAAGTATCTTTAATTAAATATTAATATCAAAGCTAAAAAATGAAGTAAAAATAGTAAGTTATATTTTCATAGAAGAAAGTAGTGAAATTTATTTTTAGTCCTAGCCGAGACTAATGTTTTTGACTCTCACTTTTTCACTTAATTTCATTTTGAAAAATGTGTCAAACATTTATTATATAGTTTAAATTATAGTTTAAGATAATTAATTTATTTATTAATATCATTTTTATTTTTATTTTTACATTTTTCTGAAACTATTAGAAAAAATATTCTTGACAAAATGTGATAGCATCCATAGAGTCACCGGCGTGTCACTGTGAGAAACATCTGGTTAGTATATACACATAGTATATCAATAATTTTTCAAAATCCTCATTTTTCTTGACCTTCAATGCAGTAAATTTATTTATTTTTTAAGCTCAAAACAGAAAAATTGAGGACAATATTTTTTTTCCTTTCTAAAATCTAGAATTCTCTGTACAATTTTAATAATAAAAAAAATCTCACCAAATACAATCTCTTTTGAGCAGCTAATACTTCCAATTTTCATGTTCTGGCTCTTGTTTTGCATATTGGTATGGTATCTTTCCATTTTAAATCGTTTATCTGTGCATTAAATTTTAACAACATCAGTCATAAATAGATGTTAGAAATATTTCATGTTGAAGAGCTCAAATTAAGAAATGCTCCTCCTGCTCTAATAAAGAAGAGTATAGCAAACATCTTCTCTTGTTTATAGTAAAAGGATTTTTCGAAAATGATGGTTGGAAAACTTTACCTACAACTACTTTTTAAGAGAGTTAAAAATAAGTCTGCTTTGTTTGAAACTAGCTATTTAGACTACTGTTGCTTGCAGGTTAGGGAAGTAGAAGAAATATTAATTTTTACAATCAAATTTGTTGATGTATTGAGAAGAGTTGAAATATTTTGTACTTTTAGTGGTCCGGTCCAATTTCCATGTGGGGGTTAATTATAAAGGACATCATTTAAGAAGATGCAATGGAAAGCATTTGCCATAAGCCTTCAAATTTGTGAAGATTCTGTTGTTTGACTAATTATACTCATTTGCACTTGTCCAGGATATGTGGAAGTGGCAGATTGGTTATGAGGTTGTTTTTGCATTTTACTAAATTTTCAATAGTTAATGTTGAATGTTCAAACCCATAGACCTTAATGTCTATTGTTTTATGAATTTTGGCTCATTATAAGGCTTAATGATGTTTGACAATGTAATTAACATTTGAAAAGCTATCAAATATGTTTTTTAGTATTACAATTATAGCATTCTGTGTAATTCACTATTGTCACACAATGATGTTTTGACAATGTAATTTAATAGTTGAAAAGCTATAAAATGTGCATTTACGTAACATTGTGTTTTTAGTATTATATATAATTCACTGCCCTCAAGACACACAGAAACATATCATATTTCGTATGCTTTCTAGATTTCCAACACTTTTCATTGTTAATGTTGATGATAATTATTGAGATCTTCATAGTATTCAATGTCTAACTCATTTGTTTAGTTTATCCTTCATATCAGATGTCAATTAAGCCATTCAGAGATGCTAAGTGTCATCTTCTACCTTCTAAAGGTATCTCCTCCAACATGTCTCCTGGTCACCATGAGGCATGCCTATCTCTGAAAAATTCACTCACTCCAAGATACTTGTGTCCAAGTTTGAGTGATGTTTACTGATATATGCCAATTAAAATTTATTTTCTCTCATGCCAATTAGCTTTGATGGGTGGTTCCCTTGAGCCCCTATAATGGGAAGGTTGTTTGCTCGGACATTGATCTTCCTCCTGCCCAAAATTCAGATTCGACTATCAGGACATATAGATGCTGAAATAATAACTATATTTGTATAATTTCCAAGTAATAAAAAGAAACCAGAATTATGTTCAAAACATCAAGGGAAAGAAGCTAGGGTTCATACATGGGTTTACATTCCAATTTAAAGTGCTAAATCATGAAACATCGCAAAGTTCAAAAGCCTTAATATAGTATTACGACAATAAGCCATTAACTTTGAAGTTAAAAATTTCAATTAGAGTGTTAAGAAACTTACCATCCATCTTTGTCTGTATGACCATTACTTGGTCAGGGTGTTAGATCATCTGCAACCATGCGTGGGTATTGACTCTAGAGATATAAACAAGCATTATAAAAAGAGAATTCCATGAAATGAAACAATGGAAAAAAGATGGCTAGACAAATCAGTTTAAATAATAGGATCCAGTTATATGTGGACATCAATGTTTGAGTTAGAGTAATTCCCTACGATCTACAAAAAGGCACATAATTACAAACTGAGAATTCAAGGAATGTTTATAAGAATTGTGAATAGAGAAATATAATTAAGTGTACATTAACAAACAAGTTTTCATTATCTCAATTGTATCATCATGTGTGTTAAATGAATTCATGAGTATCAATGGTACTTTGCAATCATATTTGTTGTTCAGAGACTGTAGTAACAATTGAGACAAATTATTAAAACTTGTAGTCATAATGAAGAGTACATTGTTAGGATAACCTAAGTAGGTGATCTCGTGCAACAACAAACAAAGAAGAATTTGATAAATCACACATAAAAGTGATACAGTAGAAAACATGGTCATATAATCCTATGCCATTGCAGTGGAATTTGAAAAAAAATGACATTGTAATTATACCAAAGTAAATTTGAATTTTAATACAAAAAGGAATGATTGGGTTGTCCTAACTACAAGATTTTGTGCTCCAAACCAATCAAGAACTTCTCACATGAAATAAATTTGCCCCTGCCATAATATGTCCAGCCATTTTAGGCCATTGAGAAATGAACACTGGCTATGTAATTAGAACATTGAAAGCTTCATTTTTTATGCCCTATACATATGTAGTCTGTTGTAACTAGTGGGTCCTACATAGTACTTACACAAATCACAAATTTTCATCACAATAAATAAATTTAAAAATAAAAGTTTGATTGTAGCAAATATCAAGGAGCACTTGCATTTCAAAGCATTTTAGAAGTGAAACAGGGGCTTACAATTAGATTAAAGAAAGAATCATTTTGTATACCATAAGCATTGTTAGGCCGCCCTAAGTAAGGGATATCATGCAACAACTAGTCCAAAAATTTGATCTCTCATAAATGAAAATGAAAGAGTTGATGATATCAATGGCATATCATCCAATGTTATTTCGATGTAGTTTAAAAGTTCAATCTGATATTGTTACAACATCAAAGTAATTCTCAATTCTAATGCTAAAAGGCAGAATGGGGTTATCCTAACTAGAAGACCCTGTGCACCAAACCCATCAAGAAGACTCTTATTGAAAGGAATCTAAGGTATGGAAAATACTTCCTAACGCTAATCTAATGGGGGAGATAGTGCAAATTTTCTTACAAATATTCTACTATAGAAATAGAAACACATTCATAGAGAGATAATAAACATGAATAAAGATAAACAATGAACACAAGATATATTGTGGGGAAATCCCTTTCGAGTAAAAAACCCCACACTCCAAAAGCACAGTACTTTGTATTCCAGCAATCAAAATCTTAGAATACAATATACAATGCCAATACTTAGCTTCTTCAACAAGAGTCTACAACTACAACCCACAACCTGGATTAATTTCGGTAGCATAACACTTCACCTACAAACATTACATATCTAACACTCCTCAAGACTACCTTTTATAAAGAAATACAACTCAAGAGGAATCTTCTAGATGAAGCATCAAGATGAGGTCGTGCATAACATTTGGCCTTTCTTTTTGGCCACCAAAAATAAGGCAAGTGACACATGTACATCTCCAAATGACTCCCCATTCAAACCTCCTAAGTTGGGCACTCAAAATTTACCATTTTGAGGTATGGCAAATGCTCTTACGTATCTTACAACTATCATAACTTATAATGCTTACATTTGTAGGAGAATTTGTCATAAATGACTAATTTTATCTTATTCTCTTACAAATCGTCATAAGCCTCTTCATGCAAAAGGTAACTCCTACCACTTATCCATTCTATCATAGAATCTGTCATAGGCTGACACTTGTCAGGATCCTCACATGGGATGCCTACCTCCACATGTGCAACATATGTGTCATACAGTCATTGCTATGTAGGATGCCACCAAGCCTGTAGATCCCACTAGATGACTAGACATTTGTAGGCAATAAATAAAATAATAAATTAATAAATAAATGTATAAGCCAATGTTAGGATTTGTAAAGGTTGAGACACCTTAATCCCAACATTCTCCTACTTGTCCAAGACCTTTCAAATAGCCCATAAATCAACTGCAGGGGGCCAAGAGGCCCATAGAATTGGAAAACCATATGAACATCTCTGTGGTCATTGGTTTTGTTAATGCATCTGCAACATTCATCAAAGTGTCAACCTTCTCTAATTTTACCATCCCATCCTCTACCATATCTCAAGCAAAATGAAACTAAGCATCAATGCGCTTCGTTTTGGCATAGAAGTCAGATTCTTTACTAAGCAAATAACACTTCGACTGTCACAATAGATAGTAATCAATCCTGCATCAAATCCAATATCTAAACACAACCATCTAAGACAAATGGATTCCTTACAAGCATGAGTAGCTTCCATATACTTTTCTTCTATCGTGGACAAAGTGACTATAGCTTGCCGCTTACTCATCCAACTAATAGCACCACCATTCATAATGAAAACATAACCACTGGTGGATCTTTTGTTGTCAATGTCACTTGCCCAATCTGAATCCACATATCCAAGAATACTTATAGAATGCCAATGTCTAGTAGGATAACCATGATAACCCAAGGAATACTCGGAAGTTCCCCTCAAATATCTGAACACTCTTTTAACTGCATCCCAATGCACCCATCCAAGTTTAGCCATATATTGACTCAAGACTCCCACTACTTAGGCAATGTCTGGTCTTGTATAGACCATAACATCTATGAGACTACCAACTACACCCGCATATGGTACATTGGCAATGTCCTCCACCTCAGAAGGAGATTTTGGACAATCCTCCACAGATAATTTTGTTCCCAATGCAACAGGAACTATCATGGATCTACAAGCTATCATGTTGAGTCTCTCCAACACTAAATTCACATACTTGCTCTGGCTTAACCAAATCTTTCTATTAGATATGTCTCTTCTTATCTCTATCCACAATATGTACCTAGTTGCACCTAAATCATTCATCTCAAACAGTGCTGACAACTGAGACTTCAAGTCAAAAATTAAATGTCCATTCCCAAATAGTAATATATCATCCACATAATATGAAATAATAACAATGCGACCATTATTAGTTTTAAAGTAAACACAATGAGCATATTTAGACCTCTGAAATCTCAAACTCAACACACAGGTACCAAACTTTTGGTACCACAACCTAGGAGACCATTTCAAACCATACAAAGACTTTTTCAACTTGCAAACCAGATTTTCTTTACCTTTCACTACGAAATGCTCTGGCTGTGACATATAATATCTTCCTCCAAATCACCATGAATGAATGTTGTCTTCACATCCATTTGCTCAATTTCCCAATCATGAACTGTAGGAAGCAATAACAAGAACTGAATGGATGTCAGTGTTGCAATAGAAGAGAAAATCTCACCATAATATATTTCCTCAACCTAGAAATACCCCTTTGTGACCAATTGTGCTTTATGCTTCTCAACACTACCATCAAGACCCAACTTTTTCTTGAGCACCCATTTGCATCCCATAGGCTTACTTCCTTCAAGTAAAGGTTCCAGATCTCAAGTATTGTTCTTGTTCAAAGATGTCATCTCATCATTCATGGCATCCATCTAGGAATATGCATCATGCATACCCATAGCTTCTCTAATAGTCCTAGCCTCATTAGTGTTAGAAATCAAAGCAAAAAAAAAAACTAGAATCTTATAATGAATATCCAAACCTATTTGGTGCATACCCATATCTATTAGGTTGTTTCCTATCATGAGTAGACATCCTCAAAGGCTGAGGTTGAGGTTATACATCTTCATCACAACTTTTAGAGTTACTAGAACTCTCCTCATCATTAGGTCCACCAGGAGCTCGTAGTTCTTCTTTCTCAGTGGTAGAAGGAATTTGAACTACCTCATTTTTTTTCTCTTCTTTCTCTAGTTGTAGATCAATAGTGGAAGGTTTCATCTCTCTTAAAATAACACTTTTTCTATAGATAACCTTCTCTAACACTGGATCCCAAAACTTGTACCATTTTACACTGAAACCATACTTGATAAAGATACACTTCTTTGCCTTTTTATCCAACTTAGATCTCTTTTCATTCGAAACATGAGAATAAGCTTCACAACCAAATACTCTAAGATGTCTCATCGAGGGTTTATTTCCTGAACATACCTCCATAGGTGTCTTATCAACAAGTGTTGATGTAGGAGATCTGTTTACTAGATAGCAGATAGTGGCTACCACTTCAGCCCAAAAATTTTGTTCGAGGCCAACACCACTAAGCATACTCTTAGCCCTCTCCATAAACTTCCTATTCATCCTCTCAACAACTCCATTTTGTTGAGGGGTGTATGGAGTTGTCTTATGTTGGCAATTGACACTCATTGGATTCATATGTTGTCATTGATGGCAACAAGATTCTATAGAAGGAATACACTGGTGGATATCGACATTGGAAGCATATACCAACAGACACCGGTATTGGAGTAATCAAGGTCATAACCAGCACCGGCACCAGCATTGAGCACTTCTATGAAGCCAACATCAGTTTGGGATCCAAAAAGTTTTATTTGTGAAATCATTTTATAATTATAGATCAGGGCCAACATTGAATATCTTTTATAATTTATTGCAAGCCAACATAAGGCATATTGTTTGGAAATGGTATATAAGTCATTTTATTAGGTCATTGTGACATAGAAGAGTGTATAGGACCAGATAGTAGAATAGTGTGATGCGAAGGATATGTATGTACATCATTTGTATGTGAAAGTTATATTGTGCAATGATCAGTAGATGGTTTGTAAAGAATTCTTGGATAAAAAGAGATACTGGTAAAAGGGTTTAAGAACCGGTACAGAATAGAGCTATAACTGAAACTCTTTTTGGCATAGTAGATGTATTTTGTGAGTTCACCATTATTGTTTTCTCTCAACAGAAGCTTGTATTCAGTGAGACACTTGTGTGTTGAGCAGTGTGCTCTAGGCAATGTGCCTTCTTGCATGTGCAAGTCCCCATACTATGTAATATCTTTCATATGGCCAGTGAATTGATATTGTGGGTCACAAATCCCACTGTGGTTTTTCCTCTTTGAGTTTTTCCATGTATAAAATTCTATGTGTTATGATGTTCATTCATGTTTATGGTGTTCATTCATTTGGCTAGTTTATTTACTTCATGTTATATGTTTCTTCATTTACCGGTTTATATGTGTATGTTATAATAAGTTAAAATCTTGTTATACTAGTAGAACACTGATTCACCCCCCCCTCTTAGTGTTCTTGGATTCCTTCAATTCCAACAATTGGTATGAGAGCTTGGTGCCTCAGAGGAAGTTTAACAACTTGAGGAAGATCCTGAAACTGGAATCATTAAACATGGCTATGGAGAAGCAACTTGAGATGGCACTTGAGGATTATGATGTTGAAAGGTTGAAGAACTTAAAGCTACAAGATGAATTGAATTCTGCTAATGAATTCATTCTTGTTGTACAAGAAAGGTTATCATCACCTCAAGCTAGGAGGAAGGAACTTTTACAAAACTAGGATGATGAAGAGAAAAATGCACTTAAAGAACAATGTTAGAAATTGAATCAAGAAAACATGCTCATGAAGAATGAAATGCAACACCTGACTATGAGGATGTCAAAAGATATTGAGGACAAAAATAAGAAGGAAGAAAATCTTGTTGTATCTTTGAAGAACAAATTTGAAGAATTTGGCAGATTGGCTCATGAGAATGATCCGTTGAAAACTAATGTGGTACAATCCTGGAATAATGAACAAGAGTTGGAGAGACAAATAATAACTCTGAGAAATGATCTCACTACTGCAAGTGAGTATAAAGAAAAAATTTGAATTAGTGTTGCCTGGTTGGATGATTTATTGAAAAGACAAAGACTGAGGGAAGATTCTCGATTACTTGGATTTGTACAAGGTGAAAGCTCCAGTACTGCAAATGAAGATCAGACAACTGGTATGCATAACTCATCAGACTAGAGGAAATCGATAAGGCAATCTAATGCTTACAAATTCAATGGTAGATGCTTTGTTTGTAATAAATTTGGGCACATGGCTAAACAATGTAGAAATAGAGAAAAAACTACAATTCAGTTCCTAGTCAATGCACAAACTATAAGAAATATGGTCATAAGTTAGAAGATTGTAGAGTGAATGTTAAGTGTCATGCATGTGGAAAATTAGGATATTTGGCTAATCAATGTAGGTCAAGGAATGACACCAGATAGGAAAATCAATTTAAAAGAACAATGTTACATGTTATGCATGCAACAAAATAGGTCATATTGCTAAGTACTGCAAAAGAAAGACTAAACCGTTTAGCAATGACAGAGAAAATAAGAAAGGAAAGCAAAAGTTAGATGAAATACAACAAGATCACACTAAGAGATGGGTTGGAAAGTCTGAAGAACCAAGTGGAGATGCAAGTACACCGATAACTACACTAGTAACTCCACGGGTAGAAGAGAGCATTCCTGCGTCGGCAGGAAATTCCACCGGTAACTAAGGCATATGTCTTAGGGGTTGGAAAATTCATTACAAATCTTGCATATTCCCTAGAAGAGAGCGATAAAGAGATCTGGAGAGTTTTACTAGTCATTGATGAAGGTTTAACTGACATAAGACTGTGAAACTAGCATCCGATAGGGTACACCGCTAAGCATTTATGACAATGAAGAATTAAGGTTTACTCATTGATTAAAAAAGGGAAAATGGACTCATTTTCACTCACTCAACACTCTAGCAAACCAGAGCAAAGAAAAGACGAATCACAGGTGATCAAGAGTGAGCAAAGGCATTCTGAAAAGATTTCCAACAATTATTTGAGAAGTAATCAAGATCTTTCAAACCGACGATCGTTATCTAGGTATTTTTTGAAATGGCATCCAAATCATCATCTTCTCCTACTTTCATTGCAAATCCCACTATTGTTGAGGTTAAGGATAGGCTTAGACATGTTTTTGAGGAAGTTCCTCAAATTGCAATGAAGGAAGACTCCACTAGTGCATTTTTGAGGGTTCCCAATGGCGTAGTTTATGTGGAAGATGTCAAGGCCTATATTCACTATACCTTGGAGGATTTAGGAACTGAGGAGATCAAGGGAATGTATCAATCTATGATACTAGGAAGCTCTGGACCAATCAAGCCAGAATATCAAATCATTGAAGACCTAGGTTTAACTGGAATCTTGTATATACCAAAATTTAAGGATGAAATAATTAGATATGTTCTGAGAAGGGTCCACAATGAATTCATCTTGCTAGATCGACCTTACATGATCACCAAAGTATCAATTCAGGTAGTCAATGGCTTATCCAAAGCTGGATAGGAACCAGGGAAGAAGATCTCCAACACAAAGGTTGAAAAGCTCACTGACACAACCCATGATGGAAGGTCGATGAGGATCAACACCATCAAAGATACAAATGTGAAATTTACTAGCATGATCATCGGCTACAAGGTAACACAATCAAGTCGATTGAACTGTGTTGCTAGTTCTTGTATCCATGTTGCATACCAAATGTTAAATAATAATGGAAAGTATGATTTGTGTGAATGGTTAAGAAGTGAATTAATGTTAAATCTTGGCAAGATAAAAGGTGTCAAGAAAGGAACATTTCGGTTTGGCAATCTTAATGTCTTCTTGATGTTATATTTCATGAATGAGCTACTGGGTTTGGGAAAGAAACATTGGGCTCATGACATACTGGTAGGCATTTGGATTAAAGATGCAATCACCAGTCTTAGTAGCAATAGGGATGAGAAGCTTGTTGGCATTACAATAAGTTTGTTGATATGAGGATATTGAGAAGGTTGTTGGAGATTGATGATATAATTGATAAAGGATGATTACTGTCTTAATAATATTATTTTGTCATTGATGTCAAGCAGTTGATTTTCTAATTCAGTATGATGTTGCCATATCTTAAAAAGTATGTTTTGATGAGTATAAAGATGTCAGTAAGTGACACAGAAAGAATGTAAAAATGAAGGAGAGTAATAAGTTATTCAATGGGCAACTATTACCAAGTTAGATAGTGATAAGATAATGTTATTTTGATTGTTTTGATATCCTATATATGTGTATTCAAGACTGAACAAGAAGGAGAAAAGATCTCATGCAATAGATGAGTAAAAGTTTGATACTATTCTATTTTATCGAGCAAGGAGCCAGTTGATAAACACCAAGGTTATTGCTGCTGGTTAAAGAGGAAAGAAGTTACCAAGTGGCAAGCAAAGCTACCGAGTAAAGTTTAGAATTAACTGAGTATCAACTGAGCAGTAACAGAATGCATTGGATGAATAAATACATTATTAAATGAAGGATGCCAATGAGTTGGAGATTTATAGAAGATTGGAATGACGTGCAAGAAGTTTGTTAAGGATCAATGGCAATGAAAATTCAGCAGTTAGATCTATAGCACAGATTGAACGGTCTTAACTGTGCACAAGTACCAAGGAAGGAATACAAGTTCCAAGGCAAGATAAAAAAAATTTCAGTTCAAAGGATTCAATGAACCTAATCAAGTTTGAAGATCTGATGGCTAATATTAATCATGGGAAATGTGATTAAGGAGATTAAGTGGTTAGGAATTGCTTATAAATAAGGAAAATTTGATGAAGAATATATGCAGGCAAATAGAAGAACAATGATGTTGCTGGAGGGATTACCGAGTGCAGAAGATTGAAGATCTGATCAAACAATAGATTGAGAAGCCCAGCAAGGATGAAGATAAGTCTTATGACAAGATTATTTTGAGCACATAGAGTCTACTTTAGCATTTCAGATGTGAAGTCGCAGATATATTTTACTACTGTTATTTATTTTTGTAAGTGACAGGAAATCTCTTAGCTGAGTGGACCTAATAGTTTTATTTGTAAATCCTCTTGCAAGGTAACATTCTGAATGGGTGTTTGAAATCCTTTGACAAGGTCACTTCTAACAAAGTGCAAGATTCTAATAGATCTAAGGGAAACCCCTTGACCAGGTCACATCGAGCAATGTGTTTATGTAATCTGTAACAAGATTGGCTTTTAACCAAGCATACTCTAGAAGAGTATATTTTCTTTGTGGGTCTGAAATCCCATAGTGGTTTTTCCCTATTTGGGTTTCCACGTTAAATCTGGTGTTAAATGTGTTTTGATGTTTTAAGTTTATCAATTTATGAATTTGAATGTTTTACTATCATTGTTGCATATCAAGTAAGTTCTACCGAGGTTGAATCTGAGAAGAATTTGCTATTATGAGCTTATCTGATTCACCCCCCTCTCTCATCTAACTAATAGTTGGTATCAGATCTTGGACTCTGAAAGAAAAGTTTAAAGGAACTTGAGGCAAGATCCGAAGATGTATAAAAGGGATGCACAAAAGTTGAACAAGTCAAGTTTCTCCACATGGTAGAAAAGGATGAAGCTGCATTTATCAGGAATTGGAGAATATGCAACATATTATCTTGAGAATGATTACACTGCACCTAGCACCTGCCCTATGACAATGGAAGAAATAAAGGCAAAGGAAGAACATATTCAAGCTATGATTGAAATAACATCAACATTGATTGACTCAGAGTTTAATGATCTAGAAGGTTGTAATGATGCCAAAGCTATGTGGAATAAGCTTATATCTACGTATGGTGGTGATGAACATGTTCAAAGAGCAAAAGTAGACAGTCTAAGAGGACAAATTGAATCCATGAGAATGAATGAAGGTGAAAACATAATACAATACAGTACAAGGTTAAAGGAAACTGCCATTCAAATCAAAGGAGCGGGAGGAACTATTGAAGAAAAGGATGTAACAAGTAAGTTGCTGAGAACACTTCTACCTGCTTATGCCATTCGATTCTCTACAATTAATGAATTAAGGTCTGTACCAAACATGCCAGTCTCTTTGGATGCTACTATCGGTAAGCTACATGCTTTTGAGTTAAGTAATTTCGATAACAGTGGGTCTCTGGTAAACAAAGTTGAATCTACATTCAGTTCCTTTCATCTTGGTGAATCTAATGATTACAATGATAGAATGTATAAGTATGCTAAAGGAAATCACAGTGGAGCAAGTGAGAGATTTCCCAAAAACATGGAAGAAGTACACAAACTATATGAGGAAATTAGAAAGCAAGAAGAGTTTGAAGCATTATTGGCCAGAAGGTTACCGAGAGGTAAAGGTAAGTATAAAGGAAAACTACCTTTGAAATGTTTTAACTGTGATAAAATTGGACACATGGCTTCTAACTATCCTAACAAAGAATCTAGTGAAAAGAGAGAATACCGAAGTGACAGACAGAAAGACAACCAATATAGAGGACACTGAGACTTCAGAAGGGGAGATAGAAAGACATGCCTAGTAGCTGATGAGGAATCCAATGATGATAAATCTGATGAGACTGAGATAGAGGAAGTTGTATATGTGGCTATCAAAGATGGATCAGATGAAGAAAGGTATGAAGAAAAAGCCTTAATATCACACATAAATAATAATGATTCTTGGATCATAGATAGTGGATGCTCACATCACATGATAGGTGATAAACACAAGTTTATTAAATTAGAAGATTACGATGGAGCTTATGTAAGATTTGGTAATGATGCACCATGTCCAGTGAAAGGTAAAGTTTCTATCACACTTCTTGACAATGCTAAATGTGATGATGTATTTTGGGTTAAAGGTCTAAGATACAATTTGTTGAGTGTAGCACAGCTAAACAATATAGGATACCGAATAGAATTTCAGAAAGGAATTGTCAAAGTTCATGACAAACATGGAAAGTTGGCTACTACCAGGACTCAAACAGGAGGTAATACATTTCATCTTGACTCAACTCTAAACAATTGTCTGTATGCAAAAATAGAAGATACCTGGTTATGGCATAAAAGGTTTTATCATGTAAATTTTGATAACCTGATCAAAATAAGTAAGAAGCACCGAGTAAGAGGTCTACCGAGCTTAGAAAAACCTGAGAATGCTATATGTCGAGGATGTCAGATGGGTAAGATGACAAAATCAAGCTTTACAAGTAAGTCTTACACTTCTAAAGGAATTTTGGATCTTCTACACACTAATCTTTGTGGTCCTATGAAAGTTCAAAGTTATTATGGTGATAAATACTTCATATTATTTGTCGATGATTACTCAAGGATGATGTCAGTTATGTTTTTAAAAGAGAAATCGGAAGCCTTTCAAATGTTCAAATGGTATAAGGCAAGAGTTGAAAATGAAATAGGAAGATAGTTGAAATGTCTAAGATATGATAGAGGAGGAGAATTCATTTAAGATGAATTTAACTTATTTTGCAATGATCATTGTATAAAGAGACAAGTGTCTACACCGAGAACACCATAGCAAAATAGAATAGCTAAAAGAAGAAACAGATCTATTGTAGATTGTGCCAGAATATTGATGATAGAAAAGAAGAGTACCTCAAACAATTTGGAGAGAAGCAACAAGCACTGCAGTTTACACCCTGAACCGAGTACAACTGAAGAAAGGAACTATGAAGACACCATATGAAATCTGGTATGACAAGAAACCAAATGTAAGTTATTTTAAAATATTTGGAAGTAGATGTTATGTTCACAAAGATGACAGAAATGGAAAATTTGATCAGAAAAGTGAGGAAGGAACATTTCTTGGTTATTCCTCTAGGAGTAAAGCACTTAAATGTCTAATCAAATCATCTAATAAAATAGTGGAAAGTGCAAATGTGAAAATTGATGAATTTGCTAAAAGGAAGATGAAGGGAACTCCAAAGAACCAGAAGATTATGAAGAGTTTGTATATGTACAACTCAGAAGTCCTACTGAGAAAGTCGATGAAGAAAATGAAGAAAATACTCAGTTACTGAGTGATGAAGAAGATCATACAGAGCCTACCGAGCCTATATTAGCAAAATATGTTAGAAGAAATCATGCATCAAGTCAGATTATAGGAGATAAGGATGAACCAGTTATGACAAGAAACAAACTGAGATAGAACACATGTCTTATATCCGAGTTTGAACTGAGGATAGTAAAAGAGGCATTAAGCAATGAAGATTGGGTTAATGCTATGATAGAAGAGATTGAAAAAATCAAGAAAAATGAAACATGGACATTAGTCCCAAGACCGAAAGAGAAAAATGTAATCAGTACAAAGTGGATTTTCATAAATAAGCTAAATGAAAAAGGTGAGGTCATTCGGAATAAAGCAAGATTAGTTTGCAAAGGTTATGCTCAAGAAGAAGGAATAGATTATGGTGAGACTTTTGCACCTGTGGCAAGACTTGAGGGAGTAAGAACATTGTTGGCATATGCTACTTACAAAAATTTCAAGGTATATCAAATGGATGTTAAATCTATATTTTTGAATGGTATACTAGAAGAAGAAGTTTATATTGAACAACCTGAAGTATTTATTGAAGAGAAGAATAAAGATCAAGTATGTAAGTTGAACAAAGCTTTATATGGTCTAAAGAAAGCACCTAGAGCATGGTATGAAAGGTTACACTCTTAATTAATAAAGATTGGATTTATAAGGACTAGTGAAAACAGCAACATGTATATGAAGAATGATAAGGAGAATGGAATACTGATGTCAGCCATATTTGTTGATGATATTATTTTTTGTGGAAATGATTCTTTATGCAAGAAATTTGGAAATGAAATGTGCAAAGAATTTGAGATGTCATTAATCGGTGAAATAAAGTATTTTATAGGTTTACAAATTCTGCAAATGCAAAATGGGATTTTCATTACTCAATCCAAATATATAAAGGAAATCTTGAAGAAATTTGGAATGGAGGATTCTAAACCTGTAAGTACTCCTATGACTAGTAATTGTAAACTATCAAAGAATGATGAATTTGCATCCGTTGATGAGATATTTTACCGATCTATGATTGGAAAGTTGCAATATGTAGTTCACAACAGGCTTGATATAGCACATGGAGTAGGTATAGTTGCTAGATTTTCTGCAGATCCCAAAGAAACCCACATGACAACAATCAAGAGAATTTTTAGATACTTGAGAGGCACTGAAGATTATGGTTTACTATATAAAAAGAGGAATGATTTTGATTTAAAAGTTTATACTGATGCTGATTGGGTAGGAAATATTGATGACAAGAAAAGCACAAGTGGTGGAGCTTTCTTTTTGGGAGAAAGACTAGTGAGTTGGCTTAGCAAGAAATAAAGATGCATTTCACAGTCAACAGCTGAAGCTGAATATGTCACTCCAGCATTGAATTGTACCAATATAGCATGGATCAAACAACTGTTGGAAGGTATGAATGAGACAGTTACCGAGCCAGTAACTATATTTTGTGATAATACTAGTGCTATTAACATTTCAAAGAACCCGGTAATGCACTCTAAGACAAAGCATATCTCTATAAAGTATCATTATCTAAGAGAAGAAGTTCAAGAAAAGAAAGTTGTGCTGGAGTATGTTAGCACAAAGGAACAAATAGCAGACATCTTCACAAAGCCACTACCCAGGGACACTTTTGAGTATCTCATAAGCAAGTTAGGGGTCCTACCCCTATCTACTACTCACTGATAGAGCTTGGTGAAAGCATCAATTCTATGACTCTATAGAATACTATTTGTGTGTTGATGTTGATTTACACACTTTAGGAGGGTTTTCTAAAGTTGTGCAGGAATTAGTGAATGAAGACAAACTGCTCTGATCGAGACTAAGATGATACATTTGTATATGTTTTAACTGTAAGGAAATTACTTCACAGGGGAAGTAATTATGAATTAGTTTTACTTTTGGCATTGTTGTCAAAGGGGGAGAAGACTAATGGGAGAAGACTAATGACTGGGGGAGAAAATTTCAGGAGAAGTTTACAGCTCAAGGATAACAAGAGTTACAGCAGTTCGAACCAATTGGAATAAATCAAGTTGGTATTGCCATCAATGCCAAAGGGGGAGATTGTTGGCATTACAATAAGTTTGTTGATATGCGGATATTGAGAAGGTTGTTGGAGATTGATGATATAATTGATAAAGGATGATTATTGTCTTAATAATATTATTTTGTCATTGACGTCAAGCAATTGATTTTCTGATTTTGTATGATGTTGCCATATCTTAAAAAGTATGTTTTGATGAGTATAAAGATGTCAGTAAGTGACATAGAAAGAATGTGAAAATGAAGGAGAGTAATAAGTTATTCAATGGGCAACTATTACCGAGTTAGATAGTGATGAGATTATGTTATTTTGATTGTTTTGATATCCTATATATGTGTATTCAAGACTGAACAAGAAGGAGAAAAGATCTCATGTAATAGATGAGTAAAAGTTTGATACTGTTCTATTTTACTGAGCAAGGAGCCAGTCGGTAAACACCAAGGTTATCACTGTCGATTAAAGAGGAAAGAAGCTACTGAGTGGCAAGCAAAGTTATCGAGTAAAGTTCAGAATTAACTGAGTATCAATCGAGCAGTAACAGAATGCATTGGATGAATAAATACATTATTAAATGAAGGATGCCAATGAGCTAGAGATTTATAGAAGATTGGAATGACGTGCAAGAAGTTTGTTAAGGATTAATGACAATGAAATTCAAGAGTTAGATCTACAACACATATTGAACAGTCTTAACCGTGCACAAGTACCAAGGAAGGAATACAAGTTCCAAGGCAAGATAAAACATTTTTCAGTTCAAAGGATTCAATGAACCTAATCAAGTTTGAAGATCTGATGGCTAAGATTAATCATAGGAAATGTGATTAAAGAGATTAAGTAGTTAGGAATTGCTTATAAATAAGGAAAAATTGATGAACAATATATGCGGACAAATAGAAGAACAATGATGCTGCTGGAGGGATTACCGAGTACAGAAGATTGAAGATCTGAATGAAGAACAGATTGAGAAGTTCAGCAAGGATGTAGATAAGTCTTATGACAAGATTATTTTGAGCACATAGAGTCTTCTTTAGCACTTCAGATGTGAAGTTGCAGATATATTTTACTATTGTTATTTATTTTTGTAAGTGATAGGAAATCTCTTAACCAAGTGGACCTAACACTCTTATTTGTAAATCCTCTAGCAAGGTAACATTCTGAATGAGTGTTTGAAATCCTTTGACAAGGTCACTTCTAACAAAGTGCAAGATTCTAATAGATCTGAGGGAAACCCCTTGACCGGGTCACATCTAGCAATGTGTTTATGTAATCTGTAACAGGATTGGCTTTTAACCAAGCATACTCGAGAAGAGTATATTTTCTTTGGGGGTCTGAAATCCCACAGTGGATTTTCCCTATTTGAGTTTCCACCTAAAATCTGGTGTTAAATGTGTTTTGATGTTTTAAGTTTATCAGTTTATGAGTTTGAATGTTTTACTGTCATTGTTGCATATCTAGTAAGTTCTACTGAGGTTGAATCTGAGAAGAATTTGCTATTGTAAGCTTATCTGATTCATCCCCCCTCTCATCTAACTAACAAAGCTTTGGGGATTCTTTAAAAAATTTCAAGAGAACAGGAGACTGAGGGAGAGAATCTCCAAACACATTGTGGATAAATACTCTACTTATATCTGCTTCATGGTAAAAACAGATGAGACCCTCATGGAAGCAGTGGAACCAAGAACAATATGGGTCACTGAATTGGGATATGAAGTTGATGATAGCATCTTGGAACTATATGCTAAAATTATGATTGATGCTCCTTTGGATGATAAGGCTGAACACTTTGGTACTGCAAAGGAGAAGGCTCTTGAAGTTAAAATTGGATTCAATAAGAAAAGGAGAGAAAAGAAAATAGAAAAAATGTTTTCCTTCGTTCAAAATGTAATTCATAGGATAGATACAGAACTAGGTTCTGGATCTAAATTTGTAGATCAGCTAACAATGGCAGTTGCAACAACTGTATTGAAAAGTGCTTATGAGGTAAAGAGGCCATCAACTTTCATATCTCCTATCACTTTTGATTCTGATGCTGAGGATAATAAACCTCTTGCATTCAAAACTGTACAGAGGAAGAAAGATGACAAGCCTTTGGTAGAAGAGAAGAAGGTGGAGCGAAGGAGGTAGCTAGTAAGAAAGGTAACAACAACATCCACACCTCCGGCAAGGAAACCTACTTAGAAGAGGAAGCCTGTTCCATCCGCTCCTACAACCCCCAACAAGAAGAAGAGAAAGAGTGACGAAGAAACTGAATCTGGTAATATGACTTGTGCAGAGTTAATTGATGAGGTAACAAAAGATGGAATTTTGAAGAATTTGTCAAATTTATATGAACATTTAGATGAAAATGAGCAAAATGAAACAGAAGAAGAAATTTTGTTACATATAGACATATATAAGAAGGATTTGGTAGAAATTTTGAAGGAAATTCCTTTATCTTTGTACAGTAAATTAAATGCAAGAAGATTAGATGCAGTCAAGAGGGATAGGGAAATTAAAGAAGTTGAACTTTTAGGCATCTGTGGTTCTATAAATAATGAGGAAATGAAAAGATGTATAGATGTTGCCAATAAAACATTTTTCAGCAGCAAACCCTGACAAATAAGCTTAATGATGGGTAGAGTAAATGAGCTAATAAATGAGACTAGAGATGGTTGGATAAATTCTTCCACAAGAATCCTGATTTCCTTACTTCTCAAGAAGAATTTGCTAAGGCAACAACTCCCACCATTCCAGACAGATCTAAGGGAAAAGGACTTTTGGGAAGTTCAGATCAAATTTTGAATGAACTGACAGATAAATCTAAAACTAATGAGAGTGTATAGACTAAACTAGTAGAGACAACGTTTGTACAGTATGAGAAAGGTAATATAGAGGATACTGATAATGTTGTGGATAATACTCCATCGGCAGTAATAGATACTGCACCAAGTGGTGAAGCCATCGGTGCAAAAGGGGATGAGAAAAGAGATACACTGGGAGAGGATAAGGAAAAGGAGACTGATAAGACACCTAGTACCATACTGGCAGATGATTCCCCACAAAATATTTGGCAATTGACACTTCTCAAGTTGAGAAGAAATCAATCATAGAGATGAGTCCCACAAAGCTAACGATGATGGCTACTCAAAAGCTAATGAAGTAGGGATCTACAGACAAAGGAATAATAGATCAGTCAATAACAGTTTTGCACAGATTGATTCCTGATTATATGATTTAAAATGAAGCAATCCCTTCTGGCAAGCTTAAGGTATTGGCATAGCACATATCTACAAACTTTCAATCATTACAGCAGATTTCTGACCGGCAAGCACTTTAAAGATTTACTTTGGCTAAGAGAGCCGCTTTTGATCAAATTATTGAGACTGAAAAGAGGAAGATTGGGGAGAAACTTATACTTACTAAAAATTATTTGAAACAATGTACTAACATCTACAGGGTCTGTTGTAATATAGAAATTCTTACAACAAATGTAGATAAGGGGATAAAGGAGTTACAAGACAAGATTGCTACTATTGCTAATTCTTTTGATGGACTAACTTCAATTACAACATCTATTCACGGACAAATTTTGACTTTGGAGAGTCAAATTTTTTATTTTGAATAGGAATGAGACAAGATTATTCAAAGAGCAAGAAGTCTCAGAGGTTTGGTGAGTCCAAGATTGGATTCACTTGGTGTACATAAGAGGGAATGCATGGATATGCTTGCAAAGCCCACACCGGTAGAAGTCACTAAGAAAGAAACAATTGCACATTTACTGAGTTGACTTGTATCCATATCTAAAACATTCAAAACCAGCTGAGATAACTATATACAGTTACTTGAGAAATCTTATCCAGAAATCCTGAAATTGGTCAAGCTCCGGTAAAGTAATCTGTAATTATTCATTCTTTTGCACAGATTCTTAACAATTCTTTCAATTCTTTCACTAGTCTTTGGCATTGATGCCAAAGGGGGAGGATATTTATATAATCCTATGGGGAGGATATCAGATAGAGAGTATATTGCAAACATAGTCAATCAACTCAGAGAGAGAATATTTCAATTGAATCAGTAGGGAATCCATTTTTTGCACATGAGTATTGCCATCAATGCCAAAGGGGGAGATTGTTGGAAATTGACACTCATTGGATTCATATGTTGTCATTTATGGCAACAAGATTCTGTAGAAGGCATACACCGGCAAATACCAACATTAGAGGCATACACCGACAAACACCAGCATTGGAGTAATCAAGGTCATAATCGACACCGGCATCAAGCACTTCTGTGAAGACAACATCAGTTTGGGATCCGAAAAGTTTTATTTGTAAACTCATTTTGTAATTATTGTTCAGGACCAACATTTAATATCTTTTGTAATGTATTGCAACCCGACATAAGGTATATTGTTTGGAAAGGGTATATAAGTCAGTTTGTTAGGTCATTGTGACATAGAAGAGTGTATAGGACAAGATAGTAGAACAATGTGGTGCGAAGGATATGTATGTAAATCATTTTTATGCAAAATTAATATCATGCAATGACCAGTAGATGGTTTGTAAAGAATTCTTGGAGAAAAGGAGATACCGCTAAAAGGGTTTAAGAACCAGTACAAAATAGAGCATTTTGTGAGTTCACCATTATTGTTTTATCTCAGCTGAAGCTTGTAGTCAGTGAGACTCTTTTGTGTTGAGCAGTGTGCCTTCCTGCATATGTAGGCCCCCATACTATGTAATATCTTTCATATGGCCAGTGAATTGATATTGTGGGTCACAAATCCCACCGTGGTTTTTCCTCTTTGAGGTTTTCCACATATAAAATTTAGTGTATTATGGTGTTCATTCATGTATCAAGTCCAAAAACCTAGAAGATTTGTGAGAATTAGAGTAAAACTGAACACAGTTTTGTTTACCATAGGTGCAGTGTTCGCAGAAATCAAACTCAAGATTACAATCTTAAAGCCCCTCTACAAGGCATTTACTTTTCAAGGTTTTGAGACCCTTCTCACAAATGTGACCATGTCTTTGGTTCCATAACATTGTTTTCTCTACTAGAAGTTTCATCTCCTTAGCATTGGCACCCTTAGGTACCCAAAAAGAATAGCCATCAGATGTAGAATCAATAGTCCTCTTCAGAACTCGATCTAACAGTGAGGATGAAGAATCTAGAGCCCTCTTCTTGGACTCCACAGAAGCACTATTACACTGTATAATGCATGCATCCAACTTATACAAGGTGCCTATCCAAACACCCTTAGAAAGCACCATAAAAGCTCTATTCATCTTACATCCACCTTGTGAGAAAACAACCTACACATCCACATCACTCAACTTACTTACATAGAGTAGATTCCTTTCCAAACTTGGGATGTGTATTATACCATTTATCTCCTTCAATCTTCCATTGGAGAATATAATATTGACTCTTCCACAACCAATAACCTTCAGATGAGAGTCATCACTGAGATACACCTTTCTACCATCATATTCTTCATGCCCTGAAAAACCAACCCCGATGTGAGGTCATGTGAAAATATGCACCCGAATTGATTAGCCACACATCTTTTGATTCATACATTTCCAAGGCTACGACAAATGCTTCACCATCATCCTGATAGGATTTGTATGAATCTGAATCGAAGGGTCTTTTCTTCTTCATTTTCTCCTCCTTACATAATTTATGAAAATGACTGGTTTTTCCAGAGTTCCAATACTTTTCCTTGGACTTTCTAGGAGACTTAGATCTCCCACGATATTTGGATCTACCTTTTTCATATTTCTTGTCCTTCTTCTTTCCTTTCTCTTTTAATCTACCACAAACTTCAACATCACCCTTAGTTGTCATAGAAGTCTTCATTCAGATCTCTTCAGAAAGAAATGATGATACCACTTCATCCATCTTGAACATGGTGGTTGTACTCCCAATAGCCATAACAAGGTGGTCCCAAGAATCAGGAAAAGAACATAATAGAAGCATGCAATGATCTACCTCCTTAATCTTGTCACCGATAGAAATTAATTGAGCAATAATCATGTTGAATGTATTGAGATGATCAACAATAGATCCTCTATCTTCCATACTTAGAGAATGCATTTTATTTCTCAAAAAAAGCTTGTTTACCATAGATTTAGCTTGATAAACATTTGCAAGATTCTTCAAAAGATCTTTCGTAGTCTTCTCTTCATGGATATTTAATAATATAGAGTTTTCCAAATAGAGTCTTATAAGGCCCTTATTTTTTTGATCCGTTGTATCCCAAACATCCTATACTATATTCCAAGGTTTTTTTCCAGATATTATCACCCATAGATCTTGATCCACGAGCATATCCATTAAACATCTCCATATAAAATTTTGTTGATGTTCTTGCCATCTTCTTCTATCAACAAGATTTTTAAAATACTCTACAAAAGCTCCCACTCAAACTGAGATTAGTACAAAAAATCTGCTACCCAAATATGGATCCAAAACTAGTAAGGCTCTGATATCAACTGAAAGGAAGATGAGGTGTGGAAAATGCTTCCTAACACTAATCTAGTGGATGAAATAGTGCAAATTTTCTTACAAATCTTCTACTATATAAATAGAAACAAATTCATAGAGATATAATAAACATCCATAAAGATAAACAATGAACACAAGATATATTGTGGGGAAAACCATTTCGGGTAAAAAACCCCACACTCCAAAAGTACATTAATTTTTATTCTAGTAATCAAAATCTTACAATATAATGCCAACACTTAACTTCTTCAATAGGAGTATACAACTAAAACCCATAACCTGGATTAATTTCGGAAGCATAACAATTCATCTGCAAATATTACATATTTAACACTCTTGAAGACTACCTTTTATAGAGAAATACAACTCAAGAGGAAGCCTCTAGATGAAGCATCAAGATGGGGTCATGTATAACACTTGGCACTATTTTTTGGCCACCAAATGGCATGCAAATGACACATGTACATCTCCAAATGACTCCCCATTCAAACCTCCTAAATTGGGCACTCAAAATTTACTATTCCAAGGTATGACAGATGCTCTTACATGTCTTACAACTGTCATAACTTACAATACTTATAATTGTAAGAGAATCTGTCATAAATGACTAATTTTAGCGTATTCTCTTACAACTCATCATAACCCTCTCCATGAAAAAGGTATCTCCTACCACTTATCCATTTTGTCATAAAATCTATCACAAGCCAACACTTGTCAAGATCCTCACATGGGATGCCTACCTCCACATGTGCAACATATGTGTCATAAAGTCATCGCCAAGTAGGATGCCACCAAGCCTGTGGATTCCACTAGATGACTAGACATTTTTAGGCAATAAACAAAATAATAACTTAATAAATAAATACATAATCTAATGTTAGGATTTGTAAAGTTTGAGACATCTTAATCCCAACACTAATCACACAAAAATAACCACTGGCATATTATGCCCCGCCATTTCAAACCATTCAGGAATGATATAACTACATCAAAGTAATTATCAATTTGGGTGTCTGGTACATATTTGAAAGAAAACTAGTAGGGATTGAGTGACTCTATGCAACCTTAAACATCAATCCCCATACCTGTAAGCTCTAATATTAAAGTAGAAAGGGCAATTAACTCTATCTTTTTCAATGCTAGAGATGGAGGTTAGATACTCTGCCATGGATCTGTACCATACAACCATGCAAAAAAGTCTACAAGGGTTAAGCTTAGGTGACATGTTAATTGATGGAATTGTAACTATTATCCCCAAAATATAGTTTTGTAGCAACATAATATCTAGCATCATATGAATTGAAAAATGATACATCATGAGGTTATGGCAATAAAAAATAGTTGAATATAAAAAAATATATTTCAATATTAGGACTGGAAAATAATAACAAAGATTCTAGAAAAAGGATATTCATTCAATTTGTACAAATAGTCTAGAATACTAGCTATCTTGGCCTAAGTATTGGGGAAAAAACTATAGGATAACCATACCATGAAACCTTGCAGACCAGTGTTGAAGGGTTAATCTTGGAAGATAAGTCTTAGATGGACTCGTTACTATTATTCACAAAATACAACCCTAAAGCAAAAGAGTAAAATACACTGTATAATTGAAAATAAAATACAAAAAGAGGTGTAGTGCAATGAAAAAAAATTGAATGAATAGATATGGCTCAATATTCATAATTGAAAAGCCAAACATATCTTCAAGAACAAGAATATTCATGAAAATTGTACAAAATAGTCTAAATATTCTAGAATCTTGGAAATCTTGGTTGTGGAGGATGATCCTACCTACTACTTCTTACTCACAAATAAAGACACATAACCATCTATAGCTCCCCATTTTTCCTTTTATTGAATGCATGATATGTATTACATGGCATATAAAAAAACTGTGTTGCATGCAACTTAACATGTTGCAAGGAAAAAGCAACACCTTTCCCATATGTCTTTGCTAATTCTTTTTTGATATGGGATGATTTAAAATTCAAAATTCTTAAATAAATATTTGTAGCCAACTGGGCACAAGTGTCTAGCATGTAATATGTAATTAATATAGAACATAAAAAATGTTGTTCAATAATTCATTATATTCTTTCTCAAAACCTTATCCTCACTTTTGATTCCTCTAATGTTCTTATTTTAGATTTATAATTAGAAAAAAATTAGAAACCCCAACAAAATGTCTGTCACCAATGAGGAAATTGATTGAAATTAAATTTAAAAAATATTGAAATGATGAAACTTTGGATTAAGGTACTATATGATCTCGTGCGTAGATGACAAAACACAAATTTAATTAATTAACTCCAACCCGAGGTAACGAGAAACCAGGCAGATAAACTCTTCCTTCTCATTGTCACTACAAAGAAGTGAAAAAAATAAACTTATGAGATTTTTAGCAAGTC